>NW_024498685.1:10592337-10793237 GCF_017590055.1 Onychostruthus taczanowskii
CTTCTCTCAGCATTTACCACCACAGGGTTTGACTGCCACACTTCCCCAGTGTTCAGCCCTGCCAATCCAGAGAGCTCAATAGAAGACTGCCTGGCTCATCTGGGGGAGAAAGTGTCCCAGGAAATGAAGGAACATCTGCACAAAGCACTGCAGAGCTTGCTTAGCAAGTGAGTTTCCATTTGCTTTTTCAAAGGTGTTTCCTTTTGCACTGTGACTGCTGCTGAAATGCTCAAGTTGGGGCTGCATTTTGTATTGCATTTCTGTCTTTTTCAATCTTCCTTTATCTGGCTGGGTTTTTTGGTTTTGTTTTGTTTTGTTTTGCAATGTAATGTGCAAATACTTCTTTGTGGTATTTGCCCTTTGCAGCAAAGTAAGTTCTAAAATTTTTCTAAGCTTTTGTTGCTGAATTTCTGAGGCTGCTTCAAGCAAGTTTGAGCTGCTGGTGAAAGTGGCAGCTGCCATTGCCAGTTTCATCAGTGCTGGGCTGTAGCCACATTAATGTCCTTAGCCTTATAGCTAAGAGTGGAGCTGAAGGCTTGTTTGTGGTCTGACCCATGATGAGGGGGAGAGTTTCCTGGAGAGGATGGTAGCTACAAACCTTGTGACCACCCTTCAGGTGCACATCAGGCACACATCTGGACCCTGGCCTAACCTTGCTGCCTTAGCAGCTGTCCTGCCAGTTTAAGCTTATTGTGTAAATAGCACATTGCAGTTGGCATGTTAGTACCTTAATCAATGTCTTTGCAAATTGGTACAATTGTTGTAGTTGCTTGGTTTTCTGTTATAAATGATGAGCCTGAAATTTAATGGATCTGCATGAGCTACTCGAGGCTTTTCTGAGTGACCTCCAAAATGTGTTGGTAGAGAGCTGGAGTTGGAAGGTGCTGCTTTAGGAAGAGCTGCATAAATGCAGCCATACATGTAAGTGATTCTAGTTTGCTGATATTCTGGTGTTCTAGGCTTCCTGTGTTTTCTATAGGAAAATATTTGCTTTCTAAATATTTTTTTGTTTATGCATGTACATAACAAATGTACATGCATAAACAAAGTCAGAAATGGCTGTGAAACCATATTGCCTTTTTCTAAGGCAATCTAGAGTTACTGTTTAATCTCCTGACAATATCCTTCCTGCAGCTGTTCCTGCTCTGCTCATCCCACTGATTGATTTAGATTTGGTTTTAAAGAATTAATGTGCCAAGGAAGTCAGGAGAATGCCCTTAAAAGGACAAACCCAAATTATGTTTTTCCCACTGTGCTTTAACTCAGTTCTTTTTCCCCTGTTGCTAGAGTAGTGCTATCTGATGCAATACTTAATAATTTGCCTTTTATTTTCCTGCCCTCTGATATGCATCTAAACAAGTATTAGGGTACAGTAGGCTGTTAGATCACAACAGGTTCCTGGAGTTCAATAAGCAGTTTTCAGTCCAGTGCCAGTTACCACTATTTCCATTAAACTGAAATCTGAACTTGCCTTTTGTGATGGTCTGGGCTGAGGACAGCTGCTTTTGGAGCAGTGCATCTTCTGCTGTCACTTGGCAGAAAGCCTTTGCTGTTATTGACTCTTAGCTGCCAAATGATCTTGGAGAAAAGAGTATGGAAGAGAGGAGTTTCATCATCCCAATTCAGAGAAGTGGAGATGTGATAAATCTAGACTAGAGGTATCTACTGAAGTATGAAGGGGTTTTGTGATCAAAAATGCTGTTTCTTGCAAATAAAGGTTTCAAGTCTAATAATGTTAATGCAGTCAAATAGTCTGTGCTAGTCCATAGCCTGTATTGTTGACAGAATATTTCTCTGCATTGGCCTCTAGCTCAGGTATGAATTTCTTCGTGGAATTTTCTGTCTTTAAAATCCTAGATTATGAAAAAACATATGCAAGAGCTTAGAAATTTTCTAGCATATCAGAGGACCTACTTACCTAATGTCTTTTAAGTTGTAGAGTATCAAAGTATTAGGAAATTCACCAGTTATATCAAAGTGTGTAAGTGGGAGAAAGGTGATGCCTTCCTGACCTGTCTGGTGCTGGTGTTTTCTGTCCTGAAGCACAAGACTTGTTAGCTCTTGAAAATGACTTGCTGTAATACATGTGCAAATATTTTGTTCTCTGGAAACTGGGAACTTTCTTTTATTCATGTTCTTTTGTTTCCTTTTATAACTTTCAGTGTTGGTTTAACTTCTGCAGGCCGGTGACATATCAGGAATATCGGGAGCGCACGCAGGAGGCATCTGCTCATGCCAGTGGGTGGAACAAGGTACCAGATCAGTGACTTGGATGTGTCTTGTGTCTCCTGGATGTCCATATTGTTTGTACTAGCTACAGTGTTGCTTCTCAGAGGGCCAGAAATGGAAAGAACTTGGTTTTAGTAGGAAATAAATTGCACTCTCAGAGTGGTAGATGTGCACGTAGTCGTAGTTTTATAGATAATTTAGCTGGAAGTTACTGAATGGAAGTGTTAGGTCAACCTTCCTTTAGTTTGGTAAAATGAAACGTTAGACATGTTGCTTGACTTATTTTTCTTAAATTTCCAAGAGAGGTTAATTCCTGCAGCAGCTTTGGAATGAAATCTGAGACGATTTTTTCATAACACTTCTCTACTCTTTCTCTGCTCCAATGTCAGGTTTAAAATAAATGTAAAAAAAAGTGCTGGTCATGGTGAAAATAAAAATTGACAGCATCTTCATGATATTTAAATTGTTCAGAAAACGTAGGGATGGTGTTCCTACCTGGTTTCAAGAGTAGTCATCTGAAATTATAGGAATCTTCTTTTTTTAAACAAAATGCCAATCTGTAAATGAATTATCTTAAATGACTTTTAATGTAGAATGAGTAGATTACTCTTCCCAGGTTCATCTTTCATTAATCATTTGAATTCATCACTGTAATCATTCTCTGATGGGTTCAGTGGGCATCAAAAAAGAATGAAAGAATGAAATAACTACTTGCAAATGTAGTCACAATTTGAGTGTTAAAATGTAGTCTTAAAATTAAAATAGAACAAGAAATCTTTTACCCCCCTCTTTACATTTTTTTTCCTGACTAGATTTCCCTGCTTACTTCAGAAAGTGTTCATCTAACCAAGGGTGTGGGCCCTTGTAAAGCAGTTTAATAAACATTGCATGACAAGTTACTGCCCATGGCTCCAGCAATTATCATTGCTTTATGTGTGTGCTTTTTCAATTTGTCATCTTGTGATTCACAGCGTTTTGGTTTAAACAACCATGAAATCTGATTATCAAGAAGGTGGCTTAAGCCAGCACATTTCACTTTTCAGCTGGTGAAAGCTAAAACCAAGCATAAAACCAGTCACTGTGGCTCAGCTGGCAAGGGAGGAGGTGCATGGGGCTTCTCAGGTCAGTGTTCTTTGGGTCCTGCAGGTGCAGCCCTGGCTGGATGATGGGCTGCATTTGGGACTTTGTGGTCCAGCCTTCATTGCTGCTGCATTCCTGCAGCCCCTGGGGCTCCTGGATTTCAGTCCCCATCAGCTGTGGTGGAGAGCATCATCCAGAACATCTTTGTCATCAGCTCTGCTTGCCTGTAACATCTGCTGCTGCAAAACACACAGTGCATATGAAAATGCCATAAAAGCAAACCTGAGTGGAAGTTTTGTACCCCAGCACAGCATCTGTGCAGTACAGACAATCTGTTTGTATTGTTTTTCTGGTAGCTTGGAGCTCCAGGAATGCCCAGCAGTTCCTTCAATAATCCTTGTTTTGGGGAGATGCAAAACATTTGTGTTGGTTTCATTTCCTTTTAATTTCCTTTATCATCTTAATCAGAATTGTGTTTTGTAACAGAAGAAATCTAGATACCTTTCCTGCCATCTCAGCTCAGCTTAATTTTTACTCTAAAGAAGCTGTCAGAAAAACATGTTGATGTTGAATTCTGTAAAGGACAAGGGTCTTCATCTTTTATTTGAAATAAGGCTCTCAGTAAAAAAAAAAAAAAACAAATTCCAAACCACCTCAGAAAGGGCAAATTGAATTTCTATAATAAAATGAATATAATAAAAAAATTTAAATACTGCACTGGGTATTTTACACTTTTTGCTTAAAATTGAGTATTATATACCTATATCCAAAATACATAATCCCAGTGTTGTGCATCATCTGAAAGGACAACAGATATTGGTATGGAGAGCCAGTTAACTGGTGAGTAGGGTAGCAGTCATCCCAGTGTCCCATTCTTACTGATTATTGGGAGCAAAGAATAGTGCAACAAAAATATAAGAAATAATCATGTGAAGAATTGGATTAATTTTAAGTTGAAATAGTCAAAACGTACACAGAACTGCAATAATTTTGGATATAGCTTCCTCAAAAAAATACAGCTTCCTCAAAGCCTCTGAACTTTCTTTGGCTCTTTTTTTGTGTACATTTAAATTTGTAATATGGTACAATGGGATTGCAATACTGTAGTGGACAAAAGTGTTTCATTTACACAATCAGCTATCTGCTGATAGCAAAGTGGGTTTTATAATGATTCCCTAGAAGTTTTCTCCTGCCAGCTGTTTTCTGTGTGTGCTTTTCTTCAGTCAAAATATAAATAGCCCCCAGCATTCCTTCCCAGGCATCCTGGTGGAGGGAGTTGCAGTTGCTTTGAATTGCAGAGGCTGTAATTTTACTTTGTTCTACTTAAATCTCACCACTGTTCACACAGCTGCACTTTGTACACAGAGGTGGTGTTAACTCACATGCAGTACTGTGAGGTGATTTGTTTTGTGAATTTAGGGCCGGTCTCGTGCAAACCTGCTCCTGTTCCTGCTGGTCTCAGAGGCAGAGTGTCAGAAATTTCAGCAGGAAGGGAAAGCTGGGCTGTGTTTGTTGGTCTGTGTGGGACTGGATGTTGGAGTTTGAGTTTGTCCCTCACTCTGAGCCCTGGAGAGGCTTGCTGAATTTGGGGTGAAAGGGTGGATTAGGCATCAAGTTGGCAAAGGGAGAAGGCAGCAATCATATTCACTATGTCAGCATTTTAGCTCCCTTCATTTCCCAATGCTTCCTTGCCTTTGTTTCTTTTGCCTTCAGCCTCATTAATGTCAAATATTTTGAGATCTCAGTTCATGCTGCTGTAGAGTTATGTGGGTGTGCCCAAAGCCTCTGAAAGATCCCTAGCTTTAACAGCTTGAGTTTTTTTGATTCCTCTTGACACCTGTTCTTGACCTGCTCCTTGTATCTGTGCACTGTGATCTTGCACCTCTTCTGCCTCTGAGATGGGATTAATTGCAAGAACCTCAAAAACCCCAACACTTTTAAAATTCAAGCACTTTTAAACTTCTGGCACCATGATGTCCCTAGTGAAGTGTTAACTGTTCAGCACAGAGCAACAGTCCTATAACCTTGTTGTAGTAAGTCAGCTGAGACTCCATGTTCTTCATGCAGGAAAAGCCAATTCTTTATTCACACAACTCATTTTATCCAGTTTTTATAGGCCTTTTGTGCAAATTTGATTGGTTAACAGCTTTTTCTTTTGATTGGTTAGTAAGAGATATTTTACTTGTCTATCAAACCTCTGTTCTTGAATTGTTTACATATTTTCTTCACTGATTCTCATGGGTGTTTATGCAGGTGCTAGTTGTTTTTCTCCCCAAGAATTGGTTGTTGTGTTAACAAACCTTTTATACCAAGATTGTTTTCACGTGGGAACTTGCAAAGTACTCAGCTGCACTTGACAGGCCAGCTATTAATTTAGACCTGATCTTATGAGGCATTTCTTTTATAATTTCTCTACCTGTCTGTGATATAACCTGTCTGCCACACTCTTGGACTCCTTTGTTAATCAGCTGAAGCATCTTAAATTTATCAGATCATGGGCATTTTTTAGGCCCTGTCTGGTTTTAGTAGTCAATCTCAGTGTGATGCCACCATCAATTTAGTACAAATCTCAATTTCAGCTTACTTTGCCTATTATCTTCCTCCAGCTCTGCACACTAAGGTGTGATTCCTGGTAATAGTAGTGCAGGATATTTACAGAAAAGAAAACCAGGCTGATGGGGGAAGAGACTGGAGAGGGAATGAGGCATTAGGAGTTGAGTATGAGCAGTAGCAGAGCCTTCATCTCCCTTGTGCAGCTGGGAAACAGCATTCCAGTCTGCACAGTGAATAGATGTGCAGTGCACTTGCCTCAATTAAAATGCAGTAAAACAAATATTTTTCTCTTGTGTCATAATAATGCTTTTTCAGATGCTAATGACTTCAGCTCATGCCAGTTTCCCGACCTTGGCGAGGTGCTGCATATGAACAAAGCCCAGAGGGCCACTTGCGTGCTCTGTGAGAATAAGTTTAGAGTTTAAAAGTTCAGCTGCATGTTGTCTGCTAAACAAAACCATAATTTCAGAAGGAAGTGTCTAGAACCTTATAATGAGAAGGAGGTGGATTCACAGTCTTGCATCTTCCAGAGCAATTTAGGTTAAGGCTGAGCATTCAGTTAAAAGGTTTCTAAAGAGGAATGGGAGTAGGAAATGAGGGAGGAAGATCTCTCTGTGTTAAATTTGGCATCAGAGGGAGAGTTTGACATGGAAAGAGCTTTATGCTTGTCATTTTAAACATGTTTGCAATGCTGAGCTGCTGGGTGGAGGTGTTTGTTTCTGTCCTGCCTCAAAGCTAAGTGTGAACTTCCAAAGAGACTGTCTAGAGCAGTGTCCCTATTCAGGAATGTGTTTGCATGTGGATGCATATCCCTTTCAGCTATTTATGTGTCTTTCCACTTCTGGGGTAGCAAGTTTTGGGCGTGTTCTGCTTCCCTACCTGAACCCTGTGCTGGGAAAAAAGTGGGGCTTAAGAAAACACTGCAGTGCTGTTCTGTGACATTCTCTTAGATTAATTCTGAATGTGAAATTCTCTTAGTCTAATTCAATTAGACTGTGGGTTTTTCCTTAGCAGATTAAGTGCTTCCTTTTTAGTGCATTTTATTGTGTGTTTGCCTTGTGTCTTCTCAGAAATGAAGTGTATAGTCCCTGGTACATTTGGACTTGAAGACTCAGACCTTTTCTGTGGCACATGAATTCTGTTCTAGCTGTAAAGTAGATAATGCTTTCTGTATTTATTCACACTTTTTTTTTTCTTTTTTTTTTTTTTTAAGGTCTTGGTGCCCCTGGTTCTGTTACAACAATTTCTGATGGAGCTGACCAGGCGGGGCCAGGAACCACTGAGTGCCCTTGTGAACTTTGGGGTGACATACCTAGAAGATTATTCTGCAGATTATATCATTCAGCAAGGAGGATGGGTAAGAAAAACCTCATTTCTAAGTGTGATCCTAGTAGGAGTGAAAACTAATAGGGGTTGCTAGAAGTAAGCAGATGCAAGGAGTAATGACTCAGAAAAAGAAATTTTAAAAATGATCAGGAGGTCAGGACCAGAAAGGGATCTTGGGCAGTCATCTATTTCTAATCTCTGCCCCAAGGCAGAGATGAGAAATACCCATTCATTTCTTATGTTGATATTAATGACCTGGGTGATTGGACTCCACAATTTCCCCAGGCAGTCTGTTCCAGTTCTTTGCACGGTTTGTTGGATTGCTGTTGAAATGGAAGAGGTCCTTAGGTGTCAGATAACAATTAATTTTCATACAGTGTGTGTTAAGGTGCTAATTTGTTGCAGTATGGTGAGCTTTGTGCTGCCCTGTTAATATACATGGAGCAGTGCATTTGGAAGCAGAAACCTGTGCCTGAGAGGCTCCTCTTTTTAATGGTATCTTCATCCTCTGGTGACTGCTGGAAAAGGTACATGGGTTTTTTCCTCCTCTTAAATTGCAGAGAGTTTCTTAGCAGATAGATAATTGGGGAACACTTCATACAGAAATGTCAATAGGCACTAATTTATTTTTATAATAAGTGATAAGATAGCTAATGCATATTAGAGTTTGTAGCTGTATAGGAACATGCACAGAATAAGCAATCAGGATTTCTTTGTGCTGCATTTTTCCTTGTAGAAATCTTTAATTCATGGTAACCAGTGTTCCTGAGTCATGGCATGCTGAGAGAGTTTCATTTAGAAATACTTCAGAAAGGCAGCTCACAGCTGATGAGCTGGGTCTTGAAGGCTGAGCCTAAGATTACTGGGTTTGGGAAGAATGCCAGACTGGAATGGAATTAATCTGGGATTTGTGAAATGGCTCCAGCAAGCTGATTTATTCTAAAAAGAAAAGCTGTTCAGGAAAACCCAGTGATAAAAAAGTACTAGTAGGAAAAAATCTCTTTCAGAAGCTTCTCGTATTTCAAGAGTTTACCTGAGGGGTTTTTTTTCAAGAGTGGCTTGTTCCAGAATTTCTGCACATCTGCACCTTCTTTACCTGTTCCCTTCCTGGCAGTTGTGGAGAGCAGTTCTCAAGGCCTGTGGGAGGGATGGTTTGTCTTTAATGGACAGAAGCACTAACAGCACACAGCCAAATGACCTTAGGTCATTTGATAAATGCACTCATATCTCAAAAGTATTTTCATCCCAGGGCAGGCCCTTACTTGAAGCTTTTACACAGATCAATGTTAGTCCTTCTGTGCTTTTCTGCCTTGTTTTTGACCTCCAGAAGGGCTGTGCTGTGTTCTCCAGCCCCTTCACACCCTTCATAGAGCACAAAGCTTCTGAAAACAAGCAGCTTTCCAGCACGGCCTGCGAGGGAGGGGGCTGTGCTTGGTGTCTGGCTGGCTGTGCAGGGATGCACAGATCTGGGTGGGGGTGTCCAGAGGGCTCCTGTCTGTGCACATCCAGCCAGGCAGAAAATCACACTGACATGGGCAGTGCAGCAAACAAGCCAGGGCTATTTTTGAAACAGCACAAGAGGCGAGGAAAGAGACTAGGTGATGAAAATCCTTTCCAGATGAATTAATGTAGCTGCACTGATCTTTGTGAATTGCTCTGGGGATGGGCTTGCAGACCCACTGGGCATGTGGCTTTTTGTGCAGGAAGGGGAATAATATATGGTTATATTTTATTTTTAACTCCCTGTAAGGAAAAGGTTCATTTTCACCCTATGGTGTGTTTCTGGGTTTGTTCCTAGTCTATGGGATGGCAGTGCTGGGAGCAGGGCATGGGGCCAGGATGGGAGGGGTTGTGTTCTGAGAAGGGCCAGGAAGAGCCTGGCAGGCTGGTAGCCACAGGGAAGCGTTGGAGTGTTTGCATTTTTTAAGATAAGCATCTGCCACAGGGGCTCTGTGTGCTGGATCAAGTTGACAGTAATTTGCTTGAGCTATAAGGGCAGTGTGTAAACCTGGGAGTCTCCAGTGACTCATGTTGCTGTGACAGTAAGAGGGTCAATTTTTGTGTTATTTTGGAGCTGTATGAAGTTAGGTCTTTCCTGCAGCAGCTAAGAGCTTGCTTAAAAGTGAGATGCAAGAATAGCCTGTCTGGTTTTCTGTGGATCTGGAGCAGAGGAGAGCTTCACAGGAGTCAGCTTTTCAGGGGCAGACCTGAAAAGCTCTGTAGTGTCTCTGGTGCTGTCTCATCCCTTGGCACCATTTGGGATCTTCCTCAATTTTTGGATTGAAGTCAACCTTTGCCAGGAGGGGAGTAGCCAGTCAAAGATAAGGGGTCAGCTGAGCCCTTCCTGTGCCTCACTGCGGATCTGAGGATTCCACAGAGCTGTGTCATCCATTTGCTGCATCATTCTCTGCAGCCACGATGCAGCTGGAAGAGCTCCCAGGGTTCTGCATGTGTGCAAGACTTGAGGCTCTCCTGTGAGCTCAGGAGGCTTCTGGGTCCAGGAAAGCATCTGACTGAGGATGGTAGACAGCTAACCAGAAGCAAAATTTCCAGCTCAAGGGAATAAAGGTTTACAAATTGGGTAGCTATGCAGCACATTTCTAGAAATTGGCATGGCTTATGGGAAACGAGAAATTTGATATCCTGGAGGATGAGAAGTTGCTTTTTCATTTTCCATGCCAGTCCCACAGAGATATGGTGCTGAGGTGGTGTGTAGAAACAGTGAGTGCTCCCCTCCCATTCTCCCTTCAGGCACTAAAATTGTAATTCAGCTAACTTTTGATGGCATTGTGGGACTGGAATGTACTGGTGGGTTGGTTGGGCTGGTGAGGGAATGGCTGGCACAGTTTTATGTTCCCTCTTTCACTAATTGCTCTGATGGATTTGATTGCAACTCTTGCAACCTGTTTGACTCTTTAAGTTTTAGCATGACCTCTCTTTTGGAGCAAAAAGTATGCTGGGCATTCCAGGTTCTCTAAACAGACACGTGTGGGACACACATTTCTTCCTCCTGACTAGTGGGTCCACTGGTCCTCCTCAGACCTTCTTCCTTTATCATCTTGAGCCATTGCAAAACAATACCCAGCTGGATTTACAAGTAGCTTTGTTCTTTTCTTTCCCAAAATCAAAGTGAGGGCTCGACGGACAGGCAGTGTGTACATGCTCTCCCCTCCCCTTTCCTCATCTCTCCACCCCTTTCCTCCTCTCCCCTCCCTTCTCTCCTCCTACCTCCCCTGCCTTTTTGCTCTCTCTGACTTCTCAGGGCTGAATGCTGCTGCATCAGAAGCAATTCTTGGTCTCCTGGAAAAGTGCACAGTAAGACCAGTCCGTTGGTAAGGATTTTTTCCCTCTTCCTTTCCCAACCCTTCCCAAATAATTTATTTCTTCTCAAGTTCCGCAGATCCTGTTTTCCATGGTTAGATTTAATCTTTTTAGAAATATATGGGACTGTCTGTAAGGAGGAAAGAGTGTAAGTTTTCTTGGAATCTGCCTTGTTTTTTTGTCTTTTGTTCCCATTCCTGTTACCAGCCTCTCTGCTTTCCCCTTGTTTGAACCTGTTTATCAGAGTGCAGTTAATAAAACCTTTCTTCTCAGCCTGGGAGTTATATTGTGACCCGTGGCAGAAATTCTCTACCTTCCCAAGGGTCTTGTCTCATGGAGTTCAGACCTGGATTTGAATTTAACTAGTTAACTGCCCATGTTGAAGGGAATAGAAGTAAATTTGCTTGAAATTTCGGTAGTGTTTACAGTTTCCTATCTCAGCCTTAGAGGAGCTGTTCTCTCTGTGTCTCCAGTGTTTTGTCTTGGGCTTTGCAGCTGGTTTAGTTGTTTTCTTTGCTGCTGATGATTGAATAATACACATATTAGAGAGTGTTATCAATCTGGAGGAGAAGGAGAGTAAAGAAGCAATTGTCATCCTAGGGAGGTGAGGTAGTCAGTTTGTGCTTCCCATGATAAAAATCTCCTGCAGCAGTCCAGGTGTCTGCCCTGGGAATGACAATGCAGAAATAGAGAGACGTGCTCTGCTGGAGGAGAGAGAAGTAAGTTTAATGTGGCAGAGATGCAAGAAAAGGCACTCTAGTTAGAGGAGTCCTAGAAAGGATTTTCCTTTCAAAATAATTCTGCTTTATGCTCGTGTCATGGACTGCTGCAGCGAATTGTCCACTTTTATTTATATGTAACTTCTTTGGTACAGTAATAGATTTTAAAAATTTTTAGGCACTTTGACTGAAGAAGGACATTAAATAGTAAAGGAGCAACTAGATCTTTTGTCTTTTCCCTTCCAACAACTTCAGATCTGAAGAAGTGGTCTATAAATAACTGAATTTAACTCATTTTCAACCCATAAGACTGAAGCCTAAAGGGTGTTGCTTTGGTGCTGGCTTTCTGCAGGTTGTAGAGGTTATGTTGGAAGGCAGGGGTGGAAGAGGATCATTTCTGCAGGCTGTTCTAGCCAAAGCATTCCTTGAAGGGAATGAGAGCAGTGGCTGCAATATCAGAGTGCTTTGATGTGGTTCACTTGACCTTCTTTTCCGTTTTTTTTATTTAATAAAAAGTGCAATCCTATTTGTAAGAACTCTGCTCTCTTTTTCTTGGCTCCACCTATCTTGACAGTTTCAGAGGGATGAGCAGAGAGGCACAGTAAGCGCCTGAGGGCTTTTTGGGACTTCTTTATATTTTAAAATGTTTTGTTCTGGATCTGAGTGTTGTCAGAAGCTCCTTTATAATCCATTTCTCTGAAGGATTAGTGGGTGATACTGTCAGATCTGACTTCCACGAGGGTCTGAAAAGCTTTGGTATAACTGGGCTGGGCATGGAGACAGGGAGCAGATGGAGCCTCAGCCTGGGCACACCCCGGTGGGAGTGAAGCCATTCCTGGGCACAGGCACCCCTGCTCCAGCACACAGCTGCTCCTCTGCCCCAGCTGCACATCATGCAACGAGCACATTCCCAGCTCTAGGGAAGTTTGTTGTTGTGGGAAGTTTGCTTATTTCCCCGTGGGAGATGTCTTAGGATCCCTGCACACGGGCCAGTTTGTCACTCCTTGCCTCTTGTTTTTCAGGCACTGGATTTTAAGCACAAATGCATTGGGTGGGTTCCTGGTGCTCGTTGCTGTGGCACTGTTGGTGTGGGGAAGGTGGCCACAGAAGCATAAAATGTCCTGAGTTGGAAGGGACCCACAAGGATCCCTGAGTCCAAGCCCTGAGCCGCACCGTGTGCCTGAGAGCACTGTCCAAGCACCTCTGGAACTTCATTTCTCTTTGGGATAGGTTATGTTACAAGACATATTTCTTTCACCTAAGAAACTTACTAGCTGAGTTGAGTGGTCAAAAATGTTATTATAGCCAAGCTGGCTCTCCTGGGACACTGTGTTCTGCAAGCATTTCCTCTTGAACCTCAGGATGCTCTTTTTCTCAGGGATTTTATGTGGCTCTGTTTAGTTTCATGTTGAGGCGTTGAGGCTCAGGGAACATGGAGGTTTTTTCCTCTGGTGGCTCTCTCTGACCTGTACAGAGTTTTTGCCTGTCTTGGACAAAATCAGGATCTGGGGAGTACAGGTGGCTTGCTGGGCTGTATATTTTTCAGGTGGGCTTTTTTGTGTCCAGAAATGAGTTTTGTGTGAGTTGCCTATCCACATCATTCCTTGTTTTTACTTCAAGAACTGAAGCAGAGAGACCAGTTGAGCTTTTAAGAGCACTTAAAACCAAACCCTAGAAGAAGTTTCAAGAGCAGGTAGACACAGCTGTTTTGCATTTTCCTGGTGTTTGGAATTTACAGGGCAAGGCATTGGAAGTCTGCTGTAAGATGCAGCAAATGCTCTATTGGGCACCTTAATGGGGATCTCTTCTGCTCTAATTTCATCTCTCTTGTAGATGCACTGTGTGTTACTACTCCTACTATTTTTTGTAGAGAAATGAGTTGCTTTTATCTTTGAGACATTCAGAATTTTGATTTAAGTATCTCTTGGCACCAGAAGCAGCTTTGTATAAATCATGCTGAAATTATTATTTTGTTAAATAAGAATTTTTTTTTCTTTATGTGTAGTTTAAGGTTTTTCTGTTTAGCAAATACATACTGTAGGTAATGAGCTTAATAATAGACATAGTGGCAAACTGTGAAAGATAATATAGACAACATAAGAGTCAGTTTCTATGTTTTGGGGAGGTTTTGTTATGTTTGGTGACTTTAAATCATAACTGAAAGTTAACAGGTGTTTTTAAGAACAGTTCTGTAGTATATTATTGTAGGAGCTTTCAGACCTTTTTTTCATTATTTTGTTACCATCTTGCTGCTGTGCAGTGTGGCTCTGTCACCCTGTGGTTGCTGGCTGTAGCCTCTCCTGAGGGCAGGTGTGCCACATCTGTTAACAGTGCTTCCTGTCACTTGTACAAGTGGAACTTGAAGATTGTGGAGCATGTGGGGATAAGGGGTGGAATGTCCTAGGGTGGGGTTATGATGCTTGTATCCCCAGTCCTGTGTTCTGTTAGTGCTGGATATTATGTACTGTGCCCATATTCACATCCAAGCACTGATGGGTTTGACCAGAACCTCCCAAAAAATTAACTTCCTTCTTAACCTACGACATTGGGTCAAACCCCATAAGCTGAGGACAGTGATTGATTTCCCTAGCTGATCTTTTCCCCAAGACTGCCTCATGGGATGTGGCTGTGTTCTGGCCAAGCAGGGAAATGTGCAGTTCTCTGTCTCCTCATAAGCTGTGCCAGCTCTTCCCTCAAGTGGCAGTGGCTGGGATCAGGAGTGGCAGGAAGCTGCAGGGGGGGACTCCAGCTATTCTGCCACACCTGATGTGGTTCTCTAAACGTGCTGGAGAGGAAAAGCACTCCCAAGCTGGCAAGTTTCCAACCACAAATTTGAAAAAGAACAACCCTGATGTTTCTGGTTTGCAGCAGTGTACTGTCTATTTACAATAAACAAAGCAGATAAAGAAAAAATTCCTTACTTACTATTAAAACTAAAATGTAGGGCTTATATAAGGCCTCCTCAGGTTATTAAAAATCCTTCCACATGTTCCATCCTGTCCTGAAATAATCTGCCTGTTGGAGCATTGCTTCTGGGTCACATCTGTAGATGAATCAAGAGAGCTGTCCTAAATGTCATTCAGTTTTTATCGCAGCTGCTTTAAAAGGAAAGAAAACCCCACCAAAGTGCAAACCTCAACTGAACCAGCACAAAATCCGAGCTTTATCCGCTTGACTTTATGTATTAAATCTTAATTCAGCTCAAGAAATATTAATCACGTATCCTTAATAATGCCTATTACTGTCTGGGTTTTCAATTAAAGCTTCACAAGCTTTTCACAAAAAGCACAGGAATTGCCAGTGTGTCAGCTCTGCCCCAGCCTTCCCAGGCAGGGAGATCTGTCTGTCCAAGGCTGGGCAGCTGTGGCCCTGAGGCACTGACATGGAAGGTAAATTGTCTGTAAGGACAGAAAGGAAGCAGCCAGGCTGCACAAGGCTCTGATTTACAGGGAGCCAGCAGTGATAACTCTTTTGAGGTCAGCACAGTCTGCGTGAGAAGGGGAACAGTAAAACTCTTGAGTCCCTTTGGCCCTGCTGCTGGAGGCAGGCTGCGTGTGTAGTGTTGTTACACTTACTGACATGGGATTTGGAATTATGAGGATGGCCCATGTTCCTTGTGTAACCATCCCTTCATTTCCTTACCCTCTCCAAAGCAGTTTGTCCTGCATGTTACCCTCTGGATGTGCCCAGACCTTGCCTGTATTTTGTGAGAAGCAAATCTCCAGTGAAGGGACATATTTAGAAATATCAGGATGGTTGTAATTTCGGGGCAGTCTCTGTACCCCCTGTCCCCATGACTACAGGTGGCTGCATTCTCCCCTCTGTGGGCTGCTGAGTCATGGCTCAGAGCCTCTTGGCTTTCACCAGTGCACAGTGTGTGAATTCAGGGGAATTCAGGCCGTCTCAGTGTAGCCCTTGCTGGTGGTTTTTTTTTTTTTGCTACAATCACCAGAGCTCACAAATCCTCAGCAGCACAGTGTGTGTTTGGAATATTTTGGTATATGCCTCATGCTGAGTGAGTCAGTGCACATGTGCACTTCCACTGGAATGTTAAGAGCAGAGCTGTTATCAGTGGTGTGTGTCCCTGCTCTTTCTTCTAATGTCACACCACAGACATGGTCTGGTGTGTTGTGATGTGGTGTGGACGGGAAATAAATCCATCCTGATTTGTGGGGGTGAAGAGCTGAACAGAGAGGAGGATGGTACTGATGTTCATGGCACTGCAGGCTTTACCCCTAATTATTTTGTTGTTTAATTGCAGCTTTTCTGAGTGTGTCGCCTGTGGAAGTAAAAAATTTGCTTTGATTGTAGGTGTCTCTTAGTGGCTTATATTCCAGTGAGAGTATTTCCTACTTAACAACATCCAGGGCAAAACCTGCTGGTCAAAGGAGTGAGTGTGCAATCTCAGAGTGGGCAGCAGGCTGCCTGTCCATCCTCAGCAGAGGCTGGGGAAGCCAAGGACAGTGGCTGACTCCCTGCTGTGCTGCTTTCCAGTGTCTGCTGGAACAGGACAGCTTTGGATCCTGTCCTCCCACGCTGCACAGCAGCCCTGGCTCTCACTCAGTGCTTGGTCTCTTTGGATCCAGTAACCTCTGCCTTTACTTCAGTTTCTTGGCTCCTCTTTTCCACTGCTCTTATTTGCACTGCTGGTTGCTTCCTCCTACGTGCAGAGCTCTGTTTTGTTTTAATGGCCTGAATGGCATTATTTAAAAAAAAAAAAATTAGTTATTCTACTGGAACATGACTTTCAAGAGGATACCGGAGTCTTGAACTGTCAGTGGCTGCTTGCAGAGCAGAGCTTGCTTTGGGTTTGGCACATGGTTGGTGTCTGGTGTCTGAACTTTTTCACAGTTGTAATGCTTTACTCATTGCATTCTGAATTAAGACTTTGTGGTGATCCTCAAATGGTTAGTGAAGAGCTTAATTGCTTTTAACCCTTCCCCTGAGGAACTCTTTGCATCATTTTACTTTAGTTCCTGAACATTTTACCAAGCTGGATGATGTTTCCCACAACAATTTAAAGGCATTTATGAAGAAAAGTTCCTTTTCAAGTGTTCTGTAATACTCCTTTGCCCATGACCAAATATTTTCCAAGATTCCATGGGCTAAGGGTTAAAACTATCTCCACAAAATAAGAAGTGTGGTTGTTCTTAACTAGATGAGTTCCTGACACAGGTCACTGTGTGAATCCATAAAAAATTTGAAACAACCAAGGAGGTAACTTTGAATGGGAATCTATAGGTAGGAATCAAGCCCCAAATTCACAGGGAAGGGTTTAAAAAAGGGATAATATGCTCAGAGTGCTTTAGGATAGCTATTGTGTGTGGAAGGGAGCATGGAGAAAGAGAAGGAATGGGATTTTTTGTTATGATGGATTGTAGAGGAAAGTTTGGAATTTGCACAGAAGGGGCTCCCAGCACTGCAGTACTTGATAGAATGTTCAAGTCATTCTTGTTACAAGCAAGAAAGTTGCTGAGTCTTTGTTAATTATTGTACAGACTTCTATTATATGGCATAGGAAACTTTGGAATTCCTCTCTGCCCCCATCTCTTTGTCCTCATTTCAGCTGGAATCCAGTTAGTTTTCTTCCTAGCTGGTACAATTCTCTGGTTTGGATTGAGGAGGAGAGTGACACTGGTAACACCCTGATGTTTTAGCTGTTGCTCAGTGCTTACCCTGAGTCAAGGCCTTGCAGTGTCTCGTGCTGTGCCAGTGAGGAGAGGCACAGGAGGCTGGGAGGGAGCGTGGCCAGGGCAGCTGAGCCGAGCTGGCCAAAGGGATATTCCAGAAACACAGACCCCAGTACCTGAACTGGGCTCATTGCAGGGAATCAGTATTTTACACTTGCAGTTTCTTCTCCAGCTGAAACCCATTGTCAAATTTTTGGGATGCTTACAGATTTTTTCTAGCTAAATAAAAGCAAGCAAACCCTATCACCATCTCTGGGTGTCTGTGCTTGGTTGTTTGTTTCAACTTCAGGTGTGTAGCCAAATTTACAACGGCAGTTTTTGAAAGTGAACTTGCCAAGAATAGCTAAAATTGTAGTAAAATATTAGAATTATTGTAGATTCCAATTTTGTTGGTACAAAGTAGAAATTCAGGTTTCACATAACACTGGAAATGGGATAAAATTGATATAAGAGGAATGCTGTTAGATGAAAATGGACAAGCAGTAGAGAGCACTTGCACAGAAAGGAGTGGGGAGTGATACTCAGCTGGGATCTTGTACTTGTGTTTGCTTTCTTTTTCTTCCTTCCATTGCAGTTTGATTTCAGACTTCAGTGTCTTGTCAGGTTAATAATGCCCACGTGGTGCATTTTTGGTGATTTCATGGTGATAAAGTCAGGGAAAGGAGGAGCTCCCAGCAAAGCTCATGTCCATTCTCTGGACACGCCAGCTGGGTTCTGTGATCTCCACTGAAATGTGGGTCAGGCAGCTGCTGCTCCTGCAGGGGCCCTCTCATCTTTCTTCCAGCTCACCAAGTTTCCAGGTGTCCCGTTCTGTTCGGTCCCATCTGGGAGGGAACGCTGAAGGAATCGCTCACGTGTCGTGTCCTCCTTTTTGTTCGCAGGGAACAGTCTTCACTTTGGAATCCGAAGAGGAAGAGTATCCCGGGCTCATTGCAGAGGACAGCAATGACATCTACATCCTGACCAGTGACAACTCAGGGCAGGTGAGCCCCCCGGAGTCCCCCACGGTGACCACGTCGTGGCAGTCGGAGGGCCTGCCCGTGTCCCTGTCGGCGAGCCAGAGCTGGCACACGGAGAGCCTGCCCGTCTCCCTGGGACCCGAGTCCTGGCAGCAAGTGGCTATGGATCCCGAAGAAGTCAAAAGCCTGGACAGCAATGGAGGGGCTGAAGAGAGGAGTGAGAACAACTCTTCCAACTCTGACATTGTTCACGTGGAGAAGGAAGAGATACCAGAGGGGATTGAGGAAGCAGTGGTGCCAGCTGGGGCTGCAGAGACCATACAGGCAGCCTTCCCAGAAACCTCTGCTTCTTTACAGGAAATAAAACCTCCTGAAATTGCTGCTGCTGAAAAAGCACATCCCTCTGCACTTCTGCGTACAAAACAGGAGGAAAAGGGAAAAGCAGCCGAAGAGCTTGTTGAACCTGAAATCCCCGTGTTAAGTAAACCTGTCCCAAAGTTAGCCCCATCAGAAGAAAAGGCTGCACCAGAACCTGAGAAAATACTGCTTCCAGGGGAAAAAAAAGTGGGGAAAGAGGGCCATTTGGAAGAAATAGAAGAGAAATCCTCAGCTGCAGAGGAGAAGCCTATCCTGTTGCCAGAAGGGAAATCTATACTGCTGTACGGCGGGGCTGCCGCGGTCGCTATATTGGCTGTGGCAGTCGGAGTAGCGCTGGCGCTTAGGAAAAAGTAACGGAGCTCTCTTGAGGAGGAGGGAGGAGAGAAGAGAGCACATCCGATTTTTGTAGTTGTGTTACCTAAAGGTTGAGCTGCCTGCTGTTTAATTGGACTTTTGAGTAACTCAGTGGTGATGAGGTGAGGTTGTTCAATAAGCCTCCAGCTACGGACAATCATGTTTTTAGTAGAATCGGGGAGGGGACTGGTTTTTCGTGATTAAAGTACGGGGGTATTTTTAAAAAAAAAAACAAAAAAATCTGCAAATTTAAGAACTTAAAGTGCAGGTGCTGAAGAAAGGGGTGCTCATACTCTAGGAACTGGAACAAAGGATCCCCAGGGGAAGGGGAGAGCCAGCTGCTGTCAGCCCCTGGAGATTTTGGCTTCTCAGATTGAACGCTCTTGCAGCTGTGCTGTCTTGTCACTTCCCGTTGCGCCCCGAGCCCCTCCTAACAAACATTAGCCAACCTGAGTCCTGTAGCGAGAGGCTGGTGTCCCTTTTGTCTCAGCTTCCTCTCAGGTACAGCACTGCTCCTCATAACCTTCCAGGTTCCTCCTAAGCCCCAGTGGGACAGTGCTTATTCTTACCTCTTGGCTCACACCGGTTTTGGCCCCTAACGTTTACTGGAGCCCCATCCTGTGAAGATGCTGCCTCTCTATAGCTGTATTATCTCTGAGCATCCTGGTGTTGCTGGGGCAGAGGTGCTGCCCAGGAGGGTGGGAGGGACACTGCTATTTGCTGGTTTGAGAATCCATTTGCTCTGCTCTTGCCCAGCCCACTTTACTGCAAACCCTTCAGTTACCAGAGGTACGAAATGGATGCTGGGCACGGTGCCCTTGGGATCACTATTCTGATATTTGGGGTATATTCAGCAAAAATAGAGCAAACCCGTGTGGAAGCAAGGCCAGTGCCTCAAGTGCATTTCAGATGTGAAACGCTCTGCTGTCCTGTGTCACGCTGCAGTCTGCATTGTCTTTCCCAAGTTAAGCACAGAGTGTATTTAGTCCTAACTCGGTCTTGCCTGTGACAGAATCCCAGATATATAAAGCAATGGATTCTAGTAACTGAGCAAAAGAGCATTAAACATCTCTATCTGCTTGTTCCTGACCTGCCCCGAGTGCTGTTCAGTGCGATTTCTTTTGCGACTGTGAATCTGTAATTACCTAAACTTACAGGTTCACAAATTATGAGCAATTAACTTGGGCAAAAAAAGGAAATCCCCCTTCCTGCAGTCACAACACTTGAGGTGTGTGTGGAGAGAAGCCTTTCAAGTACTCCTCAGTGGGATCCAGCCACAAGTGTTCCTCTTTCAGCACATTTGTGTCTGTCCTTGTCCAGCTGCAGCTCCGTGGGCAACACCCTGTGCTTCCCAGGCAGAACTGAGGATGCATCTCTGAGGGTTGGTGCTGGCACTGTGGCTTAGACCAGATGGAGGAAGGTGAAAGGGAACTTGTGATAATGTAAAAAATGAAACACGAGCTTATGGGGAGTCCTCGCAAAGCACAAAGACAAGGTACTTTCATTTCTAAATAACCATATCCAGAGTACATCTCCTGATGAGCCTGTTTCTTAAGGGATCTCAGAAGGAAGAGATCTTAGCATATTCTCTATTTTAGGATATTCTTGCTGCATTTTCCTATCCCAGGATGCTGGAAAGCTAGTCAGAATGTGTCAGATATTGAGGAATTATTTTTGTGAAATGGATTTTCTAGAAAACGTACTGGATTTTGAACTCTGTGTGTGTGAAGTTGACTGTTAAGAAGAAGGGTTGTGTGTATACTGCCGCTGTGGACTGAACTTGGGAGCTCTGGAGTTCTGGACTGTACTGTTGATCATTGATTGCTCTTCTTCCATGTATAAAACATAGCAGGTTGGCCTTATCAGAAAAAAACAAAACAAAAACAAACCAAATCTTTTATCGCATTGCAAAATAGAATTGACTGTTTTTTTTCCCCTTTTCTGTTGCCCTGCTGGTGCTCATTGCTGTGCTGTGTCCCCAGAAGGGGTTGCTGGGACCTCCTCATGCCACAGGGGCTCTCTGCTGTCTGCCTTCCCACCAGGGCAGTTCCCCCTCCTGGCCCCTTGCAGGAGCTTCCCCCACGTGGAGGAAAGGTCTCTATGCTCCATCTGTCACGGGCACGCAGGAACAGCTTTGCTTCATTTCACATGTCGTGTTTATCAGGGCCTGGGACAGTCCCTGAGGTGGCAAGGGCAGCTTTATTGCTTGGTCACTCGGGGCAGGGCTGCCCCTCTCCTTTGGCTTTGGGTTCTTCTCTGGGCACGAACTGTTCTTACCACATCCCCTCCTTCCTGAGCCTGCTTCTGGTACAGCCCCAGCTCTAGGCACACAGCAGGTTCCTCTGAAGCAGAGATGGAGTCTGTGGACACTCTGGATAACTTGTGTACCAGTGGGGGAGGGTGCAGCTGGTGTTACTTCATCCTCTCTGTGCATGGGGTTGTTGCAATAGTAGTGTGGAGATGGGTAGAGGACAAGAATAAACAAGAATAAATCCAAGCTGGCAAGGGAAAAAGTTCAAAACTTCCACAATGAGCCCAGTGGGGCATGAAATAAGAAGCTTCCATGCACAGCAGTGAACTGCCACAAGGAGCCCAGTGGGGCATGAAATAAGAAGCTTCCATGCACAGCAGTGAGCAGGTGGCGCAGTAGTAAGGAAAGTAAATGACTGTGTTAGGCATTTTTGTGGTCAGGCAGAAGCCTTGAGTATCAGGTGTGTTGCTACATTTCATGGAGCATCAGTTGCCCTCTATGTTTTTGTTGCTTGGTCCTTTCTTTATAATGTTCTTTTCCTTCTGGGGTCTTTTAGATTTGGCACATCAGCGAGAATTCGAACTGACCACGTGTTCAGAAAATTTGTTGCACGAGTCTCTTTCCTCTGGGAACACTCCTCTAGTTAAAAAGGTCAGCTGTGGGGTTGAACTCTGCGGAGTTTGGGGTCCTGTGGTCAGAGCTGGGGCGGGCTGTGGAAGTCACCAGAGGGGGGTAAGCTCAGATGGCAGTGTTCTACAGACCTGAGTGACAGGCTGCTCTGTTGAGAGGTGTGAATTAGAAAATGGAAGCTTTCTTCCCCCCCATCTTCAAGTCTATTGCAGTAACCTTAAACTGCAGGGTCCAGTTACCCTGCAAGGTGTGATGCAGCCTCTCTTCAGTGGATCCTCCTAGCTGGCAGAGGGAAGGAAGGAGCTATATACTTGCAAAAGGGCATATAGAATTACTTTCACTTGTGTTGCTCATCCCTTCCCAGAAGTGCCTCAATATCTGTCCTCTAGTGGCCTGTACTTTAACAAAATATCTACCTTAGACCCATTCTGTCTTCACTTTATCCTTAGCATACCCTAAAGCTGAGATGCTAAAACAGCAGAGGGCTGGATCTGTGAAAAAAGTGGGAAATACTTAAGGAACTGCAGTGGGCAGCAAGCTCAATAAGGAGCTGTCAAGGGAAAGTCTTTCAGGCTAAGTTGCAACTTAAACTCAGCTGTGCTTAATTCTAAGCTCTGCTTAGTTGGGCAGTGTGGCTGGGAGCTGGGCAAGGACTTTCTTCAGCTGGCAGTGCAGGAACAAGAGGCTGAGAGCAAAGACAGGATTCCTCTGTTGCCCAAAATCCCAAAGTGCAGATGCAGGGCCCTGTCCTGGCCAGTTGCAGCTCCTGTGTGCTGGGTGGAGCCTGGTGGGTTCCTGCATGCCTTGAGCTGTGGGGCAAGTCAGCACTACAGGAATCCATCCTTGCTGCTTGTGAGGGCTTCATTTTTCACTCTGGCTGTGCTCAGGCAGCTGCAGCTCAAGTGCCAGGTGGAAGCTGCTGTGCTGAGTGCTCTTACACAGAGCAAGTTTTGCTGCCAGAATCCCATTTCCTTCCTTCCTTCCCACATAGCGCTGATCACAGCTAGGCTAAAACTTTGGGACTGGATTTTTAAACTAATCAATGCTTTCTAATGGTCACAAATGAAAAGTTTAATTAGTACTAAACAAGCAAGCTGCTGAAGTTTGGTCTTCTTTCATTTCAATGATTGTAGTAGATAAAATAATCAGAGGTTATAAACCTTCCCTACATTTAATGTCAGTTACAGGGTTATGGCAGTACTGGCAAAGCCCTAGTAAAGTAGATGTTGCTAATCTGGGAGAAAACTAGAAATGCTTCTGGCTCTGCAGTCGCTGGTTCACTAAGCCAGAGCAAGTTCCTGTTTCAGAGTGTGATTACTAGAGTCTTTTGCTGTGAAATGGGGAGGGAGGTGGAGAGGTGCACATGGCTGGCCCAGGTGTGATGCCTACAGGCATCAGAAAGCCCAGGGCTTCAGTAGAACGTCATATTCTGGGCTCTATTTGTGTCTGCTCATGGTGGAGCACACTGGGAGAAAGTGTTCCCCAGTGAAAAACTCCTGGTTAGTATCCTTACTGATGATCTGGATGAGGGGATCGAGTTCAACATTAGCAGATTTGCAGATGACACCAAGTTGGGTGCAAGTGTTTGTCTGCTGGAGGGTAGGAGGGCTCTGGGAGGGACCTGCACAGGCTGGAGCCGTAGGCTGAGTTCAGTGAGATGAGGTTCAACAAAACCAAGTGCCAGGTCCTGCACTTTGGGCACAACCCCTGCAGTGCTACAGGCTGACAGAGTGGCTGGGCAGTGGCCAGGCAGGAAGGGACCTGGGGTTATGACTGACAGCAGCTGAACAGGAGCCAGCAGAGTGCCCTGGTGGCCAGGAAGGCCAATGGCTCCTGGCCTGGATCAGGAATGGTGTGGCCAGCAGGAGCAGGGAGGTCACTCTGCCCCTGTACTGGGCACTGGTGAGGCTGCACCTCGAGTGCTGTGCCCAGTCCTGGGCCCCTCAGCTCAGCAGGGATGTTGAGGGGCTGCAGGGAGTCCAGAGAAGGGCAGCAAGGCTGGTGAGGGGTCTGGAATACAGATCCTACAAGGAGCAGCTGAGGGAGCTGGGAGTGTTCAGCCTGGAGAGGAGGAGGCTCAGGGGAGACCTCGTCACTCCACAGGTACCTGAAAGGAGGGAGTAGCCAGGGGGGGATCAAGCTCTTCTCCAGGGCAACAGCAACAGAACAGGATGACACAGCCTTAAGCTGTGCCAGGGGAGGTTTAGTTTGGACATTGGGAAGAAGTTCTTCACAGAAAGGGTGTTCGGACATTGGAATGTCCACCAGCAGGGAGCTGGTGGAGTCACGTCCCTGGAGGTGATTGAAAAGGCTGGATGTGGCACTCAGTGCCATGGTCTGCCTGAGTGACAAGGTGATGTTTGGTCATGGATTGGACTCAGTCTCAAAGGTCTTTTCCAAACCTGGGTGATTCTGTGAAAGATGGAGGGGTGAGGCACCATATCTGCTCTACCTAATGAGGGCAAAAGCTGTGGCTCGGACTGCTTAATTTTAGCACAAGGAGGGTTGCAAGAACAGTATTACTTTGACTTAATGTATATCCCTTGCTCAAGAGTGCAAACTCTGTATTGCCATAACAAAAAAAAAAAGGAAAGGGGGGGGTTTATAAAATTTAACCTAGCACTACTTGACTCAGGTAGAGCAAGCTCTCAGGCCCAGAGGGAGCAGGGGCTGCAGGGCCAGGTCTAGGCAACAGAATTCAGTTTGTGTCTGATGCAGTGAAGGTACCTGACCAGGACTTGGCTGGGGAGTGAAGCTCAGAAGGGTCAGTGGTGTTAAGGCCAGAGGAACCACAACACATCACTCAGCTCCACCTCCTTAGGTTAAATAACTTTATCACTTTTTTCCTAGTTAGAGCTGACCTTCTCTCAGTCTCTTGGGTAGGCTGACTTGCTTCCTCCAAGCTAGAGGTCTGTGGTCATGCTGTAGAAGTGGGGGAAGTCTTGTTGGCTTCCAGTGGAAGCTGCTTTTGATCTCCCTGCAGTATCTGCAAGGCAGGCAAGGGACACTATTGATGGAGACACAAAAAACTGCAGAGGATGCATCTTACTGCTATACCTTTAGGGGCTTTGTCCTCAGTTTTAACTTGCAGGATAAGCTTTTGTTCAACTGTAAACCTAAAAACCCACTCAGACCAAAAGAATGCCTCTTGATTTGTTAAGCAGCAAAGACTAATGGGACTGACTCTGAAGCTGCAGGTCAGGGGATCTCTTGTGCTAGGCTTCTGCTGGGTGTAAGCAAATAGTGCCAGACTTGCAGGGATTTTGGATTCTGTTCTCCAGAGGCCTGCCTGGGGGAAGAGACCCTGACTGGTCCTCAGGTCACCCATTATCCCAGGAACTCGTCATACTGTTCCTTCCAATGTGCAAGTGCAGCCCTTTTGGGGAAAACTGTCTAAAGCTTCTTGTGCCATTTGGTTAATAAAAGTGTTTCCACCTTGAGAAGAAAGTTCTTTCCAGCTTCATTGTTCAATATTCAGTTCAAGTGAAGGGATATGTACATTCTTTCCCTCTGCTAATGGGACACTGCTGTAAGACCATGCCCCCAGGTTGCACTTTAATAAATGGTACAGTTTTCAAAAACAACGTGTAGACTACTTCTGTGCTTCCACTCTCCCCCCATTCTAGTGCAGGCACCAAAAGAAAAGGTGGTTTTACTTACAGGAAACTTGCTTATGCAAGGCACAGGGACAGGAACAGTGTGTCTCTGCTGCTGGCAGCTGCATCAGAAGCCGTGGTGAATTAGAAGAATGCCATGAGTACTTGCACAAAACATTTTCAGGTGGAGACTGAAAGTCTGCAGAGCTGTAGTAGCCATCTGAATGAAATTTTTATTTAAGTTAAAAAATCCTACAAAATATTTACATTCTTGGAAAAGTCCTGAGGCAGCTGGAAGACAGGTGACACATTTGCCACCTTGTCTGATTGTGTATCAAACAACCTGAGTCCAAGTTTGTTCAGCCTGAGATGTAACTACTTTTTCTTAAGCATATTCAGGTTGCATTCTCAAAAAACTTTCCTTGTGCCTACCTTGCCCTTTTCTTTACATTTTTTTTCTGTCAGTTTTATTTTTCAGGCAAACAGAGGTGTATGGTGGTTGATACTGAAGTATCCTCGTGTCACCCTTCTTTGGGCACACTCCCCTCTATCCCTCAGGGCTCTGTTGCCTCTTGCTGCCAGCTTCTCATCAAGATAAACCTGATTCCCACCCACCCCCACTGATGAACCACCAATGATGAACCCCCACTGATGAACCATCATTCCATAGCCTGAGGCCTTCCTGAAAACAACACTCAGCATGGCTCAGCTTCAGGAGCAGGGCTGGGAAGTGAATAAGTAAAGCAAAATGCTACAGCTGCTTAGAAAAAACACAGAGGACAGGCCCCGGGCCCACTGGGCCTGTGGAGGCACAAGGCAGGCTCTGCACAAAAGCTGCTGCTGCTAAATTAAAAAATAGTGTGAAAAGAGAGAGGCAAACACTACTCCCTACAGGTACTGGCAGAGCTGGCAGGCAGCTCACACTACAATTGCTGCTGTGCTAGTCTACAAAAGCCGATCTATGAAGCTCTGCCATCTCTTTCACAGCTGTATTTCAGAAGTTAAGAATAAATCAAGTCATCTTCATCCAGCAAGGAAAGTCTTCAGCAATTCCCATGCTCTACACAGGCGTGGAGAGCTCACTCACCCAGCTGGAAGGAGAGAAACAGAAGGGGCATTATTAACAGCAGCAGGGTTCTTCTCCAGTGCCAAGCCCTGCGCCGTGCCTGCCCAGGGCAGCTCCAGCGCCGCGAACCTCGTGTCAGCACTGCCACCTGCCGTGCTCCTTCCGTGCCAGCAGCGGGGACAGTGTGGGACAGCAGCACCGGCCCGCCGCACACAGGTGACTTACCCTGGAGCCAAACCGAGCGAAGGGAAGGGCGGAGCTGAGGGACACACAGTGACACCGTGCCCAGGCTGCTGGGTGAGGCGAGGTGACAGCGTGAGCCAGGCCCAGCTGCAGGTTGCTGCCAACACTGTCCCTGGCAAGGCTGCAGTGCAGGAGTGTCCCACAGGCCTGCAGCACAGCACAACTGTGTCACCTGTGCTTCACACGGGGGCAGGAGCACAGCCCACCCCCTCAAATCTCATTCCCAAGGAGCACTGAGTCTCAACAGTGAGTTTGTCCTCTCCCATCCCCAGACTCCTTCATTACTGGAGCTGGGGCCCCTAGCCTGGCTTGCCTGTGAGCTGCACAGCCTCCCCACCTCTGCTCAAGTGCCAGCAGAGAACAAGAACAGATTTGACCATTTCTCATGGCTAGTGTTAATTCTCAAGAGCAATTCCTTTCCCCTTCCAGCTCTCCCAAGCTCTGGGGAGCTGAGGAAGGAAGACAAGAGCAGAGAGCTCAGGGTCAAGACACTGGGGAAATGCAGCCAGGAGAGCTCAGGTCAGGCTTTCCTTCCCTGAGAGAATGAAAGAATCATTAACCAGAATGTTATTGGTATAACTCCCTGAGGAGATTGCAGGAGGAGAGGGGCAGTCACAGCTCTCTGCCAGACAGAACAAATGCACTCTGTTCACTGGCTGCTCTGAGAGGGGGGCAAGCAGATGTGACATGACCCCCTCATTCCAGAGCTCTGCAGGGACTGACACTGCCTTCTGGCCCAGCCTCCAGAGCACTACAGGAAAACCAGCAGGCCACAGGCAGTTCAGAGCTAGGCCATCCCTCAGGGAATAACCCAGGACAGCTGAAAGGCTGGCTGTGACTCCAGCAGAGCTGTTTGACAGCACTCACCATTTCAACAATGTAGTTGTGGAACTGCTGGTTCATGTAGTTCCGAGTGGTGTTGAAGACACGGCGTAGAAGGGAGGGCACTGTATTCACAATTTTCTTAGTCAAGACCATTGCTAGCACCAACATGGCCTTCTCCTGTTCCATGTCTGCGGGGATGGCTCGGATAAGCTCTCTCACTACCCTGGACATGTGCCGGGTTATGTCCTGTGTGGAAGGAAGAGGGATCTCAGTGCAACAACTGTGGCAGCAGGGGGTCTCAGCACAGCCTGCCAGGACTGTGCTAATAACTCGGGTGCTTGTTGCAACATGCTGCTCCCCTTCCTCCCAGCCATGGCAGCCAGCCTGTTACATAAAAAAACACCCCCAAAAAAACTGTGGCACTTGATTCAGATGTAGATCTAATCCTTGGATAGCCTTCCTTTTCCTTTTGAACACAAGAGACCTCACACTCCACTTTCCTTGCACAGCAGCAAGGCATGTTAGATGCTGGGCCAACTGCATCTAGGAAGAGGCCACCTCAGCAGGTCACACAGCCAGGCCTAAATGCACTGCTACTCCCAACACTGTGCCTGTGAACACACTCACAGCATCAGAAAAGGGTCTCACGACTTGCTGTCTCTTCAGTGCTCAGTAACCAGCACAAGTTAAGCTCCTGTCACTAACCTGCTCAAATTTTGCCCATATGATGGTCAGCACATAGAGAGGACTCGGCACCAAAGTGCAAAGATCTTAAATACTAAAACTAAGCCTTAGCCAGATCATTCACTTTCCAAGACAAGCCATGGGGCCACCAAAAGAAGGACAAAATGCCTCAAAGTCAGTCTTTTTCCACAACCACCGTTTCACCATCTGCAGAAAGGACATGGGCCCAAGGAACCCAATTTACACGTTAACTTCTGCCACCTCTAACAAATCTTCAAAGGCAAATGTTTGGGATTAATTTTCAGATGCCTTCAAAGTCACAGCAGGAAGGATGCAGAATATTTAAAAGGAGAACTGCACATCAGGCTGCTTTTCACTCACCTCCTCAGACAGATTCTCATTCATAAAGTGCTGCACTAGGCCATTTACCACTCTTTCTTGGATTTCTTTATCAAACTGGTCTCCAATCTCAGCGAGCTGAGCAGCAATGATCCGGATAACCTCTTCATTTGTTGGAGCCAACCCTGCCAACACAAAGAGCAGAATTTAGTTCACAGGCTGTAGTCAGGCCAGGTTCAGTACAGGTCACAGCATTTTGCTAATCTCCATTAGCACCCTCCTTCCCAGCTCTGAGTGTATCCATGGCAGCTCTAAGCATGATTTCTTTAGGTGCACCCAGGTTGCTTACCAGAAAGAGTGGCAAACAGGGGTTTGTATCTTTAGGTTAGGTAAACTGCAGCCACACCCTGCCCAAAGAAAAAAATCACTGCAGGGCATCTTAGAACATCTCCAACCAAAATTTGAAGAGGACAGTTACTGCCAACATCCTGCCCACAGAGGGGAACTGAGAAGTTGTGCAAAACATTGAAGGTCTTTTTCAACCTAATGATTCTAGACGTTAAGTGACTTGTCAGGACTTGTCTCTTAAGCACCACCTAAAATACAGCACCTCATAGAATAGTTGGAGTTGGAAGGGACCTTGAAAGGCCATCTCATCCAAGCCCCTTGCAATAAGCAGTTGACATCTTCAACTACATTAGACTGCTCAAAGCCCCAGCAGAACTGACCTTGAATGTTTCCAGGGGTGGGGCATCCATCACCTCTTTGGGCAACCTGTGCCAGTGTTTCACCACCCTCATTTTAAAAATCTCCCTTACATCTAGTCTGAATCTGTCCTTTTCCAGCTGAGAACCTTACACCTTGTTTTACCTGCTTTTGGCATGAGACCTATGCAAATTTGTGTGAGAGAGGGCTATTTACTGTGGCAGTTCCTCCTCACCCTGCTTCAGTTGAGGTCAATGTGCCAGCTGACACACCCTGGGCAAGGGGCAGTATGCAGATGGCTAGCAAAGCAGGAACAGGACCAGAAGCTACTTGAGGAGCAGTTTTCACCAGACTGGTGGGGCAGAAAGGGATTCACCCAGTACCAGAACTCGAGTTGTTCCAAGATCCTAGCCCAAGTATTGATACTGCCTGAGGAGCAGCATGAGTATCACACTCCTTGAGGGCACCTATCACCAGTACCAGCTTTGTGCCTGTGTCTGATGTGCTGCAGACAAAACCCAGTGACAGGTGCTCTAGAAATCCATGGAGAAAGTACTAAGCACCAGTTGTCTTAACCTAAGTGTTAAATTCCCAACCAACACCACCAACAGCCACACAGTGAAGTTTCTCAATAGAAAAAACATTACTCCTCTGAAACAGACAATAAATACAAACAAAGACAAGAAATGGGGAAAGAAAACCATGTTCAGAGAGACATGTGGGATGGAGAAAAGCTTGCTCACCTAGCTCACCATTCCGGAAGTGGCCGCTCCGATTGCCATCGGTCTGAAGCTCGTCGTCATCGTTTCCTTGGTACAACATGATCTGCTGGCTTTGCAGGGAATGCAGCTGGTCTTTGAACTTACAGTCAGAGGATACGTCCAGGAAGGCAAACAGCAATGCGTGCTCCATCTGAAGAGGTCCATTAATCTGAAACACAAGGAGATCACTGTTAAGCCCATGCCTAGAAAATGTCCCACTCAGAGCATCTGGGCATGCACCGTTTTCCAACCCTGAACACGTCCCTGTGGCCTCCTCTGGGCGCCCTGAACAGCATCAGCCAGGGGATCCACAAGGCCTCAGCAAATGCAGACTGACTCCTGGATGTGGACCCACACAGGGCTGTCCCATGGGCAATGACAGAAGGCTCTGCTCTTACAAACTGGTGTTGAAAAGCCAGCTCACCTTCTCCTCACCTTCCCAGCTGTGGCAACGGCAGCAACCCCAATCCGAGTTCCTCTTTTGAACCAGGTGTGAGTTCAGCAAAACCACCCATTTCCCTTACTCAGACACCTGTGTTTGGAAGGGTTTTACCCCTGTATTTGGGAACTGGGCATTCTACTTGCTGTGCATGAAGAAGGCAGGAGCACCCCACTTCCATGTAATCAGAGCAGAGCAGTAACAAGGTGGGAAATAGAGATAAGAGCAGAAGGCTGCAAAAACCCCCAAGGTTCACATTTCTTCTCCCTCTTCAAAGGAACCTCAACCAGCTCCATAATAAACCTGTTTAGCTCCTCACAGAGACCCAAGAGGCTGCTCACAAGAGAAGTGACATGAGATGGCAGCTCAGTGGCACGTTCACCCCCAGTAAATGGGCACGTGCTGTCCCCATGGCCACACAACCTGCAGCCTTCAAGCAAGGCAGCACAGAGTGCCCAAATTAATTAGGTTGAGGAGGTCCATGAGGCAGGCAGACTGATGGGAGCAAGAGGCCACACTGGAACACCAGGCCTCATAACCAACTAAGGCCTCCAGAAAACCAGGAGAGTCTCCAAAAATTTAAGTTAAACAGGTAAGAGAGTAGGATGTGGTATAAGCACAGAAATAAAGTAAGAAAGAAAATCCTGACTCTGGTCTGCCTGTAAGAAAATACTTAAGGCCTAATTTTATTTGGGGAGAAGAAAAATAGTTAAAGAAAAATGGTTTGTTATGCTGACAATGTGCAACCATTAACTGAAAGGGAGTTTTGGGGAGTGGAACCTTGCAAAGCCTCAACATAACCATATCTGACTGGGCAGACAAAAGGAGGAACAAAGTCAACAAAAGACAGGGTTCAGAAATGGAAACAAATGGAAAATAAAGGATATGATCAGTCAGAGATGAACAGAAGGCCCACCTCCCATGATCTGAGCATGCATGTTTACAGACAGTAGTGCAGCTCACTGGGGCACCAGGGGCAATCCCCTTCAACAGCCTCCTCAACTGGTCATTGGTTTATCACTGATACTTTTTTAAATCATATTGTGTTCAAAAGGCTTGTGGGAGGGCAGAGTAGGGGGTTAGAATTGTATCCTAACATCAGCTGGGCTGAGGGAGGATGACAGACATTTCAGTTACAGATCAATGTGTAAGATTGAAGTGTGCTAAGTAACAGCATCATAATTGTGTTTAACATCACAAAAAACAGTGCAATGCATGGGTCACAGGGCTGTGCCCATTCCTTTATTAGTTTTAGCAGTTTGTAGCTTTGTCAACAAACATGTAGTCTCTTACATAGCTACATCTCCAGCTCGTAGTCCCCAGGGGAAGTGCCACACTGAGAGCTGCAAGGAAGCAGCCTGCAACCTAACTGCTTCCATCCCCTTCCTTGTATTCAGAGCAGTGCCAGAACACTGCAGAAATTCTGGGAAATTCAAGAAGGACACCAGCCAACACTGAGACTTATCCCCTTCAAAGTATCTCAGGACAAGTGCACCAGAGAATCCCTGCATTGTGAACAGCTGGCTTCAGACATGTTTGACTCTAACCTGTTCCATAATGGATTCAGGGACAGAGCAGCTCACGTCACCCTCTGCTTCACACCAGAAATCCTCGTCCTGTGAAAGAGTAAGAAAGAAAAGTGTGAAAGGAAAAAATTCCCAAAAATCCACATCTTGCAGCTGTACTTATGTGTCTGGCCATGTCTCATAGTAAATGTCCCTCTTAGTGATGCATATCCCTATTTTTGGAGAGCTGCCCATCACACACCATCAGTCATGAAAAAGGGCTGAGGAAACTACAACTGACTCAGTGAGAGGGGCCCTGTGAATGACAGGCACAAATCTCCTTCCTGCCACAGACATGTGCCAGACAGTGGAGTCACACAACCTACAAACAGGGCTTTAAAGCCAAGAGCTGCTGTTGGGTGAGGGTGGAACAACCCTCCATGGAGCCAGAGGCTGGAATGAAGAGCAGGGTGATCAGAGAGGAGCTCCTGAGCACCTGAGAGCAGATGAGCTGACAGGTCTGCATGCACAGCAGAATATTCTGAAATGAAAAACCCAGCTGACTTTGCTACACATCCACAGGGCCTTGAGGGTGCCTTTCCTCACCCTCCATGCAAGAGATCCATGTGGATACTCAGGCTCATTTCAGTATAGTCTGACAGCAAATACCATAATGGAGGTTGGATCAAGTGCCAACAAAGGCTTCCAGTCACAGGAGAGCAACTCTGCTAAGCCTCCAGGGAGGCCAGCTAGGAAGAAGGGAGAAAGCAGGACACAGCCCAAGGGAAGAGGCACCCAGCAAGGGAGAGCACAGGCACAGGGGAGCCTCCCTCTCTCCCTCACAAAGGGGACACGTAGGAGCACAGTGCTCCCTCCTCATCCTGCCAGGAGCAGCTGATGGCTGGGGCAGAACCTTGCATTTGGTGCCTTAAACACAACAATCCCACAGCTGCACACACAAGCCTCTGGTTCAGCTCTTGATGAGCAGGGCCTGGCTGAAAGTGGGCACTCCCTCCCTACCAAGCCTTCTTCACCCAGGGCAACAACCTGGTTGTTATGCAGGCACCTTCTAAACCAAAAATGGGCTGGGAGCACTAAGGAACCCAAACAAAAGGCCTGCTAGCCATCAAAGACTGGGCTAGTGATAAATGACTATTTCACAGTAACAATCCCTCAAATCTGTGCTTTAAATAACTAAGCATGCTGGTAGAAAAGAGGGAAGTGAAAACAGAAAGAAATTCAAACTCTGAAGCAAACCACAGTCATATTTCAAGAGACCATGAATCTCCCAACTTTTCAAAGGCTCTTAGAAGTCCAAGACCAAAACACAATCTGCAATGTGCCTGAAACACAAGCAGCCCACAGGAAGCCTCTTAACCATGAGCTTCTTTTCATGGAATTGTGTCAGTCAAGACCAAAACACAATCTGCAATATGCCTGAAACACAAGCAGCCCACAAGCTTAAGGAAGCCTCTTAACCATGAGCTTCTTTTCATGGAATTGTGTCAGACTAACAGCTACAACACAGGGTTATCCCTTGCTGCTTTGCATTTTCCTCTGTTCCATCCAGATCCTTATTGCTGCTACTCACCTGTACCCTAAGGAATGTTCTGGCTGGGGAGAGTCCTCTGTCCTGTTTTTTGGGACCTGAAGGGGCTCTGAAACAGGTCAGGGTGACTCTTCTTCAGGGCTTGACTTTGCTGGAAGAGACACAGATGTTAATTCAGGTTTGAGAACTCGAAACAGAACACAGAGATTAAATGGAAAGTAGGGATTTAGAATTAAGTCTGTGGCAGGACTTTTGGCTTTGTGCAAACTCCTCAGAAGTTGTCCACACAAGCAATATTTCTATAGGTTAGGTAAAGCCTCAGTTTGCACATATTCTCGTTTTAGAGATAACATTTCTTTTCAATGCAATTTTCCCACTCCCTGCTTTAAATGAAGAGGCACAGACTGCTCCAGCCCAGCCAGGTGTCTGCTGCACCTGCAGATGTCAGTGGCTGTGCAGAGAGAAGAGACCTACAACACATGTGGGTTCTTCCCTTCCCTCAGGGATCAAATCAGTTCTGTGCAGATACAGACACTCCTCTCCAAGTCCACAAAAATAGGGACATTAAAAAAAGTCACCCACCATAGCTGCAAATAGCAATTTTGTCTACTCCTGCACATGAGTACAGATAAAACAAACACACAAACAGAACAATGAAAAGTTCCACTACACTCCAAAGTACGAATATGGCAAAAAATGAAGACAAGGGAGGCTGAACACAACTTCACAAACTGAATTTCCCAAACCAAAGACTGACCACCCATGCAGTGAATGACCCTAAAGGCAATACCTGCCCTCAGCTAAGATAGTTCTGCTTGGGTGGTCAAAAACACACCAGAGAAGAGGGAAAAGGATTTCTCTCCACCCCAAAATGGCTTCCTACTTCTACAATACAGGGCAAATTATTTTTTATTTTAGTTAACTAGTAATTACAGGAACCTCAAGTTTTACATATCTACTTGGAATCAATGCAAAGGGCTTTGATAGTCATGAAGTTCCTGCTGAGAAGTCAAATTCCTTAATGGAATCTCAAAAAAAAACAAAAAAAAAAAACCAAAAAAAACCCCAAAAAAAAACAAAACCAAAAAACCAACCAAAAAGCAACCCACCTCAAAAAAAGTCAAATGTAATCATGCTGATATCACCCAAATTTTTTAATCATTAAGACTTTGGAATCCTGGTAGCTTTAGATTCAGATAGAGAGTGTTTCTGGTGGAAGGAGAAAGGTTACCTTATACTGGGTAAAAAGAATCTTTAGTTGGAGAAGGAGAAAATACTGATAAAGGATACAAACACCATCTGCACTCAGATTCAGAGTCAAAGCAGCTAAGGCTGCTTTAAGACTGCTGAAATCTTGGAAAGAATTTTTACAGAATATGATATTTTAATTGAAACATCAAATAATTTTAACACATTGTTCATTTTTTACTTCAATTCACTTATTAGACAAATGAACTTTGTGAGAAGCTCATATTTCTTTGTGAGAAAGGAGCTGCTTCTGAGAAATCACTAAATGCCTTGAAGTGTTCAACACATAAGATTACAACCAGTTTTTTAGACTACAACCTGTTCTTTCTTTCTTAGGAAAAAAAAAAAAAAGGGGGTACTTTAACCACAAGTTTAAGACCCTTAAATCTCAGTTCTACAGAATCAATGTAGGGCATGTTCATTCCAGCACTGCATGGGATGCAGGACTGTGGGAGAGGCATATGGCAAGAAAACAATTACAGTTGGAGAAGCACATCCACCAGCAGCCTGTCAGTGCAGGAGGAAAGACCTCATTCCACCCCCACACAGCAGTTTTCACAGTGAATTCTGGGATTTTTCACAAGTGAACTCCTCCAAGGCAGTCACAGCTCTTTAGATGGGGCTGAGCACATCCTGAGGGATGGGACTTACTGCTCTCCAACAACACAGCTCCTTCAGGTCTCCTTCATGTGTCCCATCTTCTGTTTCTCCCTCTCATCCCCAAGTTACACTATCCTTTAAACCTCACAAGAAACTCACCAGAGGAGCTTTTCCCATCTGCAGTCCACCAGTGAGGGGTGGCATCACTAGAGGCAAGGGCAGGGCCAGAATCCCGTGACTCCAGGGGAAGGAGAGATGGCACTGCAAGTTTGCAGGGTGGAAAAGAGGGAGAAGCAGGGACTGTAAGACAATTGGCACTCCATGCCTCTCTCCCACATCAAGCAGTGAGGGGTAATCCAAAGGAAAAGCCTCACACACTGCATAACACCATGGTCACCTGCTGGGGGAACTCCCCACAGATCTCAGGGCTGCCATAGCAGCAGCAGGTCCCAGAATCTCTGCAGCAGTGCTAAGTCACTCTACAAATCAGTTTTCATCTCCACACTTGTGCTACATCTTCAAGACAGCTCAGAAAAGAAGCCACCCCACCAACAGTACCTCTGCCTACCATCACTTCCCCTCAGATTCTTCACCTCTCCTCACAGCTCAGCCTGGAGTTACTATTTCAGCTCCAGCAGATACTGTCTGCTCAGGAAAACACTGCTTTCAGCAGGGGAGGCACAGGCCTGTACAGACTGACTCCTTTAATACTGTGTCTGGATTATGGGTCAATGCACCTATTGTGTGAGCTGTCAAGATGTTTATGTCTCACGTTTGAGTTAGAATTAAAATCTCCAAAGCAGAAACCACAATGAAACATCAGTCACTGTGAAGTCAAAACTTTCCAATGTGAGCATTCCTTTCCTTTGGCAGCTGAAAGGTAAGAACTTTGGGTGTGGCAGACAGGATAACATCATTACTGGAAGAAGTAGAACAGTGACTATTTCTCCCTCCCAGGGCCTGGTGGCACTTACTGTCCTGTAGGCAGATATTTCACTGCTGAGCTACAGAGCAAGGGCAGGGAAAATAAGTATTTGGTATGTCCTGACATTTTAAATCCATATATCAAACCATAACCACTCAATTTTACTGCCCTTGTGAGAACTTGCCACAGGCACAACTACTTTACATATCCAGTCACTACTGGAAAATAAAGAAAGAGGAACAGCATCACAGACTTAGGCAGTTCCTTCCTTGAGAATATTCCGAGCTGCGCCACTGTTGTCTGCAGCACTTCAGGTCAGGAGAGTGTAAGCAAATACCACATCACAGAGCCCAAAGTCACCAAAAGCAGTGCTCCACTTCTAGCCCATAAACCCAACAGGAACTAAACAGCCCAGGGAAGGTGTCTTATTGGTGTGCCAAACCAACAGTGCTGAGTAAATAGGATGTTGTTATTACCACAGCAAACCTGTCCCCATTGCTCCTTACTCTGCAAAGGATTTGCCAGCCTGTACCAGCCTTTAGAACACCCCAAGATTTTGCCTCATTTGAGGCTCACCCCTAATGCAGAATTTGTTTCTAGGCTCTGGAAAGAGAAGCAGCATGGTGGGAGAACAGAGATACTGCAATATCTAAGCCAGGTGAAGGATGGGCTCAACAAGAGCCTCTGGGCCTGTATGGACACACACACACGGAGCTGTGAAACTCAAGGATGGTTTGGTACACCTGGTACAGCTATTGGCTTGGAGAGTGTCAGGACTTCCCCCACCACAGGGAACACTGCTTCCAAACTAAGGGTATTTTCCACCCGTTTGACTCTGAGGGAGGACACAACATCAAGAGCTTGTTTTGGAAGTGGCAAAACTGACAAGCTGTGAGGAGCATTCTTGGACATACCAGCAGCTCAGTGGCCAGAGCAGGACACACCTCCTCCCCAAGTCACTTGCACTTTATTTGCTTGGCTCTTGGGAGAAATGTCCTGTTAGTCAGGAATCATGAGACTAAAAATCCAACCAGCACAACCTCTGCCTGATACTCCTAAGCAGGATGGCCGACTGCTTGAGATTTTAAGCTTTTGTTTCTCTTCCTTTCAGCTTCAAATTGCCTCCCTCTTTAGGATGTAAGTAATGCACTACCAATCTCTCCAGCAAGGGAAAACAAAACCCAGCACGAATACAATGGTGTTTTTTTCTCATTTATTCCTCATATCCTTGATGTAAAACATGCCAAATACTTACTACTGCCTTAGCTGAGGCATTTTTACTTTTGCTTCTTAATGCTGCTTTAGTACAGAATTATCATCTCAGCCTGGACACCAAGCACTCTCAGCTGTGTATTTTGGCTTAGAAATACATTGCACTCTTTGTTTAAAGGGGGCTTATCTTCCTCTTTGGAAGAAAAACTTTATTAGAGACAATTCTAAAAAGAAGCCGTCAGTAGGCCTTTTTGATAGAAATTTATTTAAGTTTCTGAAGGTCTTTTGTCTTTTCACAATGACATGAATTGCAGCAATCTTCCAGTTATCAGGGCAGTACTTTGACTTCTTAGGAAGAAAAACACCCAAATCCCTCATCAACCACCCTTCCCATTTGTCTCAAAAAGCTCTGGTGAGCAGCCCCCACACAGCACATGAATGAGTAAGAAGGAGCACTGCCATATTACTAATGCTCTTTAAAAACCAGGTAGGCAGGAACTTTTCATCAGTGTGGTTTCTGCATTGGATCAGTGACAGAGGCAGCATGACAACATTTTATTCTTCAGCAGCCAGCCTACAGACACAACTGAGCTTAAACTGAGTCAGCAGGAAGCCTGCAGCTGGAATTAGAATTCAGCTAACTACAGCTGGACCCAAACAGAATTTCCACATCTCCATGTTTTGGGCACAGCCACGCCTAAGAGGCAAGGGCAGGACTTGGATTTTGGCTATCAGAGTGCAGACAGTTTCTTGGATCTGGCACCGGGCTGAGTTTTTCCCCTCTGCTGTTGAGCAAAGGAACTCCAGCCCAGTAAGCTCCTCCTGCACTTCACCTCCTCGGTAAGGTTAGGGAAATGCTTGTCTTTCCTCGGGACCTGGCTGAGGGACTGAGCAAACCCCGATGAAAAAGCACCATCACACAAGACTGCTGCTCCTTACAGGGCTAGCTTCCTGTACAAAATCTAACTATTGCAGCCCAGAGCTGCAACAGACCCCTGCTATAATGGCACAGTGCACACGCAAGCACTTCTTCTGTTTGCCTCTTGGAAATGACAGAACAGCAGGAAGCACTGAGGAATCACAGTTCCAGTGTTTTGACATTATCAAGGATGGACAGACAGACTGAGAGCAGGCAGTACTGGGACAAACTCCAGCCGTCACTGGTGATGTGCAAGTGATGGTGTCCAACCAGAGAAATGCAAGACTTTGCTCCTGGGTTTAGAGCATGCATCCTTGCCATGGGCACTGCTCCCTTGCACTCTGGCAAAGCTGCTTTTACACTGGAGCAGTGACCAAGTGCCCAGGTCCTGCAGCAGACACAGCCTCAGCACGAGGCAACAGAGTTTCAGGTGCCACTCGGACAGACTGCCAGCCAAAAGATCTCAGAAAGGGGGACAGGATACAAGAACTGCCATGCCACCCACAGAACAAAAGAATGCTCCTGATTTTAGTTTTAGTACATGTACTACTGTTCAGTGCCAGCGTGAGCACGGGCCAGCCATCAGTCAGAAAATCAGGAATGCCACGTCATTTTGGAGCTTAGATGCATTTCACAGCTGATACCAGGAGTAAAGAGGAATGTAAATCTGTCTTTCCTTTGCCTGACTGGCAAGTTAGATAAGCAAAGCAAGAAACTGGTCAGAAGTAACTAAAAAAAAAAACAATTCAAAAACACAGCTTTATGGACACAGGTGGCCCCTAACAGTAGCATTCCCTCTGTCTTTCAGGCCATATGGATAGGCAAGAACTGCCTTTCTAGACTGGTAAGCACCAGGGATATCTGCACTGCTTTCTGGAATAAACAGAAGCTGTAAAGATGCTTCAGTGTGAAGTTTGAATACTGGACCCATCACAAAATTACACATCCAAAGAACAGCACTTCAGGAGCTCTGTGCTTAGGCAGAACAAGGGTGCTGATGCAACAGCCAGGATTGCACTCATGGAGCTGCTAAGCAATGATTCCATACACTGGACAATTTACTGTCAAGGGAATTCTCACAGCTGGCATTCCCCAGAATTACTTCAGTGGAGCCTGCTCACCCTCTCAGGCTCTGAACATTCATCATAAAAAATCCAAAGCATTTCTAGAGAAAGTGGTACAAAGACAAATCTCCACAGCTGCACACTCATGTGCTCTGACAGCATCCACAACCCTGTGTCAATATTTGACATCTTTCCCAGAACATCAAAATGAATTTTCAACGGGCTCCCCTCCTTCTAAACATCAAGGGTATCAGAGATGTAAATGTCAATTATGTGCCTCAGTTTTATGAAACAACTGTGCACCAGCACAGCCGGAGATGATCCCCAGAAGGAAAGTCTGACACAGATCCTTTGATTCCCTTCTCCCACTGTGCTGCACTGCAACCTCCATTCCCACCATGACAGTTAAACTGATGAAGCCAGTAGAAAAATATTTTTAAAAGTAATCACTATAATCTTGAAGGAATCTCTCATGACAAGAGCCTAGAAATCCTCAAGAATCCTAAAAAGAAAGTTGTGCATCAAACCAGGCAGCCAAAAATTATAGTAACTCCAAGCAGCATTCATCATTGTGATCAAAGCTGTTTGACAGCAGCAGGCATACACTGTCAGCATAAAAGAGAGCATCATTTCTTTTAAACACCTTTCACAATGATACAGAGCTAAGAAAACAATCCTTCTCAAAGAAACGCTGCAGGAGCCATTTGGGAACTGTGACAGGAAAATTGCAAATAGGTGCCTGCAGGAGTACACATTTCCTAGTGCCAGGCAAACAGGAGATGCCTCAGCATGTTGCTTCTTCCACTCAACACCTACAGGCTCTCTTAGCTGTAGGTCCACACATACAGTGAAAAAACATCTGTTCTTCTAGGAGAAAACACATGACTGTGCATGAAACAAAGCAAAACCATTTCACTTTCAGTTCTACCTTAGGAGGAATAGGTTGATGTTGAAACACAGGAAGAGCTTACAAAGCCAAAATACAGCAACTGCTGATCTAAGGGGATTTGTTTCACGTGGCTGTCAATCCAAAGATGTTACAGCAATTACACTAAACAACCAGAAGCTACACTTATCAAGGAACATATGTGTCCTTTAAAGATGAAGGAAATAGTCCAAAATATGTGAGAGACCTGGGTATTAATAGCCCATTCTATAAAGAGCAGTAAGAGCACTAGAAACTGGCCAAAGGTCACAGTGACAGGATTTTTACCAGGAAATAGGGCAGGTTTGCAGACATTTAAACAAGAATCAACATCCACGTGTGCCATGACTGCACACGCAGCCCAGCTCCCCTGCTGATACTTCAGTGAAGCAGAATAAAAGCTCTGAGAGTTTAAAGCAAAGTGGGGAGCAAGCTGCTGAGGCAGGAGGAGTTTAAAGCCACAATGACACTGTCCTCTGGTGGGAGAAAGAGCAGAATTGCCATAATGCAGGAAGGGCTACAGCCCTTTCCTCATGTTTGCCAGCAAGGGCAGTCCAGCCAAAGCCCACCAGGGCCAAGCAGTGCCATGGTGGTGCACAGAGACAGGGAAAGCAGCAGACTGGATCAAGAGCAGAAGTCACCAAGTGCCCAAGGCAGTGCTAACAAGGCTCCCAGCTACTCAAGGGGCTGGGCTGAAGGATTCTTGGAGCAGCTGCTGCCAAGAAGGGTGTGAAAGTGACACAGCCCTATGCTCTACACTGAGCACAGTGCAGAGCTTTCCTCCTGAAAGCACTCAGGAGGCAATCCCTGCCATCTCACCCAGGTGCAAGGAGGTGCCTAGTCTGCACCACTGGCAGCTCCAGAGAGTCCTGTTCTCTTCCCAGTATAGATGAGCTAACAGCAGGATGTCAGGACATGGCTCACTACAGACACCTGGTACAAATGAAGGCAATCACAGAAGCTTAACAGACTGCTACCAAACCTAAAGAATGACACTGGATGCTGTGTGACTCAACATTTCCTTCTACATTTTATCCCTCCTTTCCCTATATCCTTCTTATCTTGTCTGGGTCAAAAAAAAATCAGACTTGTAAAACACCTGAGGAAGGGACCCTCCATGCACATACCATAATCATAACTGATAAGCTTTAGTTAAAGCTAAACTCAGCACCCTGCAACCTCTTCCAACCCCAAGCAAAGCCATCCAAAACTAAAAGGGGCTCAGACCTCCCAGAGTATTGCATCTTTGGCTAAGCCACGAGCTCCACTCACTAATCAGAAATACTTTCATGTACTTGGCTTTGCACAGTACACAGATATGCAGGTAATTCCAGCCCCCAAAACTCTGTAATCTGACACAGATAAAAAGCCATAGCAGGCCAAGAAAAAAAGGAGAAGGCAGTTCCTTGAGAAAAAAAAAAAAAAATTATAGTAAATTCTGCTCTTTCACTCATCCGGGAACTGCTAAGCAGAGAAAATGAAACCTGCCCATCTGCACACAATTCCCCTCAGCAGAGAAACCACAGACCAGGCTGGCTCTTTCCTGCTGGGGAGTTCATACCCACAGGCCAAAGGAGCTGCCTTATCAAGGAACCAGCATCTCAAGGCTGTTCTTCAACAGTCACACCAGCACTCCTTGCACCAGGCACAAAACCTGTTCAGAGTTATTGGAGACTCCCCCAGAGTTACTGGAGTCCCTTCTCCCCTATCCAATGACTTCCAAGCACCAGGCTGCCCCAGGAATGTCTCCAAAGGTGACAGTCACTAGATTTATGTGTCTGCCTGCTTCCACTCTAAACATTTTCATTCTATTACAGAAAAAATAAAACCAAAAAAACAAAACCAACCATGTTTGATCTGTCAGCTCCTCAGACTCCTGCTGAGTGTGGATGACTCCTGTCATCCTGTTACAGAGGAAAAACACAACATAGGGAAACATGGCATAAATTCCCTAATTATATATCACAGTTCCTGCTGGTTTAGGATCTAACAGAAATAAAAAGCAACACTGAGCACCTTTGCAAGGCAAACATTACCCAGAGCTGTAGTGTCCTGGTTCTGGGTTCAGGCATGCCCAAATCCCAGGAGCACAGGCTCCAGGTTGGCACAGGCAGCCCTGGTGGAGTGTTGTACACAGCTCTGCTGCCTGAGCACAGTAAGAAACTGAGCTGAACTCACAGCCTCAGCTGGCCTAATGTGGTTTTAAGAAATTGGGAGGGCAGGAACCCAACAAAACCACCTGACCAAAAATCAGTTGCATTTTTTTCTTCTTAAATTCAGCAAATGTCACCAGATGCAAAGAAGGTGCTGACAAGTCAGACCGGGAGGTTTGTCACACCAGCCTTTCTTGGTACAGGGCAGTCTATCCACAGGTTTACAATCACCTGTGCACATGCACAATGGAAGTGCTTCACCTCAGCAGGCCCCTAAACCTTGCCAGTAACCTCTAATGAAAGACAAAAGAGCTAGAAAGGAAGACAAGAAAATGGGAAGAGACATGTTGCAGAAATCCAAGGGAATAACCAGGGTACTAGAATGCTACTTTTTATACAATGCAATCCCTCCATGTTTTTGTGTAACACCAGTGGCACAGAAGAGATCTCCAAAAATGGGTGTTGCAAAGTTATCCTAAAGACACTGAATAGCACTAAAGTCATGTAAACAGATTGCAAAGGAGAGGAAAAAAACCCACACAGAAAACCCCTTCTTTTTAAATAACACCTTTTAAGATGTTATGCTTCCACAGGCAGGTGAAAACAGTTTCAGTCTGATTAGTGACAAGAAGTTATAACAGAACAAAAACCACTCTTCCCCACAGGTGGAATTTTGCAAAAAGTCCTTTACCAAAAAAACCAAATCAAAACAAAAACTTCAAAACCAATTTCCTGTCGGGGAGCCACTTTGCTCTTTCCTCCACCAAACACTTTAACCATTTTGAACAGATAACAAGTATCCCATGACAAGATTGCGCCCTAGATACTCCAAGGGACATAAAGAAAAGTTCACCGTTTCTGAAATAAACACTGACTTCCTCAATGAAGACCTTAGTGATTTAAATAACTCTGAGGTGCTACAGCTTTTTTAAAATTATTATTAAAGCTACAAAATATTATCGTTTAAAAGAAGACAAGAACACCCTCCCTGTGCCAAACGCACCAGTTTCAGAGCCAGCGTCACTTCAAGGTACAGACCATCACCAGAGCATGTGACTTACAGAAATACTCTTCTGAGGAAGAGGAGAATTCTTCTCTTATGCTCACTGTTCCCTCCCACTTCACACACACGACGCAGTCTCTGGCTCCAGCCCTCGCTCACCCTGAATCCAACACATCCGTGTGTCACCGGGAACGTGAGGGGAAACAAAGGGCCAGCCAAAGGCTCACCACCAAACAGGCAGCCACAGACAGCTTCGGCTTCGGCGAAGGCAAGGAAGCAGAGAGAAAGGCTCTGCTGAGCTGAACTGACTCATCCGTACAAATCACCTGCTCTTTCTAAACCTGCTCTTTCTTCCTCTTCAAGGATTTAGAAATCCTTGCCTTGCCTTCCCGCTGGAGCTGCCACTCCCACATGCCTTCGCTGCTGCGAGGCTCAGGGGTCCCTCCACAGCATTAACTCTTTGCACTGCCCGGCCAATACCGCTCGTGTCCGACGACTCTCACCACAAACTGAGGGCGAGATGCTGCACTTCACCACTCAGCCCAAAGGCAGAGAGAACTTTTTGTGGTTTTAGGAAATACCACTGAGCGGGAGGGAGACCGGTCCGCGACAGAAGCAGGGAGGAGGGGAGGCGCGGAGCGGCCGGATCCCGCGGGAAACGGAGCAAAGGAAGAAACAACCGCACCGCTGAAACGCAAGGCCGGACTCGGCGGGCAGAAAGGAACCGGGAGATCGGCGGGGAGGCAGAGGAGCTTCCAGCAGCCAGAAGAAAAAGCAGAACGCGCACACGGACCCCCGCAGGGTCACTTCACCCCCCAGGCTTAGGGGGCTGGAGCCGCAGCCGGCACCTCCACGCCCCGCGCGCCAGAAGCCAGCGGGCCCGACACTCGCCCCAGCCCCGCCGCGGCCACCGGCGCTTCCCGGGCGGGGCCGCGCAGCCCCGAGTCTCGGAGCGCGGCCGGAACATGCACAGCCCGCCAGCTCCCCTCCCGACGCGGTGTGGCCGCCGAACCGCTCCAGCGGCTGGGGAAGCCACACGCAGCACTCACCGTGACGCGGACCAGGCTGCGGGGCTGGTCGTGCTGCTCTCGGTATTTGAGCGCCAGCCGGGCCGGGCCGGCCCCGCCCCGCGGGCGGGCGAGCGGGAGGGCGGGAAGGCGCGGCGCGCGGCACGCGCCCGCTGCGGGCCCGGCCCAACGGCCGCGCGGCTGAGGGCGTGAGGGCCGGGAGCCGCCACGGTTCTCCCGACCGCGATCCTCCTTCTGCATCTCTGACGGGTCTCCGACCTGGTGGTGCTGCTTGGCCAAAGGCTCCTCATACCCCATGTACAGCCACTTCTCTCCCCCCGCCATATAAATGCAGTTTTATGGGCTTAAAATCACAGAACCAGTTAGGTTGGAAAAGACCTCTGAGATCGTCGGCTCCAACCTGTGGCCAAGCACCACCTTGCCAACCAGGCCATGGAGTGCCACATCCAGTCTTTCTTAAACACCTCCAGGGACAGTGAGTCCACCACCTCCCTGGGCAGCCCATTCCAATCTAATCACCTTTCCGTGAAAAAATTATTGCCAATGTCCAACCCGAACCTCCCCTGGTGCAGTTTAGAACTTTGTGCTCTCATCCTGTCACTTGCTGCCCGGGAGAAGAGGCCAGGCCTCACCTTGCTACAGCCTCCTTTCAAGTCTAGTAATACAGTCCTGCTTCAACAAATTACTGCTTAATACAGCTTTACACTTCAATGTAGCTCTGTTTAGAGCAACGCTTAGCTGGTATTCAGTACAGGCATCCTTCCTGACACATTTTCCTTCCTAACATGCCCAGTCACGGTGCCAGTGCCACGCTCAGCCTTTGGATGGCCCCACAGGGTGTGCCAAGGGTGCCTGACCTTAGGGTGCTTTTTAAAGCTTTTTAAAGTCTGGGATTCTACAAAACAGACTGAGCCAATTCTGAGTCAGGTTTGAGTCATTTTGGCTTCCCGCTAGGAATGGCGTTGGGTAAAAAAATGTCACGCAAATACGTAAATTTCAAGGAACTGAAGAGGAGTTTCTGTTTCCTCAAATAGTTTACCTTTGTCCTGCAAAGTCAGCACTGCCCCAAGCAGCACTGTCCCCCTCTCTCCCTTCTGCCCAAAGTGTGTTTCTTTTTTGAGAAACCACTGTGGGCGTTTTTATATCCTTTTATTTCTGGTATCTGAGTAATATGGATTATATATTTATATAGAACATGTGAACAACAAAGAGATGTTATCTCTTGCTTACAGAAAACCATGTGATTTCTGTACCTGAGACATGCAGAAAAGCACCACACACTCAGCAGGTTAGGAAATACTAGTTTATCCACTTTCCTGATATCCACAGGCATTCACACTCTTCCCAAGGTGCCAAGGCAAAATAGCACTTTTTCCAGAACTGCTTTCTGGAGCAGGGGGGTTTTTGTTCCTTATTTTGAGTGCTTGTAAAAAGATGCAGGCTAAGGAAGGAGGCAACTCTTCAGCATATCCCTCAAGTAATATTTATAAAATGAAGCATGAGGCCCCTTCTTCCCTGTGGCTCCAGGACATGCAGCCACATGCCAGCACTGTTGCTTTCACTCACTACAGGGTCATTTTTCTGGTAACTGCTCCATTGCTGCTGATGCTTAGGATTTAAAGCAGGAAGATACACCCAGAATCTGCTGGAATTCTTAAGAGATGTGTGACCAGGTAGAATCCTTACAGGATTAGGTTTGCATTCTCCAATACGTGTGACTTAAAAATGCAGTTGCTGACGTAGACAGCAATTTCTAATAGGTGAGGACTTTTCAAAAAAACCCTATAAAAACGTGAGGGAAGCCAGAATGGCAGGGGGCTGGAGGCATGACTTTCCCAAAGTTATTTCTCCTGACAAGTTACATTCATTGTCTTTAGCCAGGCCGAGTGCAGCCAGGAGGGCTGTATAAGATAAAATATATCTGCTGCTGCCAGAAAGAGGCTCTGCACACTTGTTAATGACCCCACGGAGCCGAGGGAACATTCCTCCCACCTCGGTGACTCCCGCGCTGCTCCTCACCTCTGCACCGAAGGGGTGGTGGTTCTGTGCCAAGGGGAACGCGCAGCTTCGTGGGCATGGAATGCCACCTGTGGAAAGGCTCAGAGGCTTCTGAAGGCTGCTTTTCAAGGGAAATGCTCACCAGGCTGAGCTCCTGGATGGGGTTTACTTGTTAGAGGGTCTTAAACGGGTGCAATTTTGCAGCTAATCTGTGCAGGAGCACTAATCTTGAAGGGCTGCCGTAGGTTTTGCCCAAGCTAGCAACAGATAAAGCTCTTCCTAGACCTGTTGTTCCATCCACAGTTTGTAAAACAGCAGAATGTCTTTGTTCCTAATTGGGATTGAGGACTAATAAATTTGCAATGTAACTTAAAAAAGCCATGATGGAAGAGTATGGATGCGAGCCAACCTCCTGTGTCCCGGAATCCAGCAGTCACTTTCCAGACATTCCATTTTTCTTCTGGCATCAAGTGAGAAATCCTCATGGACTGGTCTTTTGACAGCAGAAAAATCCCCCATCCCTGGGAAAACACAGCTTTCTCCTACTACTATTTTTATTCCCACTGCTATGGGGGAGCAAGAGACCAAAAGAACAGGAAGAATTGGAAGGTTGGAAACGTACTCAAGGAGCTGCTGGCCTGCTGAGCTGCACAAATGAGGCATCGAGAGCTGTCATTCCTGCCACCTGCAGCACAGCCTGCTCCCGGCCTCCAGGCAAGGGGAAATCCGAGGCGTGTCTCCCTCCTGCTGCAGTAATAGGTTTCCTTTTATCACACCACCATAGGAACACCAGGGTTTATCCTTTGTTTTTGAAAATGGTTGAGTGGGCAAGAAAATAAAACACATGGTTTGGGAATTCCCCGGCTGGGATTTCCCCTATCATCCTGTGTAAAACTTCTGCTTCTTAAAAAAAAAAAAAAAAGGAAAGAAAAAAAAAAAAAAAAGAAAAGAAAAGAAAAGTAAGCACAGAGACATAAATGATTAATTTAATTCTCCCTATATTTTACTCAATGCTGCTACACCAGCATAAGATGTTCAGGCTAGTACTGCAGGCTGAGGAAGTGAGCTTCAGCTACCAAAATGAAATCCTAGTTTCTGCAACCCAATTTATATTATCTTCATCCCTTCTTGGCTATTTATAGTAACTTCATGGAGAATGTGAAAAAACAATGTAGAATATGCACAGGTACTGGGGGTGTTTGTTGATTTCTTTGCATAATTCAGAGTAGCTGAGAGTGAGTCAGCAAAAGAGTAAGTGAAGCCAGGCACTTTAACACCCAGATTTATCTCTAGATCACCTCCTCTCAGGTCCTCATCAATCATCAACCAAGGAAGTGACATCAGAGGAAAGAAATGATAGCGCCACCAGCAAAAAAGAAAAAATAATTAATGACTTTATTTTTTTTTTTTTAGTTCAGTTGGCCATCTGAGGTGCTAAAATCTCAACACCAATGAAGCAAGTGTGCATAAAAACAAATGATAAAACACAACCAAATAGAAGAAAACAGGCTGGAACAGAGTTGGTTTTGTACAGGTAGGGTATTCGCTTTTCTGTTAACGCTCCATACATGCCAACCGTAAAAGCCTTGAACAATCTGAATATCAGAGTTCACGTTCACACAAAAGGGCAGATGCCAAAGCAACTCCTTTTGCCTGGATTAGACTTCACACACACACGCATGCACCCACAGATACAGAGTATTTAAACTACTGCAATGCCATCAGAACATGGCATCCTCCCCTTCACACCTGCTTTCAGTGACATCCTCATCTGCCTGCTACCCTGCCTAGTACCTGCCAAGCAGGCACATACAGGCAGGGTAGCAGGCTTGGACAATCCAAAAGCAGGAACTTTTGGAAAGCTTCCCATCTCTGTTACTTTGCAAAGGTCAACAGCCAGCAATCTCTTTTTCTGTGAACTATATACAGGCTGGTTTTTAGTATGCTTTAGAGCTCTCTTCCTTGCAGACAGTGACAACTGAAATTCCCATTGCAGCTTTTCAGTTTGCACACGGGAGATTTTACAACGCAACACCTCTCTCAATCCACTGGTGTGTGGTGTAAACACTTAATGGAAAAATCATCTTAGAAGAATGTTAACCAAACAAGGTGTAGCTGCTCACAAAAGGGAACTGCCGGCTGCTCTAGATCATGCTGTCTAGACCACTTAGAATACTTCATCACGTTCAGGATTAGGATGTATAAAAATATTAAAACCCACCAGAGTGCACACAAATGTGGTGACTAGCTCTACGCAAGCACCGTGTTCTAACAGAGGCCTAGGCATTGCACAAAACTCAGATTCTTGACCATGGGGGTAGCCCAAGGATCCACTGGTGCCTTTACATACAAACAAATATTTACAGAAAATGCAGAGACAGAGAGAGAAGGACAGACTTTTAAAACTTGCGGTTTGCTCTAAAATATGTTCAGCAATGCAGTTTATAACATGCCCTAGTGAGACCAGGGGGTATTGGTTAACTGAAAGAAAAAAATATGTCTGAAAGTTGGAGCTGAAATGTCTTGTCACTTGCCCACACATCAGTTCTCTGAAGCTCGGAATTTTACAGCCAGTTGTGACTTTTAATGAGAATATGGTTAAAAGGGACAGAACAGTTTAAAAAAAAATTGGTACTGTGAAAACAGCAGATTAGTTGTTGTGGCAGTCCTCACTCCCCCATCTCCATTTACCTCCTGGGTGTTTCCTTCCAGGAGCTGGTCTTCCCCTCCCTTCCCTGTAGGGGGCTGAAGGGCTTGCCCCATCCTCAGTGTGCCCATTTCAGAACCAACACGGCTCAGGTTCAAGCTCGGCTCTCTTCCCACCTGCTGCCAGGATGAAGTGGCCAGCCCTGGGTCAGGACCGTGTCACCTGGGGACAGCCACCCTGGTGTGCCCGGCCTCGGGAGCTGAGGCTCCCTTGGCTCTCCTCACAGGTGAAATGGACACACGTCATTGAATGCACGTGGCTGAGCGTGCGCTGCGGGCAGCGCAAAGAGCTAGAACATCCTGCTCGGATTCGGATACAAATAAGGAATCTTGTGCTCACAAGAACCTTCTTCAGCTTTAAAAATACAAAATTTGAATTAAAAAGATTCAGAGAGTAAAAAAACCCACTATCTGATATGCAAGTCATATTCTTAAAGTGCAACTGAACAGCAAATAACAAGTTGTGCCTTTTACAACCATTTTGATATAAAAAGGTCTTTTAACATTCCCTTTTGTGTATTTTTGATCAATTTGTGTGTGCGATGTCAGCTCTTTGTTTTCATTCTCGCTGCTGGAGGCCTTCAGCACAACCCAAAGAGTTTAGGGTTAGAATATGTGGGTTTTCTGTGCAATAAGGTATTACACCCTGAAGTGATCTCACTCTTCAGCATTGCAAAGATCCGGCCAATGTCCCTCAGCATGAAAGGGAAAAGAAACCATCTGGTGTTTCTTCTTCAGGACTCTTTTCTGTTCTACAGCTCACATTCAATGACCTTTTGTTACAAGTTAGATGTGGTCCATATACCCAGTGCACTATAAAATGGACTGAGGTCAATTCTCTGCACAAGACAATTTACAGTAAACTTTCTATCTTTCCTCCCTCTTCCTGCACTCCAGCTTCCAGTGGCCCCTCAAGTGCAGACTGTGTAAACTGCCATTGCCAGTTTGACTCGGGCAGCAGCCCTGCACCAGCAAAGGGGAGGGAATTCTGATTGTTAGACATCCTGCTGGTAAAGCCAACACTCTGGGATGCTGGAATGGCAGGTGCCACTTGCTAAACACTCACAGTTATGAAGTAGCAACTGCAGCTGCCTGTCTGTCTGCTTGGTTTCACGGGTATCTGGATTTAATTTGTAATGCCTTAGGTGGAATAAAGGGAGAACACTTTGGGTGGAAAACACGGGTTTCCACAGCTAGCAACCAGCACTGCTCGGAGTCCCCATGGACACTCCTACCCATTCTTCCTCAGCCTGGGACATTCTCCCAAGTCAGAGGTGAATTCAAATCCTAGACCTTGGCTTACAGGAGACCCCTCTGAAGGAGGTAGAGAGCCAACAGCAAGAAACCATGCAAACTTCTGTGCCAGGGCAAAAGACTGAAGGATGTTCAGCCCTGCTGGGGTGCCTCGCACCGGCAGTGTCAATTCCAGCTGGAAGAGTCAGCAGGCTGTACAAGTGTGCTTGGGAATGGGACACGTTCTCAGAGACATCAGAAAGCAGCCTTGGTACTTCTTGAACAGGAAAAGAACACAGTCAGCATCCCAAGGAGGGAAACCCTCTGGACATATCCTGTGAAGGATGGGACACATCCCCAGTGCACGGTGCTGTTTCAGCCCTGCAGGATAGGTTAAGGACAGGGAGTCTGTCCCACAGGGAGTGGGGCTGAGCTGCTCAGTGCACATCCTGCTCTTCAGTTTTCGTGTGGTTATGGTCAGGACCCTCCTGGCTGAAAAGCAGCAGATTCACTAACTGGGCCAAAAGGAGCTTCTTCCAATAGATGCAGCAGGAAATGTGCTGGTTTTGTTTTCATGGAAATCTCTCAAACTGTATCAGGACTGTGAGGATCCCCTCTTTCAGTGAGGAAGAGACATATGGGCTATTTCTACCTCACAGTTTTGGCTTTCTTGTTATAAAAATGTAAAATTTAAATAAATATAGGTTTGTTAGTCCAAAAGAGAGAATGTGGGATGTGGAAGAAAAGGATGCTAAGAATACAAATAGATTCTTAAACTCCATGAGTGCACAGGATTTGTTTATAGAGGAAAACTCCTAGGGCAGGATGCATCCATGGGTACATAAAGGCTGCCCTTGCTGTGAAGCAGGGACCAATCCGCAGTAGTGTCTTTCTCTAACAGAGTTAAAACACTCCCTCCACAATCACATATGTGTAACAATCAAATTATTATTAAGAACACTAATAAATAGCCACAGGTAACAACGTCCAGTAATTTTGAAGTGGAAGTTGTAGGATGCAGCAGGCACACACACCCATCACTCGTCCATTTTTTTCCTAAAAGATACAAAAATGAATCTTCTTTCAAGTATTAAAAAAATAAGTTAATTGACATAAAAGGGTCAAAGTGACTGAGGGCCCAGGCAGGTCTTAAGCTTTGCTTCCAATGTGCAAAAACAAAATACAGAGGAAAAAAAAATAAAAACACTGAAAAGTCTTAATGGTGGTTCGGTCACTTAAGGGCTTCTCCCTTTTAGGGGGCCTAATAACCAGGGAATGCTGCCTGGGAACACCCCTGCCCAGCACACACTTACCACTGTCCCACAGCAGTATTTTCCAGTGTCAAAACAGTCACAATAAAAACAGAACAAGGAAGCCCACCAGCCTCTGAGCTGTGGCCATGAATACTAAGGCCAGCAGTAGCTGCCTCTCCAGTGTGTAGCAAAGCACATGGGCATCTTCCCTCTCTCTTCTGCTCCCCTTGTTCCCCACAAGAAGATTTAGGAGGCTAAGGTAGGGAAAGAGTCCACTGATGCCCACTTCTCTCCAAAAACCAAGAGGCAGAGAGTTCCATCACACATAGCAGTATCTTCTCTGTCTTGTATTTCTTCATATCCATGCATAAGGATCAACTGCAGGTTTCTTTGGTGGGGAGGAAGACTAAAGCAAAGAAGGTGTTGCCCTGGGCTTCTGGAGCTCTCTTGGACAGCTGACTCCACTGCTACAGGCTGCTGTGGTTTTTCAGGAAAGGTTGCCACTTCCCTCCCTTTTATTAGAACTGGTGTAGTAAAAATGGGAAAGGAATGGACTGCCTTAAATCCAATGTAGTTAAGGGTACTTCTTCCCTTAACCTCCTTCCCCACACATGGATTATTCCCCCCTCCCTCCTACCACACACAAAATACGGTCCATTATACAGGACCTCATGGAGACTCCACAGTCTCAACTCATTTCTTCAACTTGGCTTGCAGACATGTAAAACTTAAGCTTCTGGAACCAACACACTTATCAAAAGGCTTCTGAGTGCTTCAAACCAAATCCCTGCATGCTGTTGGACCCTTCAGAGGTTTCCCCTTCAACATCTTCCTATCCATGTAGTTCTGGCAAACTCAGGGTAGGCCAACTGGACAACGCAGACCAGCAGAGGTGTTAAGCTCAGGACCAGTTCAAGCTAAAACCTTTGGAAAGCATGACTGCCTCCAGGTCCTTGTCTTCTTCTTTTTCTCGAAGCCGTTGTTCCTCAAGGAGAGCCACAAGGGAATCTCTCTGCTCCACTACTTCAAGCATTTCGTTCAGAATCCTCTTCTCCTCTGAGAGCTCCTCATCTGTCTTCAGATGATCTACAGAGATATCAAGAATTATCAGCATACACAAGGCTCGAAATACACACATACAATCCATGAAATATTCCCTTTTGCTCTCACCTTCTACTGCCATCCTCTCACGGAGTTCCTGCTGCAGTCGACTCTGCCTGTCTTCCAGTTCTAGCTCCCGAGCACTAAAAGGAAAAAAGCAGAAATCCACGTTCCAGATGTAATAAAATACTGCACACATTGCTTCATATTCATTCTCAGTTTCTGCTCCCTCTCTAGATATCAGCTGTGCATTTTACCAATTTCATTTGGAACAACTCTTCAATAACTTCAGATGTATAACTGTATTTTTAAAAGATTTAATTGCACTTTTAGCATTTCAAGTTCTTTGCACTTTCAGGAAGTGCAATGCCAAAAGTGGAGCAAACTAAATATAGAGCAGAGTCAAAGAGCAAATAAATCTGCAATGCCTCTATGTATCCCCTGCTACTTCCCACTCTAAAACCAAAGTTACTTATTAACAAATTACTTATAACTTAAGGACATTATCAGGTCATTGCAAACACCACCTTGGGACTTTTCCGCCACTAAGGTCATCAGCTTCCACATTGTCGTGGTGAGCTGACACACTCAGAAATTAATTTCAGTGAATCTGCACAGAAATTCACTGAAACAGAATCTGGGGGGAACAGAAAAACCCCCCAATTTCATTAACAGGAAAACACCTTTACCATCTGAGCCCACATGAGAGGCACTGGGATCCCACTACAGGCAGAAAGGAGGGCCACATGGCAAAGGTGACTGAATTAAATGCTTTTGGCTATGCTTAGAAGACAGCTTTACTAACAAAACCAGGAGTCCCATGTTATTTCTGCATAGCTCGAAAACACTTGCACAAACAGGATGTGTTTTACATACAGAAGTATGAGAAGGGCTCACATACCTGTACTTGTGCATGTGCACGAATAATTGGAACTTTCATCCCTTTATTCTTTCTTCTACCACTCCTCTACAATGTACTTAGGATTCCCATCTCAGCCTAAGAGGCTGCTGACCTCCTGGCCTTACAGGGAGGAAATAATTGGAACTTTCATCCTTTACCAATATTATTCTTTCTTCTACCACTCCTCTAAAATGTACTTGGGATTCCCATCTCAGCCTAAGAGGCTGCTGACCTCCTGGCCTTACAGGGAGGTCAATACCGACAGATCTTCCACTGCTATTTATGACAAAATCCCCATTTTTTCCACATTCACTCACAATATCATCAGTTCAGACTCGTAGCGAACCAAGGCATTCTTCTCCTGCACCAGCTTGAACCACTCCTGCATCAGCTTGGGGTCATCCTTCTTACCCATGCCTGCCAAGAAAGAAACCTGGTAAATTTTCAGGTAATCCCCTGAAACCTTACAAGCCCAAACTGCAAAAACAACAATGGGGCAAAATGTGCAAAGAAAGCCGAGCAAGATGCTGCCAGAGCACTCCCAAGCCGGGTCCGTTCAGTTTGCCTACAGCACTCAGTTGAGTGGAAGTCACCTCCAAAAGGATTCTCTTCTCTTTGGAGCCTACTTCATTTTTTTGTTTCTGATATTCTTGTGATTACTTGTTTCTTCCTCACTCTTACTGCAGAAAGCCCCAATTTCTATGAGTATGTCACTTTTCCTTTCATTAGAAGAATTTTATGGATGCTCATGCCAGCTACTTAAACATATGCTAATCAGAAAAGATTCAATTGCCACTCCATGAGTTTTATCTTTGTTTTTTTCAATTGCATGTCCTCAAGTTTTATTTTTACTAGCCAAAAGTAACATCTTGTCTCTTCTTTTTTCAACAGTTAAGTAAATCTTTGCTGACTGCTCCTCCTAGCCACACATATCTATTAATCTTGAAGATCTCCCTGCACAGTGAACACAGAAACTAATTCTACTGTACTGCATACCAGCACTAGAAAGAAAAGGAACCCCCAGACACATTTGCTAATATGAAAGAAGAATAAAGAAACCTTGGGCCTTGACCACCTAGTACAGAACTGTTTGCTGGTCCTTTTATTTTAAAACAAACTCCTAAACTAATTCAACAGTCCACTGATAAGTCTTGTGTCTGTCAGGAGTCATGTGGAATAAATGCAGAATGCTGTTCCCAAAGCCTTCTGTTGATATTTAGCAAACACAAGAACTTACCAAGGAGGCTCCTCCTGGCAAGCTCTTTGTCTGGGCCACTTATTCCACATTGCACCACCTGCATCTGAATGCTGTGATTTACACCAGACCCCACCAAGGCCACTGGCAATGTTCCTGCCTGTGTGGCAGTAGAAGCAGGAGCAAGGCCTCAAATCGAGCTCAACAGCACTTTTGGATTGCTGTATCTCATCAGCTTGCACTGCACATGACCTAGGCATCCCAAGGTAACTAACATCCCTGTCTCTGCTTGTTATTGTGGATATGTACTGTCTACATCAAGAACAAAAGCTCTCAAACAGTCCATCTGATGCTACATTATTCAAGAGCAAGCTTACTATTCAAACTCTATGACAGAGACACAGCACAAATACCACATTAATGGCTACTTAATTCAGACCCATACCACATTAATGGCTACTTAATTCAGATCCATACCACATTAATGGCTACTTAATTCAGACCCGTGCCCTGCCTCACCCTCAGTACGTCAGAGAAGCGCTGCCCTGCAGTTACACAAGGGAGAGCCTACAACTCCTAGTAAGCTGCAGCTTGGGCTGCCTTTCACCTGCCTTTGGAAATGTGTCATTCCAGCCCCTCCGGGAATACCAGGCTGGGTTGTACCACCCTAAGAGCCCCTGGCTCCGAGGACTTTATAGCAGTGTGTTGCTCAGTTCCAAGCATTCCTTTCTGAGCATCTCTGCACAATATGCCCACGTGGCGACAGGAGAGGGAGACTGTACATGCAGATGTCCAGTGCTGTGGCGCCATGAAAACACTGGGAAGTCTCCCCTTCCTTTCCGATGCCAGGATGTATAGAAAACAAATGCCTCTAAGAAAAAGCCAAAACCACAATGCTACTGACCTATGAAATACGTAAGTATTTTTAAACAGCCAATGAGTAGAGGAATAATGGGAGGACTGGAAAGGGAGCACCGACAACTGATGTGAGGGAGCACTATGGAAAGCAGATAAGTGGTTAGCAAAATTACACCACGAACACACATAAAACAAACCCCTTCCCCATGCCTTGGCAATGGAAACTCTACAGCAAACTCCATTTGGGATAGTTAAAGAACGCACTCGGCAAGACAGATGAGGGAGAACTAGTCTAACTTAAGGTCAGTTGGTTTTTAAAGTTCATGGATGTTTTTCAAATCAGTCCTTATAAAGACACAGTATTCCTTTAATCCCTATATGCTAATCAAAAAGCTGTATTTAAGGAAACAGATTGTCATCCCTTACCCCACCTTCCAAACAGCTTTCAGGAGGAATTGAGTAATTGAAGGCACCAAATGAAAATAGAAACTTTTGAGTGTGACACTTCTGGTCCCACAGCTGCTGCCCATTGTCCCTCCCAGTCACTGCACCTTCTCTTGCACAGCTGGGACTAGCAAAAGGGATACTGTACCTTTAACAGCTTGCCACAGGCTCAGAGAAGCTGGTTACCAGGTAGCTACAGACAAGGTTGGTTTGGAGACACGGCAAGAAAAGGGCTGGGGGCCTTGTGGTCACTAGCTGACTAGTGCTGCTATGACAACCCAGCTGTGGGCAGGGAGGACAGGGGTGTGTGAGGTTACGTTACCTTCATGGGCACAGCAAGGGCAGAAGGAGAGAGGTCTACGACGTGGTGTCCCGCCATTGGGCTCAACTTCAATAGGACCAAACGAGGAAGAGGAAGAGGCAGGAGAGGAAGAGGAAGTTGGAAGTGGAACGGAAGAGGAGGAAAGGGGTGAAATAAAAGACAAGCAAAGGACAAAAAGCATAAGAGTGAGAAAGAAAGGAAACACAAGAAGAAAAAGAAAAGAAAAAATACAAGAAATGGAGAAGCAGAAACAAGGGATACAGTCTACAGATGAATAATGTCCCTAGTAAGCACAGATAACAGGTAAGAGGTAGACTGAGGTACTGGTGAACTCTTAGTGAGCTGTACAAACACCAGGCAGGAGGTTACTGTTCCTGCACTTTTCCTAACGGGTCTTTAAATGAAAGCTTTCTGACCCAGATGTCAGAATGAGTAGAGAAATATATTTAACTTCTGCTGATAAATGTCAGATTTCAAGCAGGGTTCCAGTAAGTCTCACCTGCATGCATACGACACCAGCTGTAAGCAGCCACCCTACCTTAAGCTCTATCAGGACCATGCTCTTATCACCGTGGCAGCATCCACTGATGGTAAAAGTGTCCTTTGTAATGGAATAGAATGTCTTCAGACAGGGAACACCACAGGGAGAATCTGATTACCATGGAACCAGCCTGCCAGTATCTGCTGTGTCAAGTATGGTGAGTACCCAGGTACCCCACCAGACTGTGGTGCTTAGGGAGGAAAAGGCTTTTACATGGACAAAGTGATTCACATCAGGGTCTGTGGGGATAGTGACCAGCTGAGGACTCTGCAGAGTTAAATCAGTAAATTTAAAGCTCTCCCTTGGCATTCTCATTCCACAAAGCATTTTAAAGCTTACAAGTCCTGTTAGTATCAGTGACTTACTGAATCTTTATCATCTTTTCCATCAGCCAGTGAAGGACAAGCATTTCTCATCTCTCAAAAAGTTCAGTTTCTTTAACACCAAGAATTTGCTTTTCAGTGGTAGTTAACATTACAGAGATAAACAGTAGGCAGGAACCAAAATCACTAATAGTTACAGGAGAACATGCACCAGGGAGATGATGAACTCTGAAAAGTCAGAGCTACCAGAATGGAACACTTACTGGGCTCAGGACACACCTGCATTTATAAAGAGGAGGCATTTCTGTGTTGGGAAAAGGCATAAACTCCACAACAATGTATGGTAAGAATAACATTCATTTTGGAGAAGTCAGCAGAGTTTGATGTTTGTGGTTCACAGAAAGCTCCACAAAATTAGAGTACCAGTGGACTGGGAAGGCTTTAGAAGGGACCATCACAGAACTAGACCAGCACATGGATGACACAGTGGAGCCAGAGGGAGAGCACATCAGCTTCAAAGCCTGTGACTGAGCAGCACAGCTTTCTCAGAAGAAGAAACCTCTGCACTGGAAGCAGGAAGGGGCAACATCAGGAGAGGTGCCACAGCTGGCCATAGGACAGTTACAAATAAAGCATTGTACCAACAACATTGAAAAAGTACCAGAACATTAATTACAGCTGTTCTGAATTTTCCAACTTCTTCATGTAAAATAGAAAAATACTAAGGCTTCTTTTCCTACAACTGCCATTTCACAGATCAGGTTACAAAAGCAAAAACAAACAAGAAAAACCCCAAACCACAAAGGTACAGTGAAGAATATGCTTCCACACAAAGCAGAGCATTTAGTGCATGATACTTGTTAAATGTTTTTTATGTCCCATCCTATCTTATTCAAAAGTAATTCTTTAAGCTAAAAGCTTTAATACTCTAACTTGGTCTAACCACTGTTTTGAGGGTGGCCAAAGAGATGGAGATTTAACTGTATGGAAAAAATCCACTTCTTTCAGGGTTTGAGATTTCATTCAGAACTCAGGGCTGGGGGGATTTGAAACATTTCAAGCCATGGACATAGGGACTTGGTGAGGAACTTCCAGTTTTCCATATTTGAGCTGAAAAGAAATACCCAGTATGTGAAAATGCCATTAATCTCATTGTGAAATGGCCATGCACTGCTAGCTTTTGTCATCAGTAAGCAAGTGGTCTGATACTAGGAGAGGATCCCATCTTTGGTCTCCAGTAAAAAGCCCCAGGGATCACACAGCACCTGACTAATACAGAGCTCACTCCCCACAATTGCACTTTCCTCCCCTGCTCTTAGTTATCTTCCCACTTTTGTCCAAAGAAAATTTGTCCTTGAATCAAGTTACAAAGTCCGTGGTATCTACACTAGTCCTGCTACTAGAAAAGTCAACATGTTTTTTCAGTAAGATAATAAACATAACCTTTGCAATTAAGATCCTTTCCAGCTACTCCAGATGTGAATTACAGTTAATTACATTGAATACAGGTTATGATCATTGCAATTACTTTAGAAACAATTTCTGTCCCAAGTAGGATGATTAGCAAGGCTTTAGAAAGTCTTTCTTATGTATTGGAGGGTCCTTAACAGCAAGAACAAAGTGCAACCTGAAAACTTACTCCCCGCAGTTCTCTAAAGCTTATTTTATGGCTTATTGCTCCAAAAGCCATTACTAATCCTACAGTAAATAGTACTATTGTAATTATTGTTATTAATACTATTGCACTGTTTAGAGAAGAGAAACCACCACCTCCCAGTGTCATTAAATTATAAATAGGATCATCACTGCAAGACAATTTTTCTGGATGTGGAGCCAGGGCCAGATAGGGAAAAACCCATTTGTTGTGCAAATTAAAAAAACCTCAACAAACCTAATCTCCCTTTCTGCTTAAGTCTCTTTCATCACCAAAAATATACTGACACAGGTATTCACCCACAACATGGAGAGAGTTCTGGCAGCAGCAACACCCACTAAAGCAGTTAGTTTGGAAAGAGCTGAAAGGCAAAAGAACCATTTCTGTGACCTTCCCTTCCTAGGTTCCTCTTGTGCTTCCAGCAAGTAAGGTGTGGCTATAGCCTATGGACAGAAAATTACCATTTTTTTCACCAGAGGGATAAAGCTGCCAACAGACTATGTTAGTCACGAGTTGCTCCCTTTCAGTGCCACAAGCCAACTCTTCTGTGGTGTAAAGCCTTGTAAAGCAGTCCAAGCTGCTGGCAAGCCAGAGCATGGTTTGGAGGCAGGAGCTGCAGCTTATTAAAGAAAGTTGTTCCTGAACATTCTTAAGATGCAGAAGCTCTGCCTTGCACACCAGACACATCCCATCAATAAAGTGACTGGAATTACTTTGCTTCTGTGTAAAAAAGCCACAAGAATGACCTTGTTTGTCACAGTACTCTTGAGAGATTGCAGACTTTGCTACACTGGTGGAAACCAAGAGCCAGGTGAAGAATAAATACCATAGCTTCAAAGTCTCTTCAAAACAAGGACCAGAAATTGTACAGCCACTATGTTCATTTTCACTGCACATTGTTCTTTGTTACAGAAGCTACATTGGACTGTTGCATTCTTTCCTAATCTTTATTTACCTGTTGATTACAAAGCAATTCTTCAGACTGATTTTGTCTTTTTCCTCTCCTGCTCCATAACACTTCTTCACAATCACAAGCCCAGTGGTCAAAATGATTGATCAGGATGAAGAAAGCACTGCACAGAGTTTGGGGTGGCAGACCCCATTATCCCCAAGCTACAGCTCACACTGATCCCCTTCACTGTTTGCCTCTGTTTTTTGATATGAGAACTGTGCTGATTTCTGAGAAGTGGTGAGTCATTGCAAGTTAAATTTACTTGAACAGATATATCACCAGCCAAATGGGATCACATCATTTGCAAGCTTTGCATCCAAAGACTGTGATTTCTATATTGTTCACTAATCACAGTGGTTTGGAAAACAACAACACTGGACAGGAAATCCAGCTCTCAGGGCCAATCTCAGTTCTGTGGTACTTGCCCTCACAAGTTACAAGCATGACACTTTGGGAACTTATTCTGCTAACAAATGTCATCCCTTTATTTATCAAGAATACTGAAAGCTCTGATTTTAAATCAGTGCTTAAAATATGGATCAGTCCAAAGGAGATCAGTAAGTGAAAGGGCACTGATCATAGTAAATGTCCTCTTTTCCACCCTTAAGAAGATCAGGTTATGATCAGAAACCCAAGTACTGAAAAAAAAGCATTCTAACTTCGCTATTTGCTGAAGTTGTTCAACAGCAGCATTTTTAAAAACCAGGGATACAGAAAGCCAACTCTTGGAGAACAGCATCCACAGAACTGCAGGTAGAGAGCAAGGATTTTGACAAATGTCCCACAAGCACATGACAGTTTATTAAATCTGGGTCAAACTCAATATCCTCTACTGTACAATCACTAGAAGAAACCAGGGGAAAACTCACAGAGAACCAGATTGTCATGCAAACTGAACCACTTTTATTTATCCAGCAGAAGGGGGTGGGGGAAAGGCAGGGAAGGGAAGGGAAAAAATGCTTGGAACAGTGGTTGGAACAGAACACACACACAAATGACTCCAGAGAAGTCTTCTGCTTCTACCAGACCTTGAAGCACTGCAGAATGCACTCAGAATGAATACAGTCTTGCACTGACCCTGTCTCCCAAGACTGCTGTTTTTGTGTGCAGAGAAAAGCAGACAAATGGCAATTGCCTAACAAGTACTGGTACTTAACAAGTTCTGCTTATCAAGTGCTCTTTCCTGCTCAAAATTTACAGCAAAGAAAACAAGTTACCAATTCACTTCAGTGTCAAAAACGGCTGCAGACTGCAAAAACAATGTTTATCTTACAACTCCATTCCCCTTTCAGAAGAGCTGTGTTTGCCAATCACAAGAAATAGGACTGATCCCACTTGAATATGTCAGACTCCAGCCTTGCAGAGTTACACCTGCAAGACTTTAAAGGACATAGTAAGCTCAAATGTTTTAAATAAGTTTAAAAAAAGGTGAAGTTGTTGTAGAGTGTGCTTTAAATAGAGTACAAAGATTCAAAAAAACCCCAAACAATTGTTCTTCCCTGCCCTGCTTACCTGATGTCATAAGGCTCTTGTCAAGAAGGGAGAGTATGTGTCTGAAATCAACTCTATCAAATGTCCCAGCTCTCTTCCCTACATCCTTCTTGCCTCTCTTGGCATACTCCAGCCAAGAAAAAAGCATGATGGGAGTGTGTGGCTGTTTATTTCATGATTCCCTGCTGGGTGCAAGGAAAAGGAAGCTGCTCACTTGAAGAAACCATGGAGGTACTTTCCAGAGGCAGACAAGGAGCTACTGGGTTAGGAGGAACTGAGGCTGGGACTAAGGAGGCAAGGTGACTAATGGAGAACAGACAAAAGAGAGGGGAAAAAGGGTATGGGATGAAAGGATAAGGCAAATTTGACAAAAATGCAGGATCTAAAATTTACAGACAAATAATGCTGGGCAGAAGAGGGAGCAGAGCCCAAAAATTTTGGAAGAAGTCCAAAAGCTGGGATTTAGACTGTGGAGACTGTCAGTGGGAAGACGAGACCAGGAGTAGCTAGTGGAGAGAAATAGGATGGCTGAAGGGTAGAATGCTAGGATTTCTTTGTCAAGAAGGCAGGATTAAAATTAAATGCCTGAGAATAAAAATGGAAGTAGGGTAAGGAGCTCTGGATGAAATAAGACAGGATCAGGACAAGGACTGTCTCAAAAGACAGAAAAAAATGACAAAGTATACATCCACCAGACCAATGCATCCTTTCCACTGTCTGACTCAGAATCCATATTTTCAAGTCTCACTATTCCACAGCTGCCAACAGATATCCATAAAATCCACTGATTGTCTCCCATTTCCTCTCCATAAGGATCTACCCAGAAGATGACAACCTAGTGTTGCTACCAATTATTCCATAAAGACATGATACAGCTCTCTGTGGTGGCTCTAAAGGTTATAAATCTGCTGATATATCAATATAATATAAAGCCTTCATTTCAGTTGACTTTGCAACCTTTGTAATGTTCTTTTAACCACACCACGCATACAATATACACAGAGGAATAATTACTCAGAATTGAAATGTGACCATCTGTAGCGTGAAATGAAACATCTGCGTTACAGCAACAGTACAAAACATTTCAGAACAGGAAGAGAGGATTATGACATCTGAGCAGAGCAACAGAACTAGTTAAGATAGCAATCTGTAACCCTACACACTGGAAGTTGACCAGGATGTCAGAAGTTACCACTCCCCTTGCAGAAGTTGTTGTGCAATCTGCAACAATTAATATTACCAGTTTACAGATAACTTTCCAAAGTGCTTTGCCATTTTTGTTAATATTCTATAATTTTGTTAATATTCTATTGACTAGAGCCATGCCCATGCCTTAGAGACATGGGTTGCCGATAGAATAATTAACTGAGCAGCATCCAAGGTGCCTGCAGGGCTCAGCAGAACCTCCAGGGATTTTAATGACTCTCTACCCAGACATGTTAATCTTGAAGCTGAGCTCTGTATCTGCCACTTGAGCTGACAAGTATCACCAGAGCAATGTATCCCTTCTGGCAAAAGTGTTCTGGCAGCCCCAAAAGCAAATATAAAGCAAATTACACGGAGGCAACAAAATAATGCTACAAAGCCACATACTCCAGGCTATACTGGCTCATTGCATTTAAAGGGATACTGCCCAATATAGTTTCTTTAAAATTTGTTTTGAAAACTGTTTTTGAGACAAGCAGAAATTTGACAGAGTTTTAAGATGTATCATCTGGTTTTAAAATAACCACGAGTATTGCCTCTGACTGTTGGAAGCCCAAGTGACTGAGTCACCACATAAAGAAAAGCATCCTGTTCAAAAATGACCACTCTGAGACGACTGAGCTCAGAGAAACGGAAGAGCCAACACACAAAGAGATAAACAGCAAATTCTATTTCCAATTAAGATTTTTTTTTTTTGCAGCATAATGAATTCTTTTAAGTGACAGTGTCCCTTTAAGTGAAGGCTATTTTGCTTTTCTTAAAGCCGCTATTAGTGATTTGGATGGGATCTTTGGATGGGATCGCCGTCCCTAAAGAGGCATTAGGAGCAGAGGCAGGAGGAGGGAGAGGTGTAGTGGAGAGAGCATTAAATAGGGATAAGGGTCTGTTAAATGTGATTCAGCATCAACCCTTTTACAGCTCCTACTCTATGCACATCATGAGTATGGGCCAGCCCTGGTGGGTAAAACCAGGAAGAGGACTTCAAAGTCTCTCTGCAGGAGATAGGCCAGGAATGAATGCCAGAGGGACTGAACAGTGAAGGAAGCACAGGGCTAGCAGAGGACTATCACATCAAAATTAGCACAAGGGAATTGGGCAACAAGTTAGATCTGCTAAGGAGGAAAGTTTTCCATTCTGAAACTTGCACTTGGGTGGATATCCTGAACTCAGGTGGATGTTCTTCAATAAAAGTCTATTGTGCCACAAGTAATTCACAACAGATGGGTACTATGTGGGACAGCCTCCCTGGAGCAGGAGAAAAATGGCTGTTAAAAACCTGGGCAAGATTATATTTGAAGGATCAAATGAAACACAATGAAATCAGGGAAGATTTCCAGGGATGTGTCCTGGATCAGGCCTAGAGCGTGTGGATCTTTCCCTCTGCAGGGCTGGTCTGCAATGCAGTCCCTCAAAAAAAACACAGCTTAGATCAAGCAACTTTCTACTCTGAGAGATAAACTACATGAGACCCTCATAACAAGGCAACTGTTTGCTTTCTGTTGGATCTGCTGACAGACAGACATGTTCACTTCATAAGAATAGATTTTGGGTGGTTAAACTAGCCAAGGAAATTTTAATTTTCAAGATCAGCAAACACTAATCAAATGTCATTTGCAACCCAGAAGTTAATTCCCTACTAAGGGACTCAGGAAGTAACATTAATTAAAGCAAGGACAGAACCATGGTATGGAGTGATGACCAGATTCCTAAGTGAAAACGGGAACTAAACACTGCAATGTGTGTTTAGCATTAAATGGGGTATTAAAGCAATAGCATAGCAAGAAGCTTAATAGCTGTGTAACGATGCAATCTGGATTCCAGCAAAAAATGGCTGGAACTCTTAACAGCAAATTCTTTTTTAACCTTACAGTAAGACAAAACAAGAAAGAAGACATATGTACCATCTGCAAGTGTTTTCAAAGTCCCTTGAGGGAACATTTTCATTTTGTTAGATCAGCAACACACTCTGGCTTTTTAGAAGGAAAAAACAAGCCTCAGAAGGGCAAGATGGAGGCAACAGCATGACTAATCCTTGACAGTGCTGTTTGTTCTGCTGTCCCCTTTAAAATACTTTCCTAAAGACAACTTCAGTGATAGACCTGACTTTTCAAAGGAGAAGCAAAAAACCAGAACAACCTTCTAGCAGGGAAGGTGGCTGGGGTGAAAACAGTAAGCAAATTTATAAAAAAATCAGCACTGTGAAAAATAAAAGAGGGAGCCTTACACATGTTTTGTGGAACATGCCAGGATCTCCTGTTCCTGAGCTGGAAAAGGGGTTCTGCTATCATCAGTCATGTGCAAGGGCTGCTTCTTCTTGTTTGTGAGCCAAGGATGGGAGAAGTAGGTGAAGGGAGGGTGGGGAGGAGTGTCAGCAGGGTTAGTGTCAGCAGGAGGTTCAGCCATACATACCACCCAGATGCAAGTCGATGAGGTCACTGTAATAAGACTCTCCCCAATAGTCTACAACAAGGAATTGGTGAAGACAGAGTTATTGAGTCAGATACCCACCCTAGCCCCATACAATCAAAGCAATATATGAGAGAGACATAGAAACAGAAAAAGGGCAAACAAGAGACAGGCAGCTACACACGTGGGCACACACACATATACATACACAAAACTATAGGTCTCTCTTTCTCTGTATATATACATATATGTACACACACACACAAATATATCACAAATATATATATTGGGAAGATGAAGAGAAAATTTCCAGGAGGCAGGCGAGGACTTCCAAGGGGGAAAATCAAGTTTACACAGAGACACTTCACCTATTTGTGTTTGCAGCAGTACCTGTCACTGATGTCTCTCCTGTTCTTGCTGAGAAAAGCAGAATTAATCCTGTTGGTTTGGAGCTGAGCATTGTGTCAGAAGGAAACTGTAATTTCTTAGGACAGCTGCAGGAAAGGTGTAAGGTTGATTTCTTGGAGGTGAGTGAGTGAGGATGGTGTGTGGCACACAGGTGAGGCACTGACTGAGCGCCGACACGAATGGCAAACACTCAGGTGTAGGAAGATGGGATTGTGTGCTCCTGCTGATGCAGTCTCTGTGCCAGGGAAGAACTGCACAGCAGTTTTCAGGACAGAGAAGTGCATTTCCACAGCTGCTAGAGACAGGGGCACCACGAGTCTAGCACTGTGGAACATTTTGCTGGGAGGAGACAGATGGAAGTACTGAGAGCAATATTTCTCACTGCATATGATTCATTTGATGTAAAGAGGTGGCTCTTAAACTTTTCAGTATTGATCTGACAGGAGATGTTTTCCAACCTCTTAAAAATGACTATCAAGGCTTATGCTAGAGGGAATAAAAGAAAGGTTCAGGAAATTTCTGATTTGACATATTTTTAAGTTAATGACTGACAAAAAAAATTCACAGAGGAAATCCAAGTCATTAGCATGTCCAAACAGGCGAATGCACTATCATACAAAGTATTGCTGCATTAGTCATATTGTATTACATTAATTAACTCATTCAAGGTGTCCCTTGGGACACCACAGAAAACTGAGAAAATTCTTCATTCATGATGCAATAGGAGGGGGGCAGGGAGGGAAGGAAAACAAGGGATGACAGTAGCTCAGACCACCTGTGTTTGACAAACCTCCCCCTGAAGCAGAGCTTACACTGCCACTTGAAATAGAGCTTACCCTCCTAATCATTCATTCTTGCTATGAATGCAGCTATCAAAGGCTGAGATTTCCAAAGATAATCACAGAGAACACATTAAGGCAATAAAGTAATCATAGGTTGGGAGATTTTCTGAATCAGTAGATTGAGCATTCAGCTTCTGAAAGAATAAATGAGCAACTGTGCCATGCCTGAGGCTGAGCTAATTTTAAAAAAGAAAAGACAAGAAGGTAGACAAGAATGCACAATTATTTTGTCAGAATTGATGGTGACCTCCAAAATGTTTCTGAGTTTGATTAGTTGAAGAGCAAGTATGACCCTATAAATATTCCACCTTGACAAGCAGCAGATAACGTGTGAAATTCCTGGAAAGAAAATTGAGCTGCCTGTATCTATTGCTAAGATCAAAAGCTGTAATCCCTCAGGAAAACAGCAGGCCATCACAGTGAAAAACTGATTAACCATCTTCTCAGTATAAGTTATTTGCCAATAACATATTAAGGATGATGCAAAATGGATAGAAAGTGAAAACAAAATTATTCTAAGTAAATAAATTTTTATCTATAGAACTGGTTTTTGTTCTTACCAGTTGAACTGAAAAATATTTTTTTCTAAAAATGGAAAGTGGTCCAGATGTGAAAGATTTGAGGAATTAAAGTTAGTGGAAGACCTCTACAAAAGAAAAATTTGCAATTCTTTACAGACAGAAAAGATGACTAAGAAGCAGTATGTTAGAAGATGATAAACTACATAAAGAAGGAGTTCAGATTGTCTTGTCTTCTTCTATAATAGAAGAAAAGAATCATGGCAAATTACAGAATTCTGTTTCTTCTGTATGGATTTCTAAGTAGTAAGAGACTACTATTAACATTACCCAAAACTTCATATTTAAATGCTGATCAATAAGTGGTTTTTTTCTTTCCCTGCCTGGAAGGAACCTGAAAATCCTGCTCATTACAGAGCCTAATACATTGTCCTGGAACAGTTAATACTGGCTGCTGCCTATGGAAGAGCCATTATTTTGATGCTCTACTGCAATCCTTCTCTATTTATATGGATAAAGTAAGTGCACAGCAGACACCTCCCAAGCTCCCCCAATTCTTCTCCTTGTACAACCTTGTAAAGAGATTTTTTTTTTTAAGATGGCAATCCACTTTACACACTGCCTTTCCCTTTTTAAACTTTTGTTTCCATGGTTTCCTTAGGGGAGGGACTGATCAGAAACAAGAGCATGACTCCACACCTTTACACTGCAGTCCTTGCTGAATGTAGTGGTTGGTCACTGTTGGGTCACAATGCAAAGGACAGAAAAATGATACTTCCCTCTTGAATAATTAGTGGATATTGCAGGCAGAATTTACTTTATGGAATGTGATACCACAGATCTCAAAAAGAAGGAATTCAGTTATTTATGTTGCAAACATCTAAAATGTCTGGAAGAGAAGCAGCTGAGGGTGAACCTTACTGCTCTCTACAACTTCCTGAAAGGAGGCTGTAGCCAGGTGGGGGGTGGTCTCTTCTCCCAAGTAACACAACAAGAGGAAATTGCCTCAAGTTGTGCCAGGGGAGGTTTAGATTGGATATTAGGAAACATTTCTTCATGGAAAGGTTTGTCAAGCCCTGGAACAGGTTGCCCAGGGAGGTGGTGGAGTCCCCACCCTGGAGATATCAAAAGATGTGCAGATGTGGCATTTTAGGGATGTGGTTTAATGGTGGGCTTGGCACTGTTAAATTAATTGTTGGACTCATGATCTTAGAAGTATTTTCCAACCTAAATGATTCTATGGCCATGCAGGAGTACCTAGAGAGGAGAAGCATGAAATTGATTTATAATCTTGTGTTTCAGTCAACACAGATTGGAACATGCTGTCTTTTCCCACCCCAACAGTGTGTTTCTGGCTAATCCCCTGAAATAGGGGGAAGAATTTAGGATGGTCAAATCTTTATGTCAAAGTTAAGCTTCTGCAAACATAACATATGACCTGTTGATAGAAATATTTTGCAAGAGCAAAACATAGCCTAGGGACTTCCTGAAGAAAAGAGATCCCTTTTGCAAAGCAGGACCCACAATTTCACAGTTCTTCTAGGAAATTCACAAATACACAAGCTCATCTAAGACTGCTTCCATTTGGAAGAGCTGGGAGTGAGAAGCTATTTATCCAAATTCTGCAGTGTCCCACATAAAATTGTAATTCTTACACTTGGTCATAGTCTGTCCTCTCTGAATGTTTTAGGCATTCTATCATTCTTCAGTGAGAAAAAAAATATGAAGAATAATATTCTCTCAGCTGCTAAGATTTCCCACTTGTGCTGGCATGCCTTGCATGAATGTCATTCAGCAGCTCAATGATCAAGATTATTTGGATTTTCAGATGAAAAGAAGCAAAATGAAAAGAACCATTGGAAACAATGGAGGTGTCTTTAGTAAGTCCAGTAACTGGCAGGCCAGAGAACAGAGTGGGGCTAGACAGGAACACACAGCATAAGGAAGGAGGCAGCCCTGCAAAGACAGGCATTTGCACAAGCCTATTTTTTTGATCCCACAAATGAATAAAGACAGCCTGATCATAAACATACTGAAGCCCTCAAGACTGTTCTTCACACCTGTAGTACCTTTGCTTTGCTGGGCACTCAGTCCAGCTTCTTTGGCACACCCTTATGGAGCACCAGACATACCTAATTCTGGCTGAGCAGTAACTGGCAGGAAGCCACAACAGACTTTTTCTCTGGTGCACCCTCACTGCTTAATCAAGCTCCATCTTCAGAGGCATAGATGTGGCTCTTCAAGCAACAAGCAAACATTTTCCAAATATCTGTTCTACTGTTGCCATTTCTGAACTCTGACCCTTTTGATCAGGCACATCATCCTGGCCTTGTCAGGTATACACACACTGCATTTGCCTGTTGGATATTTGACTCCTTGCAAATTGAGGATTTTTTTCCCAAATCATTATACTATTATCAGCATTATCTGAATCAGGTACTCCTCCACTTACATACTTGCCAGATCAGATGATACTCATTTAATTTAATTTCAAGTACACACAACATTTGGTTTAACAGCTTGACATGGATACCTTTCAGTACACGTGTGCATTTCTGCTCTGCACAACTTTGTCAGAAGTAGCCAGTGTGCTGGGCTGTGCAGTGAGGAAGATGTTCTGTGATGGTCCCTTGTAAGGACACTACCTTGATAATCCAACACAATAGAGAAAGCACACACCATTCCACAATTATTTCCTTAACATACAAACAGGGCTGTCTCACTGTGACAACTCTGTGTGAATGGCAGCTGTGAAACCCCTGCAATTTTCTAGCTGTAGGATCCAGTAGTATGCAGAAACAGCCATTAGTAGTAGCTGGATAATTACCTCAGGCAAAGGTAAATGATCTAAGTCTCTGCCAATAGGGAAGTCCCAGAATTAGATGAAACACAGGAAAAACAAGGCCTCATAAAGATAGCAGAAAAGGGAGAAGGGATTCACACTGGGATCAGTCTCTAGGCTATAATGGTCCAATTGCCTCTAAAATCCAAACAGCTACGGATTACTGCACAAGCACTTGGTAAGAAAACATGGAAAACCAAACCAAGTTGTGATGGATACCTGCTTCTCCTCGAAGGGCCTTCTCCACAGCAACTCCTCTCTCCTCGAGCTGCCTCTGCTTCTCTTCCACTTGTTCCAATTGCCGCTGGATAATCTGTTCAGAGAAGAATGGAGCAGAACCTCACCAAAGCAGTTCTCCTGCTCTGTCTGCAGCACACATCCAGCACTAAGAGATTTCAGTCAGATTGGCCTTTTCAAAAATAAGTATTTGTATTCAACAACACCCTGCTTTGTAGCTACAGCTCTCTTCATAGACAGCAGGCAGGCACAACTTCTCAAGGCTATTTTCTGAGGAACCTCAGAGAAAGAGAAAACAATTCTTATCTCTACTTGCTGCTCCTGTTTTTTTTGCACATGTAGAATGTGTTAGGAAGATTATTTACCTGAAGTGATTTATCAATTAGATTCTACTAAGGATTATTTTGATTCCTTGGCCTATTGAGTCAAAGCTGTGCCCTGGCTGTCTAGAGACAGTCACGGGTTTTTCTTTAGTATTTCTTAGAATAGCTATAATATAGCATTAATGTAATATAGTATAGTTTTAATAAAGCAATTGTTCAGCCTTCTGAATCAACAGAGTCAGATACCATTCATTCCTCATGTTGGGGGCTCCTTACATTTGATACTGCTTCAACAGCAGGCATCACAGATTCTGGTGACAGCATCCTCCCCACCCTGTTGTATCTTAACTCTTAAATTTGCAAACACCTTGATATTAATTTATTTCCTACAACTCCTATCACCTCCCTGAACACTGAACTGAAAGGTGATGCTACTCAGTCAGCTGAGCCCCTGACTTGAGTTTTTGACAAATCCCCTCACCAGTAGATGCTGTTAGCAGTTTTCCAGCAGACTCGCTGGTAATTAAAGGTTAATTTGATAACACGTCACCCACCAGCATAACCTAGCAAAGCAATGATAGGTGCAGCTCCATCAGGCATTATGTGATTATCACTGTTCCATTCAGTGCATGATGGTTGCTAGAAATGGGCATGATTTTTCTCACTGTAAAACTCTCGTGACAGGTTTCAGCCATCCTTTGCTTCTCTGTGGCGTAACAAAATTTGAAAGAGGAGCACTCATGTAGAAAGAGAGGATTCTGTTCTGATACCCCCACAGGAATGTCAGGATCAGGGTGCTCTCACACAGAGCTGTCTGTGTGCCATGACAAGAGGCTTGTGAGACACTACCTGAGCTCTGTGTAACCTCTTTAGCTCCTCTTGCTTGGCTTGTCTGCGGGCAGCTTTCTGTACTCGCCGTGTCAGCTTGGCGTTCAGCTCCTCTTCTGTGTAGGCCCTCTGAAGGAAGGAAAAACAGCAGCAGATCTTATTTACAAGCTCAGGGATATGAGGGCAGGGATGACCATTTTCTCTTCCAAAAATCTCAGAAGGGAGGTGTTCTGTCTTTGCCATGGCTGTGTCAAAAGTCAAGCTTCCGTAGGCAAAGGTGTTCACAATGCAGTGAGCAACAATTTCAGGACCAAATCAGGAGTGAAGAAGCATTTAAGCCAGCTGCAAAGCTGTGATTTTCTATGACATCCACCTCTGCCTTCCACTGCTATATGAAACCTCTCCCAAAGATCAAACTCTCAGTAAATTTCATTTTATTCTCAGTAAATTTCATTTCTCAATAAATAATAATTTAGCCAATGGATTTAGATAAATCAATGAGTACCATGTAGAGGGTTCATCTTGATAGGAGTCCCCTTGAATTCATTTTAAAAGAGGCTAAAGGCTTGTCTGCATGAACAGTTACAGCAGTGTAAGCTAAGAAATTACTATAGACTCATGTAGAATATTGCACCACCAGAAGCCATCCAAAAGGGGAAAAGCTATGTTTATAGAAATAAAAGGGTATTTCTTCTTCTTTTCTGTCAGTGAAACTAGTTCAAGAATATGTCCAACATTACTGGAATTTGGTTTAGGATCTTACCAGATACACTAGCTGGATATAGCACAGCCTAGAAAGGCTTTCTCTCAAAGAGTTTTAAGAGTGTCAAAAAAACTTGACAACTGCACTAAACAAACTAGAGAGAAGAAAAAGCTCTTTTCTCATGTACATGGATGTAAGCTTTAAGGGGCTGCTGTAAACATGTGTCTTCCACTTCTGGAAAGAGATCTCCTCCATGGACAGTCAACTTCAAGAATAGAATGTTATGTCAGACCACCCTGAAATTTGCTTGATCTAGTTATTGTGCTGCCACATTGCTCAGTCTACCTCTGTTGATGGCTCTCAGTAAACAGAGTTTAAGATAGGATTACAGTTTAGTTAAAAATCCCTCAGGTAGGTCATTGGCAAGCACCACTGTTAAAGCTTCAAAAAGCTCACACTTCACTCTTTCTTTTTTGAAAACACAAATCCATGATGGTACTCAAATTAGAAGGTAAGGAGACAGAGCACATGACCTTTTTATCCCACGTAACACTGTTGTGACTGCAAAGACAAGACAATAAGAATTTCAGAAAGCAGCAACTTCTGCCTTGATTTTAGCTTGATACAGAATTTCACTAAGATTTGAGCCAACTCAGCAATTTTGAAATCTTCTGATTGAAGTGTGATGATTCATTTGAACTCACATTCGAAGTATTAAAAAAGAAGAATATGGAAACATATTTAAGTGCCTTGAAAACCAATTTTTGCTGAAGCTCATAGACAACCCACATCACTGTACAGTGGTGCACTGATAAATGCATGCATTCCAACCAGACATTTCGGAGCTTAATGCATTTTTGGGAGACATCCTCTACAAAGAATTTGCTGCCCATGTCTGCTAACATCTCAGGCATGCACAGTCAGTGTTGATGTTAGTGCACATGTGGTTGGAGCTATGGATTCAATGGGTTAATGTACAGGGGGACATGCAGTGCAACAATGGCCAACTAGTGGGAAGGGAGACACTACCTTTGACGAGTATGATCTCTTGAATGCCAAGGCGTGTGGTACATAGATCGACTTTAAAGGGGGAATGGTAAAGGGAGAAAAATAAAAAAAATGCACAAAATGAAGCAAAATCAGTTCAACATTGAAAACAGATGCACAGTAATAAAACAAGGTGGTTTTTACATGAAACAAAATTGTGCAAATGCTGAACGTGACCCAGACTGATGGAGCACAATGGAACTTCTGGCCACAAAATCACGTTTCTAGCACTTTCCTGAAGGCAATTAATTTTGGCAGTCTCCTTGAAGATACAGTCAACTTGGAAATACCTTTTTCTAGAGGAATTATTTGGCCTTTGTCTACCTGTATGAGTATGAAACTCAGGCTTAAGATTTGGAATAACGGTTTATTTCTGGAATATATTTGGTTTGAACTGGCTCAGCAAACCATGTCTTACTCCGTCACACAACTCTCCATTTACATTCTGATTTACAGTCTCTCCAGGGAGTTGTGTTTATTCCATAGTTTTATATTATCTCTTATTTTATAGAAATTATGATTGAAATTAATCAACATCATAAATCTTATTCACTGCTTCATGAATTAAGAAACACCAGATGGGCTCAGAGTGGGTTATGTGTCCTGCAGTAATGGAACCTCCTTGTCTAAAAGGAGAGCCTCCCAAGATCTTGAGGAGCTAAAATTGGAGGGGGAAAGGAGCAGGAGAAGAAGGGGGAAATCACTACTTACTCTAGCCAAGGACACTCTGTGCTACCCCAGACTCAAAGAGAAGGCAAGTAAAGCTCTTAGCTTTATTTGCTAAGAAGAGAGGTAAATTTCCCTTCATGTCATGAAGTCCAGAAGGCATTGTGCCACTCTGGGCAAACAGACAGCATTTTGCACTCTCACATTCAATTAACTAAAACCAGTCACAAACAAGAAGCCAGAGAACAACACCAGCACGTTTGCAGGCTCCAGGAAAAAGCAAGCTACCTGTGGTGGTGAACACCTGAGCACAACACCACAACTGTACAGGAACAATGACAAACACACACACAGTGACAATAAGCCTACAAACACAACACCCACGGGGGGCTCACGTTAGGAATTCTTTACAAGATGCTTCTCTTGAGGGACACCACAATAAACAACACTGAATTAATTCACTGCTGATCACAAAGAGCAGGCTAAATACAGCAGGCTGTCTGGGAAGCAAGCTCACTATATTACCAAAAAAGCAGCACGAACAGGATTTCAGTTTGGAGAAGGGGTTCACATAAAAGTTAAGTAGCAAACAGTAAGTCAGCTCTTACCCATATAAAGTAGCAGGCAGGATATAACTTAAAAAAATACAACTCCCACCCCAAACCAGTACAAACCCAGCTTGTTCAGACTCGAAGTTTGGTTACATTTGACAGCAAGGCATTCCAGTGCTTGCATGTATATTCTACATCCTTGGATAGGATGCAACAAAATGAGGCAAGTCAAGTTTTCAGATCCATATCCTCTAAATAAATACATTCTCAAAACTATTCTTAAGAGAACAGGCAGATGCTGGGTAAATAAATTCTTAGTGTAACTTCAGCAACAGCAAATGAGTGAAAACGAGACACTACCATCAGATCCCTGGTAGAGCTTGTGAGATATTTTCAGTATGAGGATTTCAGGCATCTGCCACTATCACTTATCATCCCCTCCTGTGCTTAAAGATGTGATCTTTCTTTCTGTAAAAGCCATTTTAAATCTAAGTGCCACAGCACAGAAAAAAAATGACCATCAAGGCAGACCAAAAACTCTGTAACTCTTATCTGAACCCCAGGTATTGGGTATCTGTCCTCTGCTGGCCCCAGGTACCTCATTCTTCTGCATCTCTTGGAAAATGCAGAATTTCTCATGAAACGCCTTGAGGGCATGCAAGGGGGAATGGAAGGGGGAGAGAAAAAAGGGAATAAAATAAAAACAAAATAATCTTCCTCTCAGATGAGATCTAGACCAACTAGGGAAAGAGATTAAAAGAGAGACAAGTAAATACAGAAAATTCCTATTTAGTTCATCAATTTCTTCCACCAGCCTTAAATTAATTCATCAGCTATTCTAGTTCATTCTACCATATAAAGTTAGAAAGCATTTCATATGACACTTCTATTTGCAGTACTTCCACACCTTTGCCATCTCAGCCAAGGATCATCTTGGCATCTGAGACTGATTTGTGCACATGTTTGAGACAGGAGGCACAGGTCACTGTGCCTGTTATATTTCCATCTCAGAGGCTCTTTTCTTCTTGAGCTTTTTTAACATGGGTACCAGGCACCACCAGGAAAGACCAGTGGGAGCACAATTTTCATTTTGGTGTACCAGAAGAGCCTTCATGTTCTGTGGGGTCAATAAAATCTCTACACATTCCTCCAAACCTTGCCAATTCTGTCTACCAGAGCTTAGAGGCTCTCAGGAATGAAAGCAGGATTCTTCATAACTGTGATCAAACAGTTCCTTAAATTATTTCCTTGTTTTTGCATTAATAGTGGCATTCCAAAAACGAATAAAATAATTTTAAAAACAACCAGCTTTGAAACTTTGCTTTCACTATACATTTTCCACATATAAATGTGTGCAATTAAACTAAATTCTTATACTAGATCCTTAGGCCAGTAGGGAGGGTGCACAGCAAGCTCCCTACCCTGGAGGTCAGGAGAGCAGACTTTGGCTTCTTCATGGATCTGCTTAGTAGAGTGCCATAGGATAAATCCCTGGAAAGAGGAGGGGCCCAGAAAAGCTGGTTAACATTCAAGTATTGCCTCCTCCAACCTCAGAAGCAATGCATCCTAACAAAGAGGCAAAAATGCTGGGAGGTCTGTGTGGATCAACAAGGGGCTCCTGGACAAACTTAAACAGAAACAGGAAGTCTGCAGAGGGTAGAAGCAAGGGCAGATAGCCTGGGAGGAATACAGAAAAATTCTCCATGCAGCCAGGGATCAGGTTAGGAGAGCTATCCTGACAGAATTAAATCTGCCCAGGGACATCAATGGCAACAAGGAAAGCTTCTGTAGGTATGTCAGTGATAAAGGAAGACTAGGGAAAACATGGGCCCTTCTCCAGAAGGAAACTGGAAACCTGGTTATCCAGGATATGGAAAATGCTGAGGTGCTCTAACTTTGCCTTGATTTTCACCAGCAAGTGGCTCCAGCCACAGCATCCCAGTCACAGAAGGGGTTGGCAGAACGAAGACCTGGCCATGTAGGAGAGAGTCACATTTGAGAACATCCAAGACACCTACAGGTGCACAAGTTCTGAGGGAACTGGCAGAGAAAGGACCGAAGCCACTACCCATCACATTTGAGAAACTGTGGCAGTCTGGTGGAGTTCCCACTGACTAGAAAAGGGGAAACAAAATCCCATTTTTAAAAAGGGGGAAAAGGAATACTCAGGAGACTACAGGCCAGTCTGTTTCCTTTTAGTGCCCAGTAAAGAAATGGGAAAGTGAGACAATGGATCCTTCTTGTAGTAACAGTAAAGAGTAGCTTGTAAACATGAAAACAAGTGAAACCATCTTATTTTAGATAGGACAGTCAGCCGACTTAGAGGAAAACCTGCTCCATGGGAGAAAGAGTAAAAACAACAACATTAATCACCTAAGTTTCTGATGTGATTCTGAGTCTGTGATCTGACTGGTAGATCCATCTAAAATGCATTTCCCACCTACATACCTCTCGTTTGGATTTCTGGGAGGAGCGTTCCAGAATATCGTCACTGGAGAGGTCGGAGTCCTCTGAGAAACTCAGGTGTTGACGGAGCTGTAAATCTGTCAAGTTGGGAATGAAAAGGGGAAGTTAGAGAAGTGGTAACAATCCTTTCTGTAAACTCTGTAGGTTGTTTGACTGAGCACCAAAAATACTCAGTCCTTTCATGTCAGTGTCAGCTGTTTTGCCTGCGAGGGATCAAAGAAGCCCTGCTCCACAAAATGACCAGCATGAGTTTGAGCTGTTCTAAGAGAGCATCACCTTCTCCAAATGCTGTTAGAAATAATGATCATAGTTCTCTTTTTGTGTTGTATCAATGCTCTTAGGATAGATACAGCACTTGGAATGACAGCAGCTGGCTCTATTTTGGCTGTCTGTACAATGCCAGAGAAATGTAACATTTGCTTTCGATCACATTTATGAGTAACTTCTTCACTGCATCCCAAGTTGCCATTAAACATCTCTGCCTGCAACTGGTGGGCATGTGAAGGATTTACAGGAGGCTGCCAAATCCCTCCTTCAGAGATCAGCTGACAGCCACCAGATTACTGAGAACAGGAATAACAGCATCTCTGCAGTCTTCACCTTCTGTGGAGCCAGGTGGAAAGGAAAAAAAGAGATCAGCCAAAGAAATTATGAAGATCAGATTTAAAGTAGGGATGAAATGTCACAAATTCCAACAAATGATGCTTATTTCTCAAATCTAAGACATAAAACAGATGTACCTTGTACATATTGAGAATTAAGCTTTTAGTTAGGGTTCCATTTTTTTTCAGAGGATTCTGTCGACATGCAGACACACAAATCCAGTCCCTAGCACTTACCCCACACTGCCCATCTGACACTGGGGAGCAGCAGCATTCAGCACAGTAGCTGAACCACAAAGCAAACCAAAACTATTTTCAAGGACACCTCGGAAAAGTGCACAGTGCAGAGGCACTTATGTGTTTTACCTGCAGCTGTAATCAGTGGAGAGGGTTTGTGCTTGCCAGAATCCACAGTGGCATTACTTGAAGGAGTACTTGGGCAAGATTTCTCATCAGCCTTTTTCTTCTTGTCTTTCTTATAGCCAGAGAAAACAGACTTCCATAACGACCTAGGCTTTGTTGCTTCCTCTGTCCCACCACTAGATTTGTCAGAAAGTCTGCTATTGTTTTTGGATTTCTTCTCCTTTTTGTTCTTTCGAGGGGAGAAGAGGGAACTTCTTTTCTTACTCTTCCCACTGGAGCCTTCTGAAGAGCTGATGGACCCTTCAGGTCCAGCCATGTCAGCAGGAGGAGTGGAGTACTTCTCAGTAGCAGAATTATGTTTTCGTGCGGATCCCTCTGCTAATTTCAAGGCCAAATGTTTTGGAGACTCATAAAACAACTCTTTGGTCTTCAAGGGCATGGAAGATGCCTTTCGTGCCCTTGTGGCCCCAGCAGCAGCAGCAGTCATCTCCATATCTTTCATCTTACACAACTGTTTAGCCATGGCATCACGTAGTGCTGGGCTCTTGACAGACTTCTCTCTGGCTCTCATTCTTTCTTCAGCAAGCTCCTTGGCCTCCACAGAAATGTCAGGGAACACTCTCTTCTTATGGTGAACCCCTCCTTCCATGGAGGGTGGACCACCATTTTCTTTGACCAAAGGCAAAAGATGTGGTTTCTCTGGCCTTGGCCTACTGGTAGGAGGCGTAAAGAACTTCTCGTGAAGGCTCGAGTCCTCTGTCCTGTCATCATACGTGTCCTCCACGTCGTCAGCAAATGGAATTTCATCCACGCTCTCTGCGAACGACTTCCGCACGTCGTCCCTCTTGGCCAGGGGGGTCTCCTTGGCAGGAGGGGCTGGCTCCTGCTGTCGGGGAGCAGGAGGTGTTGATGCTGGTGTTGGAGGTGACCTGGCTTCTACCTCATTCTGCCAGAGTGCCTGGTACCTCTTCCTGCGCAGCGTGGCCGGCTCCTCGTTCTGAGGAGGTGGTGGGGGCGGGCTCGATGGGGGAGTTAGCATGGTGGAGTCAGAAGTGTTGAAGCTCTGGCTAGCCATAGTTCTCATGTTAGATGAGCTCTCCTGAAGGCCAAGTCCAGAGCTGCTGGACACATCCCCCCGTACTTCACTGGAAATCTTTAGCTCTTTTTCTGATGGAGACTTTGGAGTGAGCAGAGAAATCTGCTCATTTTCTAACTTGGATAGTCCCTGCCTTCTTGGGGCAGGCTGGGGTTTCATGGGATGGATCCTGTCATCCCCTGAAATATTCCTGCTATTGAAAGTCTTCTGAGGAGTTGTCTCCAGAGCAGACACAGTGAAGTTGCTTTCTGAGCGTTTGTTTCTGTCCACAGGGGTGAGCCCCAAGCTCCTTCGGATTTCTGCACTCTTCATCCAGAACTCTTCCACAAGGCTGCTCCGTTTCAGGGCTTCTTCTGCAGTAGTAGGGCTCCCCAGTTTTTCCACCTCACCATCCTGGCCTCTAAGGGCCAATTTGGCTAAAGGAGTAGATGTTAAGGCTGGGACAGGTTGGAAACATACAGGAGGCTCCACTGGGGATGGAATGGATGTTTCAGCAGAAGGCAAAGGCTGGGAGCAGATGGGTGTTTGAGCAGATGCTGGGGGTGAGGCCAGTGCTGGTGCTCCTGGCTGGGACTCTGCTGGTGATGGGGGTGCAATGGCTTCTGGTGATGCAACCGGCTGGGACAGCACTGGAGATGGTGGCACCAAAGGGCTCTTAGCTTTCCTGTCTTTGGGAATTTCATCCTTTGGTCTTTCCTCAAGAATGAAAGGCTCAGGAAAAAAGCGTGGCTCTGGGGATTTTATTGCACGGCACACTTCAGCCAGGGGATGTTCTACATCCTAGAGAAAAATGAAAAAGTCACTGAGCACACACGAATAAGATTTTTTTTTTTTTTTTTTTTTTTTTGCTGTTAACAGAGCTAGAAATAAGGAGACCATCCAAGTATCAAAATAATAATTTTATGTCCTAAAGTGTGCCTGCTAAACAATAACAGTGCCTGATAGAACCATTAGATAGCCATAAAAAAAAGAAATTTATTTAATAGAAAATAAATGCTGTCAGCAATTGCTGTCAGCAAACCAGACTCGGCCCACTGTAAAAGTAAACTGGTCTATGCCAAAGCTCTCCAAGACAAATATTTTAGCAATTCCTTAAAAAAAAACCAAAAAAACCCCAAAAAAAACCACCAAAACAATTGGAAGGGAAAATTTGAATTTAATTTTAAGGGCCAATTGAATTGAATTGAATTTTAAGGGCCATGTACTTCCAGCTCTTACACACTGCAGTACACTTGCAAGCTGTCTCCCAGGGCTGACAACATGACAGTACATCACTGACATGCCTCACTTCCTTAAGCTGAGCTATGTCAAGCTCTGGAACAAAGAGGCACTGCTTTGGTTACTACTGTAATTTTCAATTGCAGCTGCACAGAATCTGCTTTTGGCACATCAAAGACAGCCAGACCAGGCTAAACAGGAAACACCTCACTTATGGCTCCCTACATTTATCACATATACCTGTTGCTAGCTGCTCACTGAAATTAAAATACCCTGTAGAATGCTGCCTGGGGCTTTGTGATGGGAACTTGTGTGGCTGTGATAGAGACACTACACTCTGAAGACAGGAAAAAAAGATAGTACACATTATATTTTAAGCCTAAATGAAGTCAGATTTCAAGATCAACAGAAATATTAGAGACAGAAAAGGAGAGCCCCCTGCTGTCAGTCCTCATTAGTTTATCCAACAAACTGTTTTATTGAACTACAGGTGCTAAGTAGAAAATGTCAAAGACTCCCTTTCTTACCTCTGCTTGTTTTGCTTTGGGACTAGCAGCTGGAGACAGAGGAAGAACACTGTCACTAGAGGGCTGGATAGGGATGGGTGGCTTGCATGGATCTAAGAAAAGGAAAAATGTTAAAAAAATACATAAACCATTAATATTCTGCCTTTTTTCAATGTTACACACACAGCAAGTAGTGACAAATTTCTCAGCTTTTTACAAATTTTAGATTGGACATCTGGAACACAACCGAAATTTTTAAATGTCCAAAATGGTACAAGCTTTTTAATAACAGCTTTTATAAGAAAAAAAGCAGTTAGAAGGGTTCTCACATTTTACACAAAGCTGTAATTAATGGATTCAGAACATTCTTCTCAAAATGTTAATGCAAGCACAGACCTTGCCACTGAGAGCTGTGAGACAGTTCAAATCCAAGCGACTCTCTTCTCTGAAATCCCATAACTGTACAGACTATCTCAAACACAATTAACATCATTCAAGCACTAAAGACAAAGTGATTACCTTCTGTCACACTGTGAGAAGCACCTTCTGCTTCTTCTTCATCCTCAGAGACTTTCAGTTCTGCCCCTTCTGCACCACCCTGACGTAAGCGAAACTCCGCTTCTGCATCAGAGGCGATGTCTGATCATGGATGGAAAAAAACCAAGAGAACTTGGATACAAGTCCATCAGGGCATAAGACTTTCTATTCACATGGTGCTAACCACTTTCATAACCTGAACACTTAAATGTTCACTCCTTTTTTGGTGATAATTAGTCATTTAAGCAGTAAATGTAAGCAGTAAATGATTGGACTGTTAGTACAAAGAGTTAAATCAGTAACTGAAGTTCTCTTATCAGTTCTCTGGAAAATTTTCCATGTTTTCTGCCATATGCAGTTAATTTTACAATAGCACAGGAAGCATTCTGACAGTATTATGGACCTTTCACAAATTTAATTCTATTTCAGTTATTCATCAGGATTAGTATTGAACACAGACACAAGACATATGGTGAGAGGACATGAGAAATTCATTACATAATCCAGGACATTGAGGTTCTTCTCTTTTTCTTTTTGTCCCTCACTCCTGGCTCCCTCTCAGATATTTGAAACAAACTCCCACACCTCTAAAAATAAGACCAGGTTTAAGTACCCTCATGCAAAGTGTTCATTGCCAATACATTCTGTTCACACAACAGGTTTAAAGGCTGCACAGTGGTACCCTACCATCGTCCAGCTCTGCACCCGTGTCTCCCTCTTCACCTGCCTGCCCTTCTGTGTCTGCAGGCTCTGTGCCCAGCTCATCCTCCACATCATCCTCCTCACATGGAGCTAGAATATATTCAAATATTGAGGGGGAAAAAAAAAAGAAAAGAAAACAAACACTACACAGTGAAAAAGTTCTATATTGAACTGTACCAACAGTTTATACTGAAGATGTTTATCAGTTACTGTCAATACAAGAAATCCTGCAATGTGTCACCTGGAGAGACATCTATGGTGAAGTGACACTTCCAGACTCCAGTGAATCAGGGAATGCCTGCTCTTGGGAGTCTCCAAGGCACTTGCAGTGAAAGCTGCCAGGACTCTTCTGAGCAACAGGCATTGTGAAAAATTAAACGAGAAGGGGACTGGGAGGACATCAAACCAGAATAAAGGTTACTGTTCTTCCAGGAACATTTTGGTTTTTACTTTACCACAACAGAACAGTTACCACCACTTGATAGCATATGTGTATTAGGTCAAAACAGGAACCTCACAACCAGGACTGTTCACCTTGAAATTGAAACTGGCTTTGAGGGTGTAAGTCAAAGACAGAGTCTGGGTATGGGATTTACCATTATTACACTTGGAAACTGTTTAACTCTGTGCAGCTACAGCAGTCTTTGGTAATAAGGTCAAAGAAAATGCATATGCTGTACAAGTGACTAGGGCACAAATTGAGATAAAGTAATTAAAATGACATACATAAAACCCTTTTTCTGTTACAGATCATGAATTGAGACACTTTTAAGTAATTCAAATTACATATTCAAAACTTTTTTTTTTTCATTTACAGATCACAATTTGATTTGCTAGGTCAAAACAAAGAAGAGATTGTAACTCTGAAAACTATGACATCTGACACTACTGCTTTTGACAGCTTTTAATTACAAGAGGACAAGACCAAAGTGTGGAGTATAAATCTCATTATTAAATTATACTCTAAAAAAAAACCTGTGCAATTGATGATTTGCTGCCTTTTTTTTTTTTGGTTAAACATTTCCATTAAACATAATTTAAATATTTTTTAAAAATTGAGTGCTTCCAGTTCCTGATTCTTTTTATTTACTAGTGATGATGCGGCTCCTGGAACTATTTACATAATTGCATTGCTAATTAAGACAATCTTGAAAACAAACTAACCCTCCCTAAAACTGAGGTCTTTCAGCCTCTCCTTTAATACAGGTTTTCACTTATTTCAAAAGACAGCCTTCAGCAGGTGGCTTGTCTTCTTCCTTCAACCTGAGAATTTCCTTTCTTCCGTGCTCTGTGAGCATGGATTAGTTTATTTTCTGTCAGCTACAGTGAAATGCAGTTCCACTCATGTGTGATAATGTACTGGTCTATTCTTTTACATCAGAGGATTATCAAATCCAGACCCTTACCGATGTCAAGCACAGGAAAACTGAATCATGTGGCAAAGGCTGGAGTGCCCACAGGAGCATTTATAAATCTACTGAACAAAATCAAACCATGTCCCAGTCTGATCATTGCTTAGGTATGCAATAGCTTATGTTATTTTGGAAATGGTAATGTCATGGAATGGCTTTATGGTAACAGCAAATGTGAGTAATCTTAATCAAAATTTGCAAAAAACATAACTAATGTTAAGAATATCTGAATCCACTATGTATGTGTGGGTCTTCAGATTCAGAAACCATGAATGGATGTGACACACACGGATTATATTGGAGAGAGAGGAGTAAATCAGGTTTTAAATAGGTTGGTACAAACAAAACTCAATGGAAGATTACAGATGCATCGATAAGTAACAACTTGGTGCAAGGGTAGATCCCAATCTGAGGGAAGCTTGCAGGTGGCTGGTTATATGATACATATACTGTGCATATACATATATGCAGTTAGGATGAGGAGCAAGAGGCCAGAAGCTGTCACACAATAACTCAGAAGTTACACACTATGGCAGCCAGAAACTGGGATCAGCACTTGGTTCATATTAGCTGGCAGCTGTGAGCAGCCTGCATCGTGTGCAGACACCTTGTAAACGCTGCTGACTTGCCAAAGCAGCAGCAGAAGCAAAGTTTTAAAGGCAAGCTGGCTATTCTGATGTGCCAAAGCAACTCAGCTGTAGATCAGCTACCTAGCACAGACTGCTCCACTAATTCAGACACCTTCACAGCTTTACACAATGTACTCCCTCACTGTTACCCCAGAATCTTCAGGCTCATTGGTTTGTAATAGTGCTTAGAGGACCACGCAAAAAAACCCCAAAACATAGCTGAGGTCTACCATCCTTCAGCATTCCTGAGGCTTTCCACACCAGGTCAAAAGAGATACAACCACCAGTACTCCAAAAGATCTTAGCTTTGACTTATTCTTCTTTGCTGTTTTCTTCACCACATAACTACGGTTTGCAGTTGCTACAGAGAAGTGCAATTGCTTTAAGCACTCTCTGTCACTTAACCTTGCAACTGCAAGAAAGCCCCGTGCTCTTTCAGTCTAAGGGTTGGGGGAAGAAAACCTGGCCCCATCTTCAGTTGGCAAAGCAAATCCAAGCACCCAGCTGGATCCCTCCTGCACTCCTGCCCCCAGGAGAAGCTGTCCTTGGCCTGCCTGCCGAGGTTACGGTGAGTGTGGAGCTCATGCGAGAAGGGGCTGTCTGAGCAAGGCGCACATGCACGCTCCCCGTCCCCCCTCCACCTCCACTCATGCAGTAGCGACAGGGCCGTAAGTTCCAGGGTTAAAGGACCAGCTCAGCTGCTGAAGGCATGGAGAAGAGAGGGGCAGGGTTATTGTGCGTTGGAATACATAGAACATCACCAAACTACCTCCAGGGACCGTCTCCAGCCACGCCTGTACCGCCTCATGGCGTACGGAGGGAAGGTCGGATGCTGAATTTAAAAAACAATAAATTGTAAGAAGTCAAAATTAGACCAGCAGTCAGCGTCTAAAACAGAAGAGTGACAGAGGGAAATTTTTCAGTAGCAAATACAGGAATAAAACCTATGAAATTTCAATCACCCGATTCCAGGCTTGAGAATTAAATTGAGATAACACACAAATGTCAGAGGCCTAATGTTCCTTTGGGATCTGTGATGTTAGAGGAAATATTCCTGTGTGGCACAGGGAGAAGAACACCACCTCTGACCAGCAGGCTGCTGCTACCGTGCTCCCCTGGAACTCTGCAGAGGAGGGAAACAGAGAAGGAAGAGCTGAGCAATGAGAGAGGGGTCCCACATGTCCCAGAACCTGTGCTGCCCAGCAGATGAAGAAGAGTTCCCAAAGCAGAATCAGAGGGATTTCTTGGAGCTGTGACACTGTCCCAGGCTGTCACATCAAACCTTATCCCTGCTGCTGACAATGGCTCCCCAAACACCTTGGATCATGGAACAATCCTGGCTCCTCAGCCAGGAACAATCTGTCTCTTGAACTCAGGTTGAAAACTTACAGCGTGTCCACAAGCCCGTGTTGGCAACAGCCTTTGAAATACCCAAACTGCTGATAACACCTGCACACACCTCTGCCATATGACACAGCAATAGAAGCAGCTAATTATACATCAAGATTGTCCTGGGTTGGCCCAGTTTCAGGGGACAGAAAGGAAATACTGACTCCCTTCCCAAAGGAATTTGGAAAGATCACAAAATCAATTTTGGAAAGATCACCTGTTGCTGGCAACTGTAACAGTACCCCACAGAAAAGTAAGGATTATAAAATACAAATTAAAATAAAAATCTGGAAACAAGAGTGACACAGGCCCCTGAGCAGAAGCACAAGTAACCTAGATTGTTGTAAACTAAAGAAACATTGTTAACATTTTTTACTTAGTGCTTTTTAAACATTAATCAACCACTCCAGCAATATTGAAAGTTACGGAGAGTTGGACACAGCCTATTTCTGTGGCTGCAGTGGGAACAAAATACCCATCTCTTATTTGTAGGTAATATTGAAAGTTACGAAGAGTTACACAGTCTATTTCTGTGGCTGCAGTGGGAACAAAATACCCATCTCTTATTTGTAGGAAGCTGATTTCACACCAGAAAAACACGGTTCATTCTACAAACTGCAAATATAAGTATAGCCAAACTCATCTGGAATTGTGCATCAAGTTAGACCAGGATTTAAACAGCCCCTATATCAAACATATAAAACTGTAAGAAAAAGATAATTATCTGGAATAGAAGAAAATCAAGTATCATGAGGCAGAGCTCTGGATTTTTAACCTAATTTCATTTTTTTCTGTGAAAGACACCCCTTCTCACAGCAGATATACTCCCTCTACAATTGTGTCACCATGGTTGCAGACTGAGACAAGACCACTGCTCATCAGCTGCACGGTGAGCTTTGATTTAAGCCCACAGATAAAGCACTTATGACATACTTACCTTAAGACATGCTGTAATATAGTCTAGAACAAGGCCAGCAGGGACTGCTGGAAAGTGCTCACATGAGATATAGACTATCAACATCTTCTCCCTCCAAAGTTTTCCTTTGAGTAACTGACAACTTGCACATTAGAGGCAGATATACTGTCAAATCTTAAACACAGGGAGTCAAACCCACCACTGATCAGATTTGCAAGCCCTTTGGCTCCCATCACTCCCTGCTAATACCAGATGCAGTTACATACTTGGACAAGAAGCAGCAGAGAAACACACTCAATACAGAAGCTGACCCTGTTCAATCCTTGCTCTAGTAGCTACACAACACAGCCCCTCAGCTTTTCCTATAAAGTGTAGTTTTCCCTGCCACAAAAAGCATGAGACTACTACTATTAGCATCCCTAGTCATTTACAGAGGGCTGATTGCCAGCACTACCAAATTGTGTGTGGTGAGGAAAAATGCTATGGAGTCAAAGCAGGCAGACAAATAGGTCAGAAGTCACACTGTCACAGCGCTGAGAAAGCAGCAGTTTTAAACAGACACTGACCTGAAAAGCAAAATGTTTAACCAAGTGTAATTTCAGTGCAATTTGAAAGCAGCTCCTTTCAATCACTGCTGCCCCTGCTGAAGTCACTGGTCTTGAAGGGCGCAGAAGCAACAGAGTTAAACAGCTGCAACTGGGATCCAGGAACTGATGGTGTGGGGCTTGGGGGAGATTACCTCTGGAGGTGGAGGACTTTGAGGCTGAGACCATTTTTTCCTCCTCCTCTTTCTCACGGATGTGTGTCCAGTGCACATCTGCCAGGATCTCCAGAGGATCAACCGGATTTACAATCTGCTGCAGCCTAAGGTTTCCAGCTAGCAGGAGGAGGGCATGGCATAACAGGTTGTGGGCAGGGTGTATGAAGGGCAGGGAGGAAAAGATGGGAGAACAGTGGAAAGGAAAGGTAGCACATCATAGGAAAGGAAATAAGAAAAGAAAACATTATTGGCTAAGGTCAGTTGGCAAGACAGACAGAAAAAGCTCAGCACTGTGTGCACACGCATCCATCAATCCAGCTCCTCTCGCCTCCCATCCAAGCTGGGTAACGCCATTCCAAGGGCAGAGGGATGCCATTAAAACATCATCAGACATCGTGTCTATTGCAAGAAGCTTTGCTGAAATGAAAGAAGTTCTCTGGGTGTCCAACAGAATGTGGTATGTAAATACCAATTTAGCAGAAATTCCCAGCTCCTTCAGCCTATTCGTTATGATTATTGCCAAAGATGTCTTGCTGTTAAAGGTGAGGAATAACCTCCACCTGATTGATGCACCAAGACAAAAGGTTTTTCATCTCCTACTATTGGGCTAGGCACTTCTTTCTAGTCTGGGTACACACATTGTGAGTTAAATAATATGATGGATCTGAGAGTTTCACATGTGTATGTGCGTATGCACACATGGGCACATGCTAATTTTAGTACTTAAAACCATTTTGTTTACTCCTGGCTCTTTTGTACTAACTTGTTCAAAGGGAGATTTATTTTTTTTTCTGAAGGATAACATTTTGGTTGTGACTTAACAGCTCCCCAGAAGGGAATTCCTGTCACACAAATTACTCTGTTTAAGAGAAATTGCATTACTCCTCTATTACCTGCCTACACAAAGCTCAGCTACTTAGGGAATGTCACAGAGAACAATGGGCATCTTAAGCACTTAATAGGCTTGTTTAACTTCTGCAGAACACCTGCCCTGGGAGCATTTACTCTGAGGTATTAAATTTATAGACCCTGTCTCTACTGCTGTCTGCTGTGGTTCTGTAACTCAGGCTTCATTATCCATAATAGAATAACTGGTTCTGCAGGGGACAAGTGTTGACCTGTACGCTGTCTGCAGGAATGGTCTTCAAAAGCAAACATCTCAGCCTGAAAGGAAAATGCCCACTTACTTTTTAAAGCAGGAAGTCAATTTTCACAACAACTGGATTACCACTGAGTAGGGCAAAGCACCGTTGCAGCAGTTTAGAACCTCAAAAGCAGTTAGATTTTCATACGCTGCTCTAATGTTTGAAGGAAACAAGACACATTAGCAGCATTTAGAGCTTGCACTCATTATTTCCTGCTGTCTCGTTTTAACAAGTTCCTCTCTCCCAGCCATGTTTTTCCCAGACATGACAAAGTGTTTGGGATTTCCATTTCAGGAATGACTAGGTGTGAGATTTGGCATTAAAACCGCAGAAGAAACAGGCAGAAGGAACTGCAGGAAGGACAGAATCAGCAGATGGTCATTAAAGGGAAAGGGGCTCAGAGGCACAAACTCAAATGCAGAGCAGGATTCACAGTGTAGCCCAGGATTCTGCAGCTTTACATCTCTGTTGCCTCACCAGAGTGTTTTTGTATCAATTACACAGCCACATGGGTTCCCAGAGGCGCTGGCCATCCTGCAGGGACAGGAGCCTGGGCTGTCCTCGCTCTGTCCCAAAGCGCTCGCATGCAGCCCCCAGGATGAGTAGAGTTAGCGCTTGCATCGCCACACAAAGGTCTGTGTTAAAAGGTTTAGGCTTGCCAGCAGGGGCTGAGAAGTACAGAGTCACTCAGCAAGGCTTGGAAAGAGCAGGTCCCACATGATCTGCATGTTTTCAAGTGGATTGCTCTGGGATTTAGACCACTGTAACCTACACACATTTAGTTTTTCCACAGAGGCCTGAGCCTGTCCTGTCCCTCCCACCTTTCCAATAAATAATGAGCAGCACAGCCAGACATAAAGGGCTGCTGCTTGGCCTAGAGGCAAACCTAGCACTTCTTTAATGTCTAACTGCTTGAGAATTTCAAACAACACGTGGCACAGCCTTTCCTCAGGGCTGACTGCTAAGCTTTGCAGGAAGCTGAACATTAATTGCACTTGGATTTGGAATGGTAGCTTTCCTCCATTTCCACTAGCAGCAGCACTTTATAAGCTATGGGCAGGCTCAATGTTTTCACTTTACTGGAGTAAGGAGCCACCTGCAAACCAACTCCTTAAGAGTCAGGTCTGAAGCACCCTGGCAACAGCAACAGGGGGAACTTCTTCAGGTATGCCCTTCAGCCACCTTACTAATACTTCTCATTCTTATCACAGAAAAGTTAGATGGCTAAAAAGTTATCACACTTCTTCCATTTTTCTTTTCTCAGAAAAAAAAAGGAAGTTGGAAGCTAAGCTACTGTTATTACAATCATCAGCTGTAAAATATGCAGTTTGACAACTGCATATGCCCCCTTACATGCAGGAAGGCACTTGGCTTTTCCTCATATATTCTGGCTCTAATGAACCATATTGAGGGAATAAGGGGTTATCAAGCTATTGGGACCATGTGTTACAAAAAAACCCAAAAATAAACTGCAAGAGAATGCATCATGGAAAATGACACAACCAGTTAGATCTGAATGTCTGACTAATTTTATAACCATTATGTAACTGTTTGAAGAATCTTGAGGGATTGCTGTAGTTTGATTAGTTTCCTTCCAGACTCTCCCCACAGACAGACAGACACACAGAGGACAACAAGAAAAGCAACTTTGCTGACACAAGCAGTCTAAAGGCAGCACTTCTGATGTGTCCCATGTGTCTGAGATAATGCACAGGTGCAAGTAGTCTGTGTGTATAGAACAAATCTCCTTATTACATGGAAGTCACTATTCATGCAAATTACAGCAGCAAATTGTCCAGGTGTTCAAGAAATCCTGAGATACTTGGTAGCTTTATCATGTTCCTAAAACCAGTGGCAACGACAGATCTGATTTATGGCACTCAAACCAGGAGATGAACAACGGCTACTGAATCAGTTTTGAGGGAGTTGGTAACACAATGAAATAAACCACAGAAACTCTTCATGTGGGACCTGCTCTTTAATACCTTCCCCTGGAAGTGGAGACAGTGTACGGGTACCTTGACGTGTACCCGAGTCCTCTTCATCTGAGAGACGTTGAAGCCAGAGGCCTTGCTGCAGCTCTCTCTCCCAAGGGTTATACTCCCCCTCTACAGCAGAGGGAGGCACACATCCACATTTAACACCGTGTACACACACAAGCCATGGAGAGAGGGAAAGAGAGAAACAGAGAGGACAGGATCAGAGAGAGAGACTGCCTGGAAATGCTGCAGCTCCCCGTGCGCCCGCTGTATTCCAAGTGCCTGGCAGGAAAACTCCTTGAAGGAAACAACATCCATCCAAGAACACCACTGCTCAGCAGACTGAACACACAACATGCATGCTGCCATACTCATAAACAAGTCTTGGTTTCCACAGACTTCACTCATGGACACTCAGCTCCTAGGCTGAGAAAGCAGCCAAGGAGCCTGCTGAGCTCATCAACGACACTGCCACTCAGACTCAGAACACTGGACCTCTGCTGGCAGTAGGCAGCCAAAGACCTTTACAAAAAAGCTCTTTGGAGTCTACAAGTCTCCTCAAAAAGGAAATGAGAGTATAAAGACAAAGACAAGAGCAGTGAGAAATTTGGCATGGTGGTGAAACACTGGAAACACGTCTATTCTGAGCACAAACTTTGCATTTTGATGACTGAGACAAACACAGGGGAAGGAGTCTTTCCCTAAGAGAACTCCCTTATTTCTCAAGGCCATCTTTTAACTTGGGTGAGCTAGAAGCACCTCCTGTGGAACGCCCTGCTGACAGTGACAGGGCACTACCCCTTCGTGAGGCACTCTAGAACTGAAAACACTGCAACCACAATGCTTCCAGTTCCTGCTGTCAGAGGACAAAGGGCACATTCAAATCTAATTCAAAATAATTATAAAAACCAACCATAAGCCAATACAGCAGCACAAGGCTGTGAACTGACATGCTGGCATGGTGTATGGGAAATTTATTGTGTCAGTACTAGTACTCTAAACTGTCCTGTGGGCAAGGTCCTTCAGTATCCAGAATGAACCACCTCGAGCTTTCCTTGACAATAACTCCCTCAAAAATCAGAGCAACAAAGAAGAGAAAAAAGAAGTAAAGTTTTCCAAAGCAAATCTTTCTTATTTGGCATGGCAAATACTGAACTCATTTTTCCCTGCTGGCTGGCAGAAAGAACGGATGAACCAAGCTAACCTTCACTTGACTCCTCATCTTCTTCCTCTTCATATTCCTCCTCCTCATCATCATATTTGTACTCAATCTCATGATTTTGCTCAGCCTCAATCTCTTCTTCACTCTTCCCCTTCAGGAGGGCGTGGATACGCACGGCCTCCTTCCATGGCACACCACCCAGGTCTGAAGGGGGTTGCTGTTCATCATCTTCCTCTTCATCCTCCTCCTCCATCTCTGATTCTGAACTACTGTAAGGTTTTAGAAAAAAAAATATATATTGGTAATAATAATAACATTAAAGATTATGAAGTCAATGTTTTCTTGATCAGTCTTAGATCACTAACAAGTAATTTCAACACACATAAGCTTAAAACATAACACTGATTTCAAGCTTTCAGTGTTTCATAGGCTTTTTAGAGACAGCATCACCTGCAGGCTGCAGTATGGTCCTTGCCCTGCTTCTTTTAAAGAAGGAGAGGCAGCAGAAAAGTGCCTGTGAAGCCAAGTCCAAATATTTGTGCAGCATTTATTGTTACAGTTCAAGACAATTGAGTACAACAGAAAGAAACTATTTTCTTCATATCACACTGCTCTTGATAAATTGGTGCAGGAGTTCTTCACAGCATCAAAATGGAGAAGGCCATGGCTTCTGATACAGTAGCTACTGCTAAGATGCCTAAAATGATCTGGCACTTGCTCCTGTGAACCAGAGAAGTCTTTAGGAGTGGAAAGAATACAAAATACATCAGGCAAAGAATACAGCATGTGAACTAAGGAGAGATGGAGGAAAAAACCCAAAAAATCCTCACTTTTCTGCATCACAGACAGAAATATGTATCCAATTAAGTACACAGTGTATATGGTGGCAAGAAACTGTAGGAAGCAGTGCAAAGATAATTACAATAATGAGATTATTATTCCCACAGCAAAGTCTAAACCATGCAAAGCAATAAATCATTAGTGCCTTTCAGAAGTCACCTCTTTTTAATTCTAACAGTTCCTCAGCATATGCAGCAGAGGCCAGAAATGTAACCACTCATTCAGTGATATTTAATCTAGCTCACTCTTACATGCCAGACTACCTAGAGGGACTGAGGAGAAAGATGGTTGCATTTGTCACTGGAAAATGAATGAGGACTACACACTCAGAGATCTTCTCTGCAGGGTCAAAAGGTGCTCCTTTTGCTTTACCTGAATTTACCATTGTCACAACAGAACTGCATTTATTAGAGCAACTGTTGGATGCTTCTCCTATAAATCTTAAAATGCCCAATTCATCTGACTGAAGGAGTAAAACTGTTTGAGAATAATTAAAGTTTGGGTGAATAATCTGAGAACAGTATTTCTGCTGCTTCTTTACGCTCATTATCACTGGCTTTGGCAGAACCCATTCCATACAGACAATGAAAGGGAAAACCAAAAAGTTGAAAGTAATGAAGTTTACACTTCATGTAGGTCTATAAAATACAACTTGTACAGTTGTACTATCTTACTTACATAATTTTATTCATCTAGTTGTCTGAGAGACTATTTTTGATAGCAAACCTAAAAGAAAAACCCTTTGTTCATGCTCTGATTGTCACACACTTCAGTCCATAGGCTCTTAAATTCTTCTCACTGGTCTGCATAGAAATAACATGACTTTGTTCAAATTACAAGCCACTATTTCACAGTATAAACTCAACAGCTATTTTTAACATGCTGCCTGATTTTCACATGTGAAATACTGAATACAAACACTGTTGACAAGCCATAAGCTTGGTGCATGGAGACCAGAGCATACTCTAAAGGCTTTATGCAGATATTATCACAGAGATAAAAAGTGATGTTCCCCTTCTCCCTGATTTACTTTCCCACCCTTTGGTATGGAAATAAACATGACAGGTGCTGCATGCTGGGGGCTTGGTGTGCTGTCAATAAGGTTTATTGCTGCTCAAATTGTTGCCATGGGTGCTGAACAGGATGAGCTGCTGCTCTTCCACCAGCTGGCTTATCGCATGGAGGAGTGACGACACAAATTCTTCACCACACAGCTCACTTCACCTTCTTTGGCTTTCATTTGTCACTTGGCTTTTGTTTGACCTTTGAATACTGAGAAATGAGAAGCTGAAAGGCAGCAGTGAGAGATGGACTGGTACAGTGAGCATTCCTTTCAGCATGTGCTGTAGGACTTCATTCAACAGCTGAAATTTTATTTTTCTATAAAGCAGAAATCAAAGACCAAGGTAGGTTGATCTATAGAATTTGCATAAGCAGTTGAGTATCTCATTTAAAAAAGGTGTATGTACAGATTAAGTGCTGAGGAACTGAAACCTAAACTGTGACAATGAATCTCTTCTCTTTCCTAAGCTGTCCTACGACACTCCTCTGAAAGGCCACAGGACATGACACCAAAACTGGAGATGGCACACTGGGGTTACTGCAACTTAAAGGCAGTCAATAAGGCATATAAAAGGTTTCCCACACCTCAGACTACTGTGTAGTCTGGGTTTAGTTGCTTAATTGATCCTTTTTCTTATTGAAACTTAAATAAGATTAACTCTCTTCTGAAAAGCTATACTTTGAATGCTGTTTCCCATAAACTTACTCTGCAATGTGTGTGTGATGGGAAGCTGTGCACCAAAATGTGAGGTCTCTGCCTGATTTCTAGCTGCCACCTAAGTGAACCCTGAAAGCCCAACCCATCCTTCATAAGACATGGAGGGAACAAAGAGTTCCCCATCTCCTGTGCCTGCTCCTAACCCTGCAGCGCTGCACCAAGACAGTGAAGTTGATTAAATCAGGACCTTGGTTGGCTTGTTGCAGGAGTCAAAACTTTTTTTTTTGTTGCTGAAAAAGTAGTCAGACTTCTCCCCCGCCTTTTTTTTTTTGTAGTCTTTGTGTCTTTGCAGTCTATCCATGGAATGGATACAGCTGGACATGGGATACCCAACAGCTACAATAGCTACCCAATAGCTACACACCCTAGAAAATTCTGCCTCTGCTCTCTCTGATATTTGGTCCACACAGCCTTGTCCATTTTCTGAGTAAACTGCTTGCCATATTTGGATTTGGAATATAAATTTTTCCAGGTCAAACTGACAGGGAATTTGATGTATTTCCTCTTTTCTCCTTACACACAATGTGAGTTGCCCATGCTGCTTCTCACATGGAAAATGATACAATGCAGTCTATTACAGATAGAAATACTCATACTGATAACAAGTTATAGGGATGAATGTAGTAAAAAGCAGGGAAATGTAATGCCCTACAAGACAAAAATCAAATTTCCTAACCTAATAGTGTACCACCCTCAATCTCCAGAATCTCACAAAACACCTCTCGGAGATGACCATCAGCTTCATGCCAAAATGCCAAAACTCCACTTTTTTTTTTAAACTAATTCTTGGCCTTTGTAAGTTTTATGCCATTTATTGAGCAGGTCTGAATTTATTGAAATCAAGACAAAGAGGAACAGCAGCCAATGGCTCCAACTTCTGTTTTAGAGGTAGAAACACAAAGCAGGAAAAAACCCTGAGATCATCAATGCGTATATTGTCATAGTTGATATAATTCATAAACCTGAGCAGATAATTACTGGAAGGATGAGTTAAGAAAATATAGTTTGCATCTCCCAAAAATAGGCCAAGATTACTCAATTTCTCATACAGACCTATATCTGCAGGCAATTCATACATAGAATATGATTGCAGGATCCAAGTTTCAGGAAACAAACAACAGCATTTTCTGAGTTTATTTCAAGACTACTGGACAGACTCAGAGATGAAAAGGTAAGGGCTGCTATTGCTATAAAGACAAGTAGATGAGAAATTGTATTAAGAAACCAAGACTCTGCAAAAAGTGTGTGATTGACTGTAAAGTTCATGAGCACTCTTCCAAGGATTTCCTCTCAATGATTCTTGCAAAAATTGTTTCCACTAGCTCTACCTGCATGGATGTGGATCCTGGTGTGCTTGCACAGAATTTTACACATAAAGACAAATTCGTGAAGGTACAACACATTTATACACCTTCATTTTATTATCATGAAGGTACAACACATTTATACACCTTCATTTTATTATCATGAAGGTACAACACATTTATACACCTTCATTTTATTACCATGAAGGTACAACACATTTATACACCTTCATTTTATTATGATGAAGGTACAACACATTTATACACCTTCATTTTATTACCATGAAGGTACAATACATTTTTCAACAGCCACAGCTATTGTTTCCCATTAATACCTCTCAGGCACTGCACCAGCATTCAGTCAGGATTACATGTGTGTGAAGCCTAAATCTTGAAACCAAACATGGTTTTGAATTGTAATACAATGCATACAAAAAAGAAGGTAACTTTGGAACTCCCTTCCATTTGAATGCATGTTCTGTTTGCTCAAAAGACTCACTTACCTTTGATACAATTGAAAAATGAAATTTAAAAATCCCTTCCAATTTAGAACTTAATCTCCTGGTATTAATCTCACGGTATTAAGTGCTATAGGTGTCTTCTGATAGTAGTGAGCTACTTAGAACAGAAGCTACAAGATGAAAAGTCTGTGTGTTTCAAAAGCTTTAGAAAGTGCAGCGTGGTAAACAGTTAAAGAGAAAGGAAAGGCAGGCAAAGCCAGCTGGGATGGGTGTAGAAAAAGCTGCTGGGCAATGTGTGCTGACCTGCTGGGCACATCCTCTTCTGTCCCTTTGTCCAGCACGCTGCTCAGGTTGTGCTCTGCCAGGGTCTCCTCGGGGACCTCCTCCAGCTCCTCCTCGCGCTGCAGGGACAGCCGGTAGTTCTCCAGCTCGATGCGCTCCGGAGTGCCCCGCAGCCGCTTGGCCAGGCTGGGCTCCTCCAGCCCGTTCACACTGGGACCTGAGGACAAGCCAGGCAATAAATGCAACCGTCAGAAATTCACGTTTTTGAGAGAACTGAGCAATTGGGAGAAAAGGGGCACGAGGCAGAGGGAGGTAAATAAAGCGAGAGAATACCTCATTGTCCTGTTCGCCACTACTGGGAGGCCAGACTGCAAAAGGGAATCTTAGTGGTTTTGGCTAATAGATGCTAAAAAGAATGACAAATGTCCTAGTTGAGAGAGGAAATAGGGCCATTTTAGCTGCAAAAACTAGAGATGCAATGAAGTCTGTGTGGGGAAGGCCTGGGCACAGGTTGGATGTATTATCTGAGACACAGAAGGAATGCTACGAGGCAACCCTGCTGTGTCTTCAAACTGGCACCAGCCAAGGGAAACCAACAGAGTTAATGAGCAAGACAATTTGTTACTACTTAAAGATGAGGGAAGGAATGAAAAAGGCCAAATTTTAAAGCTTTTAATAGACTTGAATTGATTTACTTTTCAATCAGAATTTGTAATGAAATGAATCACAGGGACAAATCTCAGAGAGACATTTGCAAGCAAAAATTCCGTAAGTCCACAAAAATTGCAAAGATAGGTGAACCAGAGAGTTGTAGGAAAGTATTGAGAAGTTTCATTCATTATAGAACTCGATGAATTTTATTTTATCCTGCTTTCATCCACTTATTTTTTAAATATTTTAGCAATATTTTAGCTTGAATACCACGCCACTGTTGACCCCTTACCCATATTTCCATGGGTTTTTTTTGCTTTACTAAACAAGCCATACTTTCTTCTCACTGAAGATAAGCTCTTCAGTGCACTGATCATCCCCTAGGTCTCTGCACCTGTCCCAGTTTGGATTAATCTTTCCAGAACCTGGGTGATTAAAAGTGAACGTGGCTTTCCAGATGAGGCCTTATCAGGGTAACACACAACCCTGCCATAAATCTCTCATCTGAAACATGCTGAGAACACACCTGCCTATTTACATGTCACATAATACTGGTGGCTTTTATGATCTTTAGATCTTTCTCCTTCTTTGCTTTCAACTGATAAGCACTTTGTTGGTAGCCAAAATTCTCAACATCTTCTTAGTGCGTGACCTGGTACTTTCCACTATTACATTGCTAAGTTTAATCTTACAGTTGGAAACATTTTGCACTTCTTAGTGAATGATGTGCCTGTCCTCCTCTGCACTGATGAGGGTTTGAAATGTTGATTCAGCCCTGAATTTCATTAGCAGATTTTTTTCCTTGGGGTTTTTTTTTTGGGGGTTGGTAACCTTAGTGACAATATTATAAAGATCAGACCCCAGACCTGCACAGTCTGTAGGTGACATCCAACCCCTTTATTTCCTCCTTTAATAAAACCTCTCATCTCTAATTTAGGCCAACATCTTAGCTACTCACACTTCAAGAACTACTCCCCCACTTTATCCAGTTCCAATAATTATTTCCATGTGTCAGCATTCCTGTGCTTTACTGAAGTCCTGACTGTTCAAATACACTACAATTTCCCTCATGGAGGTAGCAGCTGTCAATAAAAGCTGTCAAGCCAGTCCAGCACAGTCCCTGGTGAACCCATGCCACATTTTATAGCACTTACCTGCATGAGGTCAAAGGACTTCCCTTGCAGAACTAGCAGGTTTTAGTTATTCCTTAAAAAGGTGTTACACCTACTGTTTAACTGATATGTACTTGTTCAGATCACTTTTTAAAGTTATATATTTGTTTTGTTTTCTTTTTAGTTTATCTGCAGGACATGCTTCTGTTACCCAGTGGTCCATAGTATTTCCTGAATGAGACAGTCAAAGTACATCAGGACAGCTTGATTTAACCACAAATTGTTACCACAAAGCTCACAATTTTATTTTACACTTCTCCCACTCTTCTGAGACAAAGACTATTTGCTTCATTGTATTAGTCTTCATTTCCCAATCCTGCTGCACACTGACTCTTTGGTCCCATGTCTGTCTGGATTTACTACAGATAAAATTGCATTTTATGTCAGCTCCATCTTCACTATGAACACACTTCTATTTTCCCTTACCTTGTTTTTACTTAAATGCTTACAAAACAGAGCTCTTTGCTTTGCTCTCCTTTGCAAAGTCTAACCCAGCATGAGCTTTGGCAACATTTACTTTATCCTCACACATTTTAACCTCCAAGACAGTTTTGTTTCCTTTCTTTGTCCTTAGTAGTTTCTCACTTTATTCCTAACAAGTTTGGTTTTTTTTCAGTACAATTACTCACTCAGTACCACCTTCATATTTCACACAAAATTACACAGATCTTTACATAATTACTGGCATCTATTTCCAATCCCCCTCCTCAGAGATAAAATCTTGAAGACAACTGCCAGAAGTGTTTTTCTCTCTTGCTCAGTATGATTTAACCCCTCCATGATGTGGGCAAGTGGCTGCCATGCCTTTAGCTGGAACCCCAGAGATTCTTCATGGTACAAACAAATGAGCTTGGCCAGGTGGCAACACTGCCTTGCATTTCCAGGGATACTGTGGTCTCCACCATTTCCTGCTGCTAAGCCTTCTGTTGTGCTTTGGTTTGCAGTTTAGTGGAACTGAACTGCCCTTTTCACTGGGATTCACTCTTTTTCATTCTCTCTCCCTCTGGTGATACCAACTTGGCCAAATCTATTTTTGCAATCCATGTTACATTACCCAACCCTGAGTTCACAGTAACAGGGGAACTGACCTCGAATTTTGCTCTGCCACTTTGGCTGACAGTAGAAAAAACAGGACTCTTGGTAACATAGTAACACCAAGGTCAGGGAAAACAAACAAGGAATATATTAAAATAATGATTTTAAAAAAAAGGTTTTGTACTACTCAGAATTTTTTATACACATGGAGTCATCAGTAAGGCTCAGTACTTTAACAGGAATGTCTTTCCACAAGCTGTTTTTAACTTACTCTCTTCTGATGCAAACCCTGACACAGCTGCAAAGTTCACAAAAAAAAAAATTCTGAAAACCAAAGAACAAGAACTTTTATCTGTCTGATACTACTTCACTCCTTTTGTTTTCTAACCGTCTTAGGGGCTTTTTGTCAGCCTTTTCAAAGGAAAAAAACCCAAACAAAAAACTAAAACAACCAAACCCAAATAAACAAACAATTGCCACATAATTAAATTAAATGGAGTAGAGTTCTTTAAAAAAAGGCTGTTTCAATACTCCAATATCTAGTGTGGGGAGAAAGACTGGCAGCAATCACTGCAAGGTAGAGAAGGACTGAAAATCAAGCTGACATCTGTTTAAGTGCATTTCATGAACATATCTGGTCCTTCAGGTAAGTTTTTCAAAACACAAAAGCATCACTGCCCTTCTCATCACAAAGACCCAGTGTAACTGGGACACAGAGAATCAAACAAATCCTGTCACAGCACAAACTGTAAGTGGGAGTGACTCAATGCAACTGTGGTAAAAAACCTTAAAAGATAGAAAATCAACCTGAACTTTAATGCAAAAAGATGTGGTCAAGCCAAGATGTCCTGTGAGCTTGACAAGCACTCCCTGCCTCAAAATCTCTAAGTAGAAAGGGCATTCCCAGCACTTTCTCTTATTAATTTATACATCCATATACTCGAGATGCAAAAGTGGTCACATCTCTCCACTCTGCCAAGAAAACATCTCTGCATCAGAGCATATGATACAGAAACTCCACTATCACTATAAGCATGGGGTTTCTAGGAATTTGCACTACACAAATGATTTAGTTCACTTCACATATTAGTTTTGTTTCTAAAAGATGGCTGTTTTTAAATGATGCCATGCATTTAGCCAATCTGGCTGTCTGCAAAGCCACTGTCCAACTTATTGACAAATATGAAAAAAGAGAAATGCTACTGATAGCCATGCACCATGAAGCCATCACCTATGAGAAGGAAAAGCACTGCCCTTCCTAAACTTATACAAGGGATGAAAGTAAGTGTGAGATACAGGCATCACTGAAGTGTCCAGATGATGGACAATTTCCCTATTTTATACTCGAAAGTTCACAGCAACCAATTTGGTGCTACAATAAAAAAAAAGCATAAAAATACTACAATAAAAATATAAATACCATTCACAAGTGAGAAAAAAGGCTGCCATGGCTGCATTAGCCAGGAAGAAAAGCTGTGTTGCTACCCAGAGAGGGGAGCTACCTCAAAGCCAAGTGTAGCTCCCTGAACAATCAACTGATCAGCTAAAAATCCACAAACAACATCCAAAATAGGACACATTTTAAAACCTGACTCTTCACTTTGGAAGAGTCAGTGGGCCATGAACATTACATAGATCATCTGAAGGGAGCTGTTTTTCTTAACAGGACAGGATGCTTAACTGGTGCATGAAAGCTGCCAGAGCCCTTAATTTATCTCAGCTTTGACAGAGCTTGCCTCCTGAAATGATAAGTGTCTGATCAGAGATAACATTCCTAACAGAACCTCTCCTTGCCTGCATGAGTGTGTCCTATTCCAGCAACTCTGGCAATTCCTGGAAGGCTTGAGAAGCTCCTTTTGAGAGAGGATCCCATCTCAACTCCCCTCCAGTATTACCTTGTTCTGTAAAATCTACATGTTATTTCCATGGGCTCAATGAAATCCTGCCAAGGTTACTCCTTGACACAACACTTCCATGCTGAAGATGCAGGAGAGAGCTGGGAAACTGAGAACCATGAATTCTTCCCAAAGGGGAAATAAAAATACCTGGCTATTTTACTAGAAGCTGTTTTTCAATTATCATGCAGTACCTCTAGACTTGCTTTTCTTAGCTTGCTATCTTAATATCTGACCAAGGTGCATGTCATCTCTTGCCCAGCATTTTGCACAGACTTAGCTGTGGCCTCGGGGAATTATGGAAATTCAAATAAAGGAGTCTACTTTGAAACACATGCAAAAGGGGGAAGGAATTAATACACTCTCAGGAAAATCTTCATTATGGATTTCCCAAAGCTTGTGGTTTGTGGTAATGTGAAACACTGTACCTGTTTGTTTCCACTTGTCTTTTCCAAACACTTCAATTACTTTTACCTCCACACAATTGTTTGACAACTGTGTCAGGTAAAGCCTACAGAAACAGCAGCATATTGCCTGTGACCAAGTACTGAAAAGGAAGATGGGAACTTTTCCAGGGGAGTTTAAAAGTGATGCAGTGAGCTCTGAGTTTGAAATGCTGGAAGTCCTCATATTCCCTTGCAATTAGTTTCTAAGAAATACCTTTTGGGGTAAGGTTTCTGAAGTGTGCTATCAATTCAGCAAGCATTATCACTGAGGTATAGAGAAGGCAGCAAACAAGATCCAGCAGTATTCTTAGCTTCTCTTTTTTTCATCTGTGTTCATGTCACATTGAGTTTCAGGATTTTTCCTAGAAGTTTCACCCACACCTACTTCAGTTCCACTAACTGCCTGTTTGTATTCCAACTCCACTTCTCATCCAAGGGCCTCAAAAGGCTTTACAAGTACTAGCACACTAAAACAAACCTATTTTGGAAGTAGGTAAGTACTGTAGAGGCACTGCACAAGTCCAGACACAGAGATTAAATACCAGCAAGGCAATCTCACAACAGTCTGGTGGCAGTGCCAAAAACAGGATCCAAAATGCACAACACCAAGCACTTCACTCTCAACTTCACTTCAAGTCATGAAAAAACTTACTTTGATGTAAGGAAGTGCCCAGCACTGTGTGCAAAATAAGAAAGGAAATCTTGGTATTGAGGCTTATTGTTAGATGCTGCACACATTCAACCAATAAGTCAATCAAGACATTCCATTTAAATAAGTGCAACTGACTTCTTCTGAAACCCTTTCCTCAATCTTCTCAAAAATTATTATCTAGACACTGTTAAAAATTTTTGTACTGCAAAGCAACAGATACATAAACCACGTCCATGGCAATTCTGAACTGACTGCAGAAGGGTGTCAAACAGGATTTTTTAAGGGTTAGTAAGAAGTTCAAAGTTTTAAGCCTGGATTCATCTGCCCTTTTACATTTATCTTCTCTTTTAGGAAATTTCTCCAGGAAACCCCTGGCAAGAGCCCAACAGTCAGTGCTTGTTTGCACAGCCTCACATCAGGAGCTGCAGAACTGCACATTTCCTGGTAGGAGGCCCTGAATTTGGACAAGCACATCCTCAAAGGCAAAAGGGGCAACACAACACCTCCTCAAACAGACACAAGAACAAATTTATTTGAATCCAAATACTTTCATAGTATCTTGGTTTGGGCTGGGATAGAGTTAATTTCCTTCTGAGCAGCTGTACCATGTTTTGGGTTGGTGTGATGTAACACTGGTGACACGCTGATGTTTTGGCTGTTGCTAAGCAGTGCTCATCCCGAGTCAAAGACTTTGCAGCATCTCATGCTCTGGCAGGTGCACAAAAGGCTGGGAGGGAGTGTGGCCAGGGCAGCTGACCCCAAATGGCCAAAGGGATATTCCATCCATAGAACGTCAGGGCCAGAACATAAACTGGGGGGAGATGGCCAGGAGGGACTGAGAGCTGCTCAGGGATGAGCTGGGAGTCAGTCAGTGGGTGGTGAGCAAACTGCATTGTGCATCAGTTGTTCTCTGGGGTAATTCCTTTCATTTTCATTACATTTTTAAAAATTATTATTAATATTTTACTTTTTTTCAATTATCGAACTACTCTGATCTCAACCCATGAGTTTTACTTTCTGATTCTGCTCCCCACAGCTGTGTGGTACTTAGCTGCCAGCTGGGGTTAAACCATCACAAGCAGTCATCAAAGGTCAATGTTACTTGGATACAATGCCTCAACTTTCTCTCTTACTGTGGTAGGGTGTTCCCAAGCCCTCAGGAAGCCTGAATTACTCAGCTGTACTGTGAAGCCATTACATCTTGAGTTTTCTGATGTTTCCCATTTGATCCATAACACATTCTGCTACATATAAAAGGCCTGAACTCAAAGAGGACAGCAGGACAAGAAAAGCAAAGTCTACTCATAAGCAAGATAGCCAGTATCCATGCACAGCATTCAAAATGTGCTCAAACCTGAAGACAGCCCTCCTGAAATTGTTCTGTAATGCACATGTACCAATCCTGACAATAAATAGCTACTAAGCTTTCTATAAGATGTGTTCTGCTGAGTCAAAGCTCTTGGGAATTGTAAATGCAAACTGGCTTATGCTGGACCTAATCAATACAACTGTCCTTATATTGACAAGCAACCAACATTGTCAAGACCACTGCTACCATGTCAGGCTCCATCCTCACACCATCAGACTAGAAATTCTCCCCAGCAAATTGGGGAACTAAACGGAGAAATGGGGAGATAAAGCTGTACAGACAGAAAGGTGTTTAATAAAGAAAACAGTTTGGTGCAGAAGTACCCAGCAGAGTTATCAAAGAACCACTTTAGTGCTGGCCAAGACATTTTACAGCATTAATTCAGCAGCACATGAAGTAAAAATCAGTGAGATGTTGATATCTACTGGTCCCCTAAGCAATGAAGAGCAGAAAGCCCCCCCCTCACCATTATACTGTGCATAGGAACAGCTAACAGCTAAAATACTCAAGGGATTCTGAAATAGACAGCCCAGAAACAAACATATGAAGGTGTAAATCCTCCTCCACACATTCCACAACGTCCAGCTAGAATTAAGTTCTCCATTCTCAGATATTGTCTGTAAATGTGGAAGCTCATTCTCTTCATAATGGTGAAAATTAATAGGACTATTGAATGAAATTTAAAACTCACACATTTGTCTTATGAGTGTTGCAATGTTCTGCCCCACTCCTCCCCCAATTATTTTAATTAAAACAGACTTCTGGAATTCCCAAAACAGACACTGACAAAAGAGTTGCTTACTGCATCAATAGGGCTGAGCTTGGAACCAGCTGGCAATTGCATTGATCTGACCTTTCTCTGGTTTTAGTGGAAGCAACCAGAGGTGAATATAATTAGCCAGTTTAAGATCAAGGTCATCTGTAATTTATACTTATGTCTTGGAAACAAATAGAAATTCATCTAACTCACAGTGTAAGTTATGTTTGAGGAATAGTGCTCCCCATATGCATGAAGTAGCAGCATTATATAATGAAGGTTAGGAGTTCAGTATGTGGTTTAACAATACAGAAAAGTTGCCTTCCTCACAGCAGAGGTACAGAATCATCCAGGAGTATGGCTATTTTTGACTCCTGGAAAGTGGCCAGTGTTGTCACTGGTGGGTGGAGAAGAGAATCAGGGGAAAGGAGGTATTAGGTCACCTAATCCAAGCCCCAGGGAACACTGTTAAGCTCAATATTCCTTATTACATCTCTTCTGGCAGGAAAATCTTTATGTTTGTACAGAACTCACTTTTACTGCTGCCCAAACAGGTTTCCAGAGATACAATATAAGTTATGTAGGGATTTTTAGCCTGTTAATCACTCAGGAACATTGCAAAGTCAGTAACCTATTACCAATCATTCTCCATTTTGCTGGTATCATCTAGGATGTCAGAGCTCTCCCTGATATTTAGATCAGCTCTATCATATGTTGTCTGGCCTCATTTCCATTCTCTGAAAGAAGCTGAGTGTGGGAAGGCTGAAGAGAATAAAATAACATTACTTTGCAGGCAAAAATTTTGTTCTGGAAGCTATTCAAGGTTCGGTACCTCAAAGAACCACCTGGGTTCTTGATGAGGCACATCCAGGGACTGGCAGGGAGAAAAAGGAAACAAAAAGAAAAGGCCACACTAGATTTTACAACTATCATGACCTTGGTTAATCAGGTTTCCACTTTTTGAGTGAAGCATTCTCTTTATTTTTGTCAAGTAACTTAGAAATTAATATTTAAGACTGATTGTCCAGTTATGATCCACACAGTGACCCCTTTATTTTGTTACAAAGAAAGCCTCTGCTATCTTATCTACGACACAACACTTGGTATAATTTATTCATCGAGTACAATCTGCAATCCCTCTGCAATCTCCCATTTCACTGTGAAGATCAGACAGGTGCAAACCACACCAAGCCAAACCAAGGCCATTTCCACCTAAAAGTAGGAGTCTTCACTGGCATGTACTCCAGGCACACAGCTCAAATCACAGAAGGCAAAGGCAGGGACCAGGAGGATGAAGAAGTGCCCAATGCAGGAGAAGTTTTGGAGAAGGACTCAAGAAGCTCAACACAACCTGTCAACGTGAACTCACACCCCAAAAAGCCAAACATGTCCTGAGCTGCATCCCAAGTACTGCTGGTGCAGGGCAAGCGAAGGGATTCTGCCCCTCTGCTCTGGTGAGACCCCACCTGAGTGCTGCCTCAGCCCTGGGGGTCCCAATGTAAGGAGGAGCTGGATGTGCTGGAGCAAGCCCAGAGACACCACAAAGATGATGAGACGGGTGAAACATTTCTCCTGTGAGGAAAGGCAGAGAGAGTTGAGGTTGTTCAGCATGGAGAAGTCTCTCTGGAGGCCTCAGTCAGTACCTAAGGGGGCCAGCAAGAGTGCTGAGGATGGATTTTTACAAGGGCATGGAGCAGTAAGACAATGGAGAATGGCTTTAAACTGAAAGAGGGTTGGTTTAGGTTGGATATCAGGAAGTTCTTTACTATGAGGGAGCACTGGAACAGATTGCCCAAAGATGTGGATGCCCCATCCCTGGAGGTGTTCAAGGTCAGGCTGGACAGGACTTTGAACCACTTGGTCTAGTGGAAAGTGTCCCTGTCAAGAGCAAGGGGTTGAAACTGAACAATCTTTATGGTCCCTTCCAATCAAAACCATTCTGTGATTCATTCTATGAATCTTTCAGTAAAAAAAATTTGCTTATTTTTCATAGAAATTGGTACTTCTAGTTCCACAAGGGACAAGGGGCATTAAAGAACAACCAATCAGAAACCTGAAATTTTATCATGCATAATAAAAGTGTGGAATGCAATGTTTTCAGGCTCCTGTTCAATTTGTGATCAGATCCAAAACACCACCTGTGAACTGCTATCTTCTTTCTCTTTACTGAGCTAATAACCACTATATCTCTTCTGAGGCAATGTCCTGGAGATTTCCATAATCACTGAGTCTCAGAATCCATTGAGATACTAAGCATGTCTTTACCTAATTTCTACCATTTGTGTCAAGATTATCAGGTGCTGCAAATGGAACAGGCTGAAATCTTAGGCTGGCAGTTACAGGAAAACACAGTGGGGAATACTTGTCACAAGTAAAAGATCCTCATACTCCAAAAAGGATCAACATCTGCTCCCTCATTCTCTTGCACACTTTTCTATTATCTACACTTATGCCACATACTCTTGTGTAAATATTACAAGGCAGTTGAATATTCCAAGCAATCCAGAGATTTACACCTTAGTGGAAATTTTTCCTAAAACTAGGAAAATTCTTGTAATTATATATGTAGATAGTTATATTAAAAATCTGGCACAGTTGCAGGAAGCAAGCTTCCAAAAGACTTACTACTGATTAAAAATAGTTTACACATCAGTTCTGATGTGTTTTCACATCAGCCTGGAAGTATTCAAAACATCTCTTGGGTAAAAAAAATCCTATTTTTAAACACTTCTACCCTCAAGCCATCAGATAAACGTCTATAACAGCAGAAAGGAGGATTATGAAATTTTCCTAAAAAAGCAAACACAGCCTTCTGGGATGACAGCAAACATGAGAAATGTCAGACTAAACATACATTTTTGAGAGCAGATGTAAGCAACTAAACAGGGCACAGAAGTGCCATCTCATCCTTAAAGAGCATCTGCCCAGCTTTGTTCAGAAAGCTCAAGCTAAACTCTACATTGTAAGGATCAGCTCAGCTAATTCACCTTCCTTCATAAATACACATCAAAAAGCAGGAGAATAGCTTTGATGTTGACTCTGGATTATCTGCTCCTTCTCTTGAGATTATTACTATTTGTTTTGGTTTTCTGGCTTTTTGTTCTGTTATTTTTGGTTTGGGTGCTGTTTTGTTTTGGGCGTCTTTATTTGTTTTTGTTTGGTTGGTTTTTTTTAGTTTGGTTTTCTCCCCTTATTTCTTGCATTTTAAGATACATCACCAACTACATATCTTAATAAATTACACTGCTGATCACAAGCAGGTGGTAAAATAAGTCCCTTATTTTAATTTGTAGAAATTTTTATTTACTCATTATTTTAGAAGTACCTTCTTACACCTTTTCATCCCTGTTACAGAAGCCATGACACAAGAGAAGAACCACAGGCACAGAAGCAGAAAGTGTGAGGTGAGACTGTGCAGACTTAAAAGAGAATTGAGGTGAGAGTTAGTCTCTCCTACCACTGCTACATTTGTTTACTCCAAGTTTTAGCTGAAAATGTGGCTTCCTATATTGGTACAGCAAGAAGTCTTGCTGAAGATTTCTACTCTGATGGGGGCAATCTCTAGAATGCACCTTCTTTCATCCTTTTTTTTTTTCTTTTTCTTAATTCATGAAGCAAACATTTGATTTCTGGAGAGGATATATGTAGCTGCAGAGTTAACAACTCTCCTGATACAGAACAGTGGAGGCTGTTGGAGTGGTACATCAAAATGACATTTCTAGCTCATGCACCAGCATGTGAAGTTTCACCCTGAATGCTCATGGCTTCTCCTCAGAACTGAAGGCCCATCTCAACCTCAAACTGGCACTGCCTAACACAGTAATGAAGATCTACAGGCAATTTCAAATGCATAAAGCAATTACCTCCCTCCAAAGAAGGAAATTTTACATAGACCAGAACTGGTTTGCAGTTGTAGTTCTGTGACCCTACCATTTAAATGTAATCTACTCTGGCCAAATATCATTCACAATTGAACTTTAAAAATCATCTGCTATAACAAGCTTTTAGCTGCAGATGGTGGAGTAGGAAGCAGGAGAAGCATGTGAGAAAAAAATACAGAACAAGTCCCTAATGTAGACTAACTCACTGTGATTTTGAGACCAGGAAAATGCAGCTCAGAACTATGATCCAGGTCTGTTTGTCATGGTGAGAACATCACAGAAGAGGCTCTTAAGGAAGGCAGGTCACCTCCTTGTGTGCAGCTCTCCTCAGGAAAGACAACAGTCCAGCTAGAACATGAGATGCAGGATTTGGCTACAAAGCTTAGCATTGACTCATTTTCTGTCTTTTCATCACACCAAATCATCCCACCACCACAGCAGATCTACACCAAGCAGAGGAACCAAAGCCTGCCAAGACTCTTACCTGCCACACCAAGGGTCCCTGCTCCCCCATGGGTGTCACTGCCTTGTTCACAGAGCATCACAAAGACCTCTGGCCTGCAGCAAGCCACGCAAAACAACCTCCTCAAGACACCAAACTCTGTGAAGCCACAATGCTGAGAGCACATCTATCCAAAGTCAGCTTTGCCAAGGCTCAGCAGGTCGTGCTGTCTGTGCAATGTGTGCCCTGCACTCCAAGCAAACCACAATGTAACAGCAAAATTCAGAATAAACACCACAATACAGAAAGATCCTGAAAAGTAGTACTTGGCAGGGACAGATGGCACATGCCACAGAGCTCCCCAAATGCTAGATGTATTTGAGCTTGCTAGATCAATTAATTCCACTGTCCCCCAATTCTGTATCCCCTGCAGCATCCCTCACCTGGAACCAGTGGAGGGACAAGGGGGAGGACGAAGAAAAACTCAGAAACCTGAAGTTTGTTTGGAATTTATTCCCTTGAACATTTCACACAGTTGAACAAAAAAATATCTCCATTTCACAGCAACAGAGAAACCACGTGTTACATAATTCAGAGACACACACACCCAAAACAAAAACAGATTAAAAACAACTGCATAAATCAAAGTCTTCAAAGGGACTATACAGCGGAGACATGAAGACTTTCTGAGCACTAAATAATCTCACTTGAACATTATCTGTCACTGAACTTATTTTATGCACAGTCCCCTCCTTTTCTCTGAGGGAAGCAACCTCAAAATAGTATTATTCAGATTCCACTTTTCAAAAAATCAGACATTTTAATTCTGCAATTTAAAAAAAAAAATCCAACTTTTTCACACAAACTTAATACTATTTTTTCTAAGACACAAAAACATTCAATGAAGCTCTTAGAGTGCCCAGAAAAATTCATATCACCCTTCAGAATATACACATACAAACAACAAATATTCCAGTGGCACAAGTCTACAGGTCTGAAAGCCAGAGAGAGAGGAGGAGTTGGGAGCCCAGTAACTCCCAAGAAAAAGTGTTCTTAGCAGGATCCAGCCATGAGTACAAACTCAGCACACTGTTGTTTTGTATATATCCTTCTCAGTCCTCAAAATGTTTTTCAGGATTTTTCAGTGAAACTCCATCAGGTCAGCTGCATCTCCTACTCTTAAGAACAAATAACCTTTCCACCACATCTTTTCCTTTCCAAATTTTCTGGGCTTCAAATTGCTGATCCTTCAGCGTTCTCCTTTCCTTTATGCCAATGCCACCCAAATCCTGATAAGAACACTGAAAAGGAACATGATGGACTGGGAACAGTCAAGCACTTATCCTAACAGATTCCTGGCTTGTTACTGAGAGATGATTCACTGGGCACTGAACCCTGGTCCTAATCAGGCAACCTGTACACTCTCCTCAGCTTCCAAAAACACAGGGTCTGGTTCTTAAGTTTGTATTGTTAATGTTTCAGAGAGAAGTCAATCTTCTGTCAGATCTCTCTACAGTTGCATGATACCCCAAAAAAGGGTCCAGAATCATGCGCCATGTCCTGCTACACACACCACCATGGCTCCTCCAGACACAACAGACAATATTCAAGGCACGCTAGTAGAGGAAATAGCTTTCATCCCAATTTGGTGGTGCATCCTGAAATATGAATGTTTTCCTTTTTCTTTTTTATTTTTGGCAGGGAAAAGAGTGGGATGTATTTGTAAACCTTCAGTGGTTTAAAATGAAGGCACCTCAAACAGAATGTCATGTCACAGAATTTGTTTGCTGTTATCTCCCATCATTTAACGTTTAAACTAGACCAAATTAAAACAAGAACAAAACCCAAAGGTGAATAGTAATGAAAAGAGGTGTCCAAGTAGAGGATTTCATCAAGATGTTTGTTTGCACAGCAAACAAAGCAGTATTGCTTTGAGTTAAATCATTTTCACAAGTAAGGCATGTTCAATGTATGCAGAACGGTGAAGAGGCAGCTTCTGAACAACAGAGGCAATGTTTATGAACAAGAAGCTTATTGCTTACTCTTAAACAGAAATATATATTTGTGTTTTGTCAGACACAAAATTGAATAGTGTGCAAATAATATTGGAGGCATTCAAAAATACTTGTACTTGTACAGACACTTAAAATCCTTTCCAAACGTGGTTCAGATAATTTACTTTAAATGACATGCCATTTAGAGGAAACAGCCACTCTTTCCAGGTCAGCAAAAGAACTTCCTCATGTATATTGCTTCCTATATACAACAGCACTTGTTTAAGGGTGTGCTGTGAAGGGCTTTGCTCTGAATATTTCTTCCTGAAAACCATTAAGGCACATCCATAGGAGGATTTTAACTTTTCAGACTGCATACTTACTATCATCAACACCATGTATTTATGTGATATTAAAGCACAAATCTTAGTACCACTACTTTGTATTGCATTTTAGTTTTTCATACTATTGCTTATATTTGATTTCTTAATCTTTCAAAGGTCAAGTAACTAAAGCAAAAGATCTCATGACTTGCCTTTTATTGCTGTACAAGTATGAGTTTCCCTAGGCAGTCTTTCCTTTATCAACTTCCTATTGCTGATAGGGACAGAAATGCATTGTTGTGAGAACATGAGCCTGAAATGGGAAATATTTTACAACAAAACATTGCTGGCTAACATCACCCCAAGGAGCATATCATAAAGCTGATAGGGGTAAAGACTGTTCCAAGTCCATCTGTCAAGAAAGAGCTGAAAATTCGGAAACATTCTTACAGACCTTTAGAACAAACAGAAGAACAGCATTTGCATTAAAAGCACATTAAAACCATATAAAGTACTGTAAATTATATTTAAAAAATTCCAAGACACAGCAGTTACAGATTATCAAAGGGAGAGACAGTTGAAAAGCAAAAGTATTTTGTTCAGTTGTTTTTCTTTTCTTGGCAATAGCAGCATTTTGGCATAAAGGCAAATGCAGAAAGGCAGACAAGGTACAGAGAAAGTTACAGGATCTACGACAAGCATGCCACAGTTCAGCAGGACCAAAAGCACAGTGAGAGCTGTCCCCAGCTTCCCTTTCCCAGAGAGAATGGCAGCCACTGCTCAAAGCTTGTTGCCACTTCCCACACTGACGGGTTCCAGTTTGGAAATGACCTCCCCTGGGAGAAGCAGGGCAGAAGCCACGCAGGCCCTGTGCAAACCCCTCACAAAAAGGGGATTCCAGCTGACTGCTGAACCAACCTCAACCTGCTGATCACAGACTGTGCCCTGCAAGCATCACTCTACCAGGGACAGACAGAACTCACTCCATGCCAGCCAGCACTGTGGCCACCCAGGCAGGGACTGACATCTTTAGCAAGGTTAATCCATGCCAAACAGGTTAGTGACAGCACAAGAAAGGGCTTGTTGTGACCAATCTCACCTCATCTGACTAACCTGCTGAAAGCTATTCTGTGGTTGAATATATTTTAAGCATTAAGCTGGCTAAAAAAGGTTTGGTGGTATAGCACAGGGGGCAGTGAATGTAGGGAGAAAATCCATGCAATTTACATCCATTTGGGATTCCATGACAACTACTAAAAAGCGGGTCTTGCATGAGCTACCATAAAGCTCCCTGAAAAAAGCACTTTTGGTAACTTAGGGAGGAATTTAACTCTCAGTTATAAAATTTTTAAGTGGCTGCCTTTTTATATATTCCACAAAGGATGTTACTGTTGTACACCTTCCCTTTGCCTTCTAAGCTATATTTGCATCTCTACCAAATATCAAACCTGAGCATGTTGCATGCTTTTCTGCTTCTACTTAGTCCTTTTAGAGGCAACTAACACTCTACACCAAGACCTACCTCACTACTGAGCACTAGTTCAGACCTCAGGGCCTGAAATTGCTATTGCCAAATTCCATTTGGTGGTCTTGCCCCAAAGGAAGTAAAACACTTTCAGATGTATGACCTGTACTAGCTGAGTGACCTGATGGATGAAGTGGAGGCTAGAAAACAGACCTCTGTCTTCATCTCAGGTTTTTGCTTAAGGTATTTGTCTAGGCTACAGTGGAAGCTTGCAAGAAGGAATATACACAACTAGTTTGAATTCAGGTGTTGCACTGAGATGTAATCTTACAGACTCCTTTTGATTACTCAGAAATACTATCCTGTTACTTCCAGTGTACAGGTAAGCTCGGTAGTTCAAAAAGTTTTGTTTTTTGAAACCATAAATAACTGTAAAACCCACCACAGGTTTCCTGACCTAGCTACCCAGCAAGAAGGGGAGCAGATGGTAGGTGCCTCTAGGACACAACTGTTACTCTAATAGAGAACTGACCTGCCTTTAATGCCACTGTGGATTGTTTCTAAAGTACATTGCATTTTGCTCCCTCCTGCTTCTTAACCATTGTTAAGTCAGTAGTTCCAAGAGTTATTTAAATCATACTGCACGAAGAAAACAAAACTCAGCCACTAATGGTATTTTTTAGCACAACAGAGGCACTGCTCACCTCTTGTACCACTGAATGCACTTCTGCCATGCACACACAAGAATGTACCACGACACCCTGCCTGAAAGGTGCCCCAGCTAAGCTGAGCATGTCCTAATGCACTTAGGGCACTGCAAGGGGCAAAGCTTTAAAAGGTCCAAAAGCTCTCAACATTATGCTACAGTTATACACTGCTCTAAAAAGCAGAAAGGAAACAGAAGGAGCCCTAGATTTCAAGTTTTGCCATTAGACAAAATGGTGTCTGTTCCATCTCTACTCCTCTGGAAGTGCTACAGGGCTGCTACAGGATTGTGCCACCACTACAGAAGGAGACATCTGATTTATAGCTGATGTTTGTCTGATTCATCATAAACTATGCCCTATTATTTGCTCTACTTAGGGACCATTTAGGTGCTACTTGCTGAATGTTCCTTTGTAAAAGCAATTAGATTTGATTTGTTGGAAGGACTAAATCAAATGAGATTTTCTGCCAGCAGTTGCTGTGATAAACTAATTGATAAATGTAATTCAAATCTCCTCCTTCCCATTATCACCACCTACAGCTTCACTCCACAAAACAACTTATGCTCACATCAGTTGCCCTGCGTATTAATAAATATTTTTTCTATTCATCTTTAAGAATATGTTCCAAGATACAAAAAAAAAAAAGTTTTTTCACTTTCAGAGAAAGCAGTTTTAAATCTATCCAGTTATGCAAAAAATACTGCAGTTCACATATCTGTCCATAGCATTTTGCAAATATCATTCTTCCCTACCCTTTTCTCACTTTTGCCATATGGAAATTGGACACACACAAAAGAGGCAATCTTTAAAGTAACTACACTCCAAAAATCAACACACTAAGGATAAATTTGTCAGATTGCATTCAGTTACAATCTTAGAAACACTTGTATAATAATATAAAGTCAAAGAATACCATGATTTTTATCTGCTCCTGTGTTGTTAAGGTCTTCTCAACTGGCACTATGCAAACATTCTTTTCTCAAAGTATTGCTCTAAATATGTTCCCATTCTAAAAGCAGATGATTTAGCTTATTCATAGTCTTGTGGAACAAATACTAGAAATTAATATTTCTTCCTTTTTCTGACATCACAAAATGAGCACTTGGGGGCTGGGCAAACGAGCATTTGGAGCACAGACACTTCTCTCGTGTTAGAAGGAATTAGAATTTCAAGTTAAAAGGGAAAACTATGTCACAGTAAGACACACACATTCACCACCCCATTTCCAAAGCCATGGCCAGGAGCAGCACAGATGCTGGCAGAGGGAAGAGCACCATGACCTGCCAGCACCACGAAATTCAAGGGGTTTAAGGAATCCAATCCCATTAGCTGTCAGACACCCAGAATTCCAAAGAAGACACAATCCAAAGATAATGGGATCTTTCCCATTCAAGTACCAGATTATTAAAGAGAAGCTTGGGAGAACGAGAAACCACACCTAGAATTCAGGAAAACACAGAAATCCAGTTTGTGACCTATTCCAGTGCTTCAAAAAAACTTTTAATTTCACTGACATTGAGCTGCATACATTACAGGGCTCTTTATCAGGGCTGACTCAGAGGAGAACCTCAACTGAGCATCTGTGTTTTCCTGGAATTCTTTCAAATAATGTCCTTGAAAGAACTGAGAACATCTAGGCCCCAAAGCCACAGTGCAAAATAATATATTGAGATTTCCACGTAGCACACAAAATCCACAAGGCACCGCAAAAACCAAACGAGTTACACAGCTCAAAGTCGGGTGACATTAATTCTCACTGGTCAGCAGGCTGCCCACAGAATTCCCCTAGGATCTGCCCGAGAACTTCTGACTGGACATAGAGAAAGGGAACCCCAAACGCCAGCAGCTGACACATGAAAAAGGAGTCCAGAGGGTTCTGGGCTACGTGGTGCCCAATGGAGGAGACTGTGCTGTGCAGGCGCTGGCTCACCACCCTAACTCTGCCCACGAGGCCGAGCGAGTACTGCACCACCCTGCTAAAGAAGGAAGCGGAGCTACCTGGGGCCCTCTCTGCTGAGGTGGGGATGCTGCTGGCCCGTCCGCTCCCGTCGCTGGCCATGGCGTCCTGCACAGGTCCTTTGGTGTCCTGCAAGAAGGTGGGGGAAGGTAAATTCATGTTAAAGTTGGAATTGCTGTGTGTACTGAACACCCCGAGTGAGGAATTGAGATACCCCGCAACCGTCACGTAAGGCTTGTTTTGTGAAAAACAAGCATGTTCTTTCTCAATTTAAGGCTTTATTAAAGCTCTGGAAAACAAACTGGATAGCCAAGACAGTCAAAGCTGTAAGATCCCTGAAGTCTGCTCCTCTGGGAAATAAAACAGGTACCATTTTTAGTCTTTATTTTTGGCAGGAAGTATGGCACATATTGGGGTGGATCTGTTATCCTTCCAGAAAGGAGTACAGCTCCAGCTTGTACTAATAAAACCTGAGAATCAGGCAGAAGGACAGGCACCACTGCTTGCACAAAGGAAAATATAATTTAAGGGACAAGGGCAGTTTGCAGCATGCAAGCTTAACAGAACTTAAGAAACCAGCATGTAGCTTGTTCAGAGTATGTGAAAATAATGAAAAGGGGCTTGAGGAGAAAAATGAGGTGCTTTAAATCATAACAGCAAAAGCTGAGGGACTTTTCTGTATTACACAGTGTCTCTTCATCCTATATTTACAGCACAAATACTTCTATTATGATAGTAGAGGAAAGGGGATATTCTGCCTTTCCATGCAGGTTCCTGTTAACATGCAGCAGACCTTCAGAAATGAAGCTATGTGATCTCCATAGCATATGCAAGAGGGGTAGAACTTTATGTTTCCAAGGAAATGCAAACAATTTGTTTCATCTTAAGTAAAATCATGGAGAAACAAAGGAAACCAGAACTGGTAACATTATTCATTTAGTCTAAGCATACACTGAGAAAGTATTTCAGCTGACAAGAAGAACAAATCAAAATTCTATTTGGAAGAAGATAGCACATTATTTAATAATAAGTACCATGAAAAGAGTAGTACTAAGTAGAGAAACTGCTTTTAAATTAGATTTAGTTGAACTGTAAGCTTTCTCGATAGATAAAGCAACTAAATGCACCCTGAATTTTTCTACTTTCTGAAAAAACCCCAAACCATCACACATACTTTCTCAATGCTATGAATCAAGATCTATTAACATGGCACGTTAGATGAAAATAATGAATTACCTTTCCTGACAGAGGACCCACTGCTGGCCTCTTCCTCTGAGCATAACCAGAGACTCGGTAACAGTAGTGAGGTTTACAGTAGAATTTACCTGCAGATAAAACACAAAGGATGGTCAGCAACAGCAACACAAGAATTTAGCACAATATAAATGTCCATCTCACTGCAACTTATTTTCTGCTGCCACTCCTGTTGTTCTCTAATTTCTTCACTATATGCAGAGGCAAACACTGGCTGAAGTTTTAGCTCCAGCCCTGCTCTCTCCCCTTGTAACTAGGCTCTTTTCCATTGGGTGCCTGACAGCCATTTAGTTTAAAATCCTATCAAACACCAAAGCAAAGCTGTGAGGCTTGTGTGGTATCAATGTGCTAACAATGCGGCAGTGTGTGAGGAACAAAGAAATCATCACATGAAAAGCTGGCAGAAGCACTTTTGGAAAAAGCAAGAATTAATACAACCAGCAGAGGAAAGTGGGAGAGGACAGTGTTAACTCCCAAAGAACCATCTCTCAAAATGCACAGTAGCTACTTGTAAAAAGGACAATGACTCATTTTCACAAATAAGACCTTTTGTGATCCTGCTGGTTTTACTAACACCCCACAAGTCTGGAGAGGTTTTTCACTGCTATCTGAGCACTGTCAGGAAGACAAAGCAGCATTAGCAATACCATCATGCAAATACTACTGGTACTAATAAAAGCAGCAAAATGATGCCTCATAATTACCTTCCAGTGTACCTCTGTCAGTGTATCCTGCTTGGCATATGCAGCCCATAGCACTCCCCACTGCTACCCCATTCCTAGAGCTTTGCCAATGCATTCCCAACACACATTCTGACCTCTGCCTCTTCCTCTAGCTTCTCTGTGCTGGTATTTGCAAAAGCTTTACAATGGAAAAGTGACAAACATATTTCTAGAAATCTTTACTTCAATAAGTATTTCTTAATATTTACTCTTATCAAAACCTGCTTTTTGAGATTGTCTGAAATAACAACTGAAAAGCTCTTACATAAAAATTCTCAGATTTGAAGGCTAAAACCAGACACTGACTGCAGAAGGCTGTAGAATACTTGTCAGCCCAAACAGCCAGATGAACAGCAACAATGTGTGCGTAGCTTTGGTTTTTTAACTGTCAAAGGAAACTCAGAATGAAATACAGGCTACATTTTCACAATTATTGTATTAGAGAGGATACCAGAGATTTCTGTTCAGTCACATCTGCTTCATATACACACACAACTGTTAGGCATGTAATATTTCAGAATGAATGCTATAAGCCTGCTGAAACTCCAAGCTTTGTGTTTGCTTCACTGAGAACTGTCTGGCCACAACTGCACACACAAGCATGCTTGCAGAGGGAATTACTAAAAATCTAGTGGTAAAAACTGTTTCAAGCCCCTACAGCTGACAGAGGAGCTCAGTCTGTCACTGCTTAACAGACAGTCAGATATTCAGTTACTTGTGAGTGCTTAAAATAACAGCAGTGCTCAAAAAATGCTTTTCTCCAACTCTGATTTCTGACAAAGATGTTTCTTTTGTATGTTGATTTCAAAATTACCACTGGCCCCTTTAAACTTGCATGCCAAGTCTGCTGACCTTCCAGACAAGCAATAAAGGGGTTTCTATTCCTTACTGGGAGTCTGGTTTGACGATTCTAAGTTTCCTCATCTCTTCACAGCCCAGCAAATCCATTACTTAAAGTCATTATATCATGCATTATGAATACACAATTTTAGTTCTTTTTGCCCCTTAAACCAGATGGTGTTTCCATAGCCATTTTTCTATCCAGTATATATTAAAAGATTCTTCTTAGTTACAGGGTGGATACCCATCAATTTCAACCTGCAGTAGAGTATCTTGGAGTGTCATCCTATGACATCAATTTAAAATTTTTACTCCATCTTTGCCTCAATCAGTAGGAAAAACAGTGGTACTAACACTTTTTTCTATTGTTTTCTACACCATTATGTCTGAAATCGAATCCTTTGCACCTTACTTGTCACTAGTTTTACACCATTTTGCCCTTGTTTTTCCAATCTCAGACTTGTTTCTCAAGTCTGAGATTGGATTAAAGATAGGCAGCTGTGTAAGAAAATAAATGCATGCCTGCTGATGTGAATCAACATTTACCTGAAATACTTTCTCATACATTTTCTTCAGAAAATGTGACATTTTTGTCAATCACTGCTCAAACAAAGATTGTAATACATAGCTACCCTTACAAGACCACTTTTCACAAAAGATGGATGGTTGTAAATTATTACTTTCAATATACACGCTTTGTTGATAAACTTAGTTTCACCTGCTGCCCTATTGTCTGGTTTCTCAGGAGACTAGGATATATCTGAAGCTTCCCTTCATTCTTAGCATGTTAGAGTCTTTTAATTGGGATTTATAATCAGCAAGTTTTGTAATGATATTCTTTTCTCCTTAGTCTATCAGATACAGAAAATAAGTCATTACTGAATCTTCAGTAACTACTGATACAACACTCTAACACTGACTTACCTGTACTCATCTTTAATTTTCCATGTTTTCTATATAAACAGAACTTAGCTTGCAATGACCTATTATCAACAACCCCTGACTATGAAGTGCCTATTTTATTACATCTAAAATAAACACACAGAGTTGGACAGCTCTGGTATCTTCAAGAACAAGCTGACCGCATTTCTCTCCAACTTGTTATTTTCTCTTTAAGTGCTATTAAACACTCAGGAGTTTTATTTAAATATTGTCAAATGAGGATAGTAAAAGGTCTAGCCTTCAAACTCAGCCTGTAAAGCTTTTTAAAGTCTCCAGTTATTATGTGTTTCCCTGCAGCTCTTAATGATGCCCTAAGTTTAGAGCTCATATTTTTCAGATTCTGGTCTGCCTTAGTGTGTGACTTTGAACTTTATATGCAATGTTGGCAAGTTCTCTTCACAGCTGAGTCAGACAAAACCATCCTTTTCCAGCCCCAGAACCAAGGACACCGTTGTAGCTTTGGGTGCAAAAGCGTGAACAGCGAATTGAGGAGAGCAATCTGGGAGGATGGGAATTCACAACCTGGAGCTGTAATTGGACAATTAACACCAATATGGAAATGGACCAAAACTTAGAAAAGTGTCAAAACTCGTGACGAGCTGTCCATTGTGGAAGCCCAGGGCACTGGGAATATTTCTCTGTCTGCTCTGGGGTGTCCTGACCCCCAGGGGAGAACTGACTTTGATCCTCATTCATGGAGAAAGTTTCCTACACTTCAAGATAGACCAGAATACCCAAAAGCGTGCAATAGACTATAGAGAGTAGTGTAGGTGTAGCACTTAGGTGAGAAATTTAGGTTTTGGGATTTTTAGTATGTTGTGGATGGAAGCAAGATGGAGGGCACAGGGAGTTGTCCTGGGTTTCTTCTTCATGCTGCTTCTTCTTTCTTCTGCATGGGTTTGGGAGGCATTTTGTAACTGGGCAGAAAAGACCACATTGGGGCTCTTTGGGATCAGTTACTGGGTTAAATGGGAAAATAATCTAGGTGCCAGTTCTTAATTGGATAGTTTAGTCTTAAAAGACCTTGTAACAAGAGATTGTTGGCCATTTTGTGCCTTCTAATGAAAAGCTGCCCAACTCACAGTAGTGAGACTGTTCTACTGATAAGAAATAATAAACACCTGAGTCTGAAGATGAACTACTGTCTCAAGTGCCTTCAACCCAGACCCAGAGAAACCAACAACTTGGACCCCCACAGTCCATCTTGGGTGGAGCCACAGCCAGGCTCTTGTACTGCCTAAGGTGTAACCTTTGAAGGCCTTTTATAAAATTCCTCCTTTATTCCTTTAACTCTGTCTAGCCCCTGTTCCAGGCAGCCTCTCCAGGCATCACCACGATGTTGTATTAACTGCTATGAATCTCGCTGCTCTGCTGCTGCCATGACCCAACCACAGGAAATCCACGAAGCTCCAACAGCCTGAGAGATGGTGTCTGGGGAATGGAAACTACCCTCTTCCAAATAATTTTTAAGCGACAGAAGGGCCTGGTGAGCAGAGGGCCACTCCCTTACCGTCCTCGATGTCGTAGGCGTAGGAGGACAGGCGCAGCGTGGTGGCGCAGTACTCGCACTTGAAGCAGCTGCGGTGGAAGAACTTGCCCTCGGCACTGAGCCTCTCCATCACGTAGACCCGCTTGCGGCAGAAGTAGCACACGTCGCTGCCTCCCAGGTTCTGGGGGAACTCCTTCTTGAGCGAGCCCTGGACACAAAGAGGGATGGGTGAATTTGTGTGTGTCCAGCCCCACTGAGATCACACACCTAGGTCATGTTTTCTCTTCGTTTATGCGGATACGGGAGCACCTGGATGCTGCTGCAGATCTCGGACACAACTCATGGTTTTAACCAGGACACCAAAAACTAACCTTGTTGTCCAGGAAAAAGGATCCTAGGATGCTATGCCTGCATATATCAGGAGTAAATAAAACAAGTTCTAGGTAGATGAGTGGACACCAGTACTATCAATGATGACCCTGAAATCAGTGACTTAAGGAGGCATACGAAGAAAGGCAAAACCATCAGAACACCCACAAGCAGCAATTCTTAGACCGACGTTACCAAAACCAGTGTCTCCTCCAGAAAGCAGCAGTGCAGAAATGTTATGAACAGTTTCTCAATTCGTTATGCCCATTCTTTGGATGCTGGCATTAGATTAAAATATTTGGCAATGGAAATGAGGACAGGAGTGAGGGTGGATGGAGAAAGGGAAACAAAAATCTCTCACAAAGCTACGACAGATTCCATCAGTGGTGTAACAAAACTCACAAAACTGGTGGACACTCACAAAACTTGAGATCTACACAGCATCTAAGCACAAACACACATCATCTCTGGCACATCGTCTTACCAGTTCCTTCTTGTCTAGAAGGGTTTTGGGTTGCTCTTTCCTTTGAAGCTGATTGGCTATCTGCTCAGCCAATGAGCTCACTCCGCCTGTGTACATCTTTATGTACTTCTACCAGATGGGTTGAATAAAATAAGAGTGATGTGAGAAAAGAAAAAAGAATAAAATTAAAAAAAATAACTAGAATGATGAGAGGTTAGGTGGTGAAAAGGTGCAGAGAGGTCAAATCATGCCAAGACAGTGGACAAATAAAGTGACAAGTAGTAATAGCAAAGCCAGTGTCATCAGAAATCACCAGTACAGTCCAGGATCACCTGTAGGAACAGACAGGAAGGCTTGTATTTTGCGTTTTTAAAGTGTTCCAGAAATACTATGATGAAGAAGGGAGCAGATCTTGTTTTCATCAATGGGGTATTTTGTCCCTGGAAACTTGAGTAGAGACACTTCTAAAAGATGAGGCTAAATATAGGTTAGATTTTGAGGTTCCAGGTAAAATTGACATCAGAAACAAAGATTTTTTTTAGAAGGCATGTTACCAAGTTTAATGCAACATGCTGATTTACAACAGTATATTTGTGTATTTTGCACCTGGAAAGAATTAATTTACAGAGCATTCACAGAGCAGGGAGAAGCCCTTAACTACAGAACTCACAGTGATTCAAAAGTATTAATTCTTCCAGTGCTAAAAATACACAGAGGTTTATATGGAAAAAGATGGAAGAGCCTTCATCCAATGCATTAAAGCCATACCTCCATACATCTGGAACATATATTTATACACAGCTTTATGACTTGGCTTTTCTCCATCATGGGCACAGACTGACTCCAAAACTCTGGATATCTAAAAACCCTCCAGTATTTTCAGCAGTCTAGGCAAGTTGGCTGTTACCTTAGATGGTACCAAATGAGTGTCTGCAAGCCAAATTCCATTACTGCAGAAGTGGAGAAAGTGTTTTTCACAGGAAACACAACCACTGGCAATAATTACATGGTTAAGAAAATGAGGTGGTTACATCCATGTTAGCTCAATCACACTGCAAACGCCACCGATTTGACTCGGAGCAGCAAGGAGCACGCCAAGCAACTTCCCCTTTCCACACTAAGCAGCATTATGAATGTTTCTAGCTGGATTCTTAGCTAATATAGGATCAGAGAGCCACTCAGCTTCTAGCAAGTGTGAAATGCCAAGGATAACAAAAGGAAAGTTGTACCTTAAAACCCCTTTTACTTATAGCAAAACTTGCTTGAAGCATAGTAGTCATTTCCCTCAACTAATAACTAATTTAATCTGTGTGGTTATCAGCCTTTTAGGAATGTTTAAAACCTTCACAAGTTCAGACATGAGAACAGCAGGAAGCATCAAAGAAACTGAAATTCAGCACAGAATGGGTACTTCTTTGGGGAAAAAGATTATGAAAATGGAGTGCTCAGCCAGAGATTACTGCTGCTGTCACTACAGTCCTAATTCCTTAAGCTCTCTGTCACTGCAGTAATGAGGGGAGGGTTTATTCCTACACATAAGGAATTTATACCTGTCTATTGATTCCATTCCAAGAGACAGAACACTTGCAGCATTTCTACATGCAAGAAATGACAAATTATTTGTCTTTGAGTCTCCCACATTCCATGTGTTTCCAAGTTCCACACACATATGTGTAGAGTTGCTTTTCAATGACATATATCTTGTCAAACATTACACTTAAAATGGTGTTCACTTCTAAAATTTTCTTCAGCATTGATTTTTAACTGGCAATCATAATAACCTGGCCAAGAGTTTTCCATTTCCTCTGAATGATCAGAGCTTTTGAGGCTTTTTGAGTTTTCTTAGAAAAGCAAGCATTTCCAGGGGAAAAACTTCCTTTTAGCTGAACCAGGTTTCCCCAATGAAGTTTTGATTTGAAACCTTCAACTGCAGATCCTTCAGGATCTTTAAAATTTTACCAGCATGTAAGAAGTTCCATGCTAAACAAATGAATGTTAATATTAACTCACAGTACCTTGGACTATTCGGTGTGAGAAATTTACTTGCTGAATTTTTAATTTGGGCTTACATGTTTCTGATTTGTTTTGCTTTTTGCCTACATATTACATCTGGCCTAATTATGGGTATTAAGTGAAGCATTTTATCTTTCTTTCCATGGTCTTCAAGACATACAGCATTCTGCAACGTTTTCAAAAGAAGGCAAAGAACCTGCTCCAGCTTAGGTCAAACCAAGTTCCTGCTGTTTATGTAGGACAACTGTAACTAGTTCAAATTCTCAGTCATCTTCCAAAAAGCCAAAGCATTTTTTATTTCACGCTGTCCATTAATCACGTATGCACATTCTGTTTAGCCCAAAACTTCAACAAAAGCAGCAAGCAAAACCAGAAAGCCTCACTGCAAAGCCAGAAGGACTATCAGTGCTCAAAAACCCCCAGTTTGAGTGAGAGATGCACCACAAACTTCTCACAGACACCAAATGTTAAAAAACATTTAGTTTCAAACTGCTTTACAGCTGGCAACACCCGAGCTGTGCCAGGCACAGGCTGCCTCTGGCTTCTCCTTTGTGCCCAGATAAGCACAGAGGCTCTGCAGGTGAAGCAGTGCCAGCCTGGCTGTGTCCTGTGGGTGTCCTTGGCAAGCAAAGGCAGCTGAGTGCACCTCAGGTGAGGGCTACCTGTCGGAGGGAGTCGGAGGAGGGTGAGGAAGGGCGGTTGGAAGAGCGGAGGCTAAGGGAGAGCTCCCACTGGTCAACAAAGAATCGGCGAGACGGCTCCGTCTCAGGCTAAAACATAAAATAAACATCAACACAATCATACATGTGCTCCTCTAAGAGAGAAGAGAAAATTAAAAACCCAGCCCAAGCCTTTCTGGCTACCATCAAGAACAATGTTTTAAGGACTCTTACAGGAAAACTTTGAGAAAAATACCCAGGGTATCTTTACTTTCTCCCTAGTGAGGCAGAGTAGTTATTCTAAATTTGCTCTTTATTAGGTTTTACATTATTTAGGACCATTTGGAAGCAGTTACCTACTTCCACAGATGTCCAACCTACTGTAATTCAACCAACTAAGCCACTGGCAAAGACCCCAAATCAATTTCCTCTGCTCCTTCTGTATCTCCCATTGTTCTCTATTACTGGCCCAAGGCACTAAGATCATCTTTCAGGCCATGTGAGACCTCTTCTACATTTTAACTGCATAAACCAAAAGTCTGCTCTCCTGGGGAACAGAAGAGAAAGAAGTTAGCTTGTATGTATTTCCAGTAATTAACAGCAAATTTCCAACCTAAAATTTACTGTAAACAGATTAGAAACACTGAACAAAATAAAGAACGCATCAATATAAAATAATCTGCTGATCTTGATTATCAAATGGCAAAGAATAAATCATAGACTGAGAACCTGCATCCTTCTGAAACTGGTTCCTCAGAGGAGAACCCAACATTTAGTCTTCCAATACGTCCTTGTCATTATCTCTACAGAGGATTATGCCCATCTCCCAAGAAATGCTTCATAAAAGTAGGAAAAAAGTTGGAATTATCAGACAAACAGCACTGAAAGAAACTGTGTATTCCTAAAAATTATAGTCTGGAAAGAAAAAAAAAAATATGCACATTACAAATAACTGGCTTTCTTTGAAAAATAAACTATGGTTTTCGTTATAAAAAGGAAAACTAAATGTCATGTAACTGCATGACCCATGAAAACAGCTACCTCTAGCTCCTTGGAATAGGCTAACCTCAAGATTAAATTTACTGAGCAAAATGCAAAAGAACTTGGCTTTCACAATTTCCCCAGTTTATGGAAATATAATTGTTCATATAAAAATTTTCTGTACATCAGTATTTAATCAAGTTTCTTCTCTGAAAATGTCCTTACTTTGCTAAGCCTTCTCTCTCTCAGTATTTTTCTTGTTTTCTTCCCTTAAGTCCCACATCATAATCCATCATTGCTCGCAGTGTTCCAACATCTGTTTCCTTTTTCCTCTCTGCCCTACCCACTTTGTTTTCCTCTACTTTGTGTTCTCAGTCTCTCCTCCTTTTCAATTCTGCACGATACAGAAATTAGACAATTTCAAAAATAATTTCTATCTTTGCATCTCCATGCTCAGAAGGAGCTTAAAAATTGCCAGAGAGCACTACAAAAGGTAGGAATAAAGTATCTCAGTCTAAATCTTAGTTTCTGTGTCATCATTTTAACTGAATAAGGAAATGTACATGAGTATTGTGGGCCTTGCTTGGGATATTAAGTCATGGCACCCATTAAGAGATGCCATTATGTTTAAAGTAGTCTTCTTATTCAGTCCTCCATAGCTAAAATTTCAAATCCAGCCAAAGGTTTGCTGTCCCTTCTTGGAAAACAGCTTCTGTTTTAGCCATCAGAAAAAGATGGAATCCCCAAAAAAACCCCAGCAATGGGAAATGACCTAGATGTCACAAAATTCTTTTTAGTAGGGCTTGCAGAAGTTATGCCCACCAGCAGAAGTTTGGGGACTCTTTATGCTCCAGCTCAAGACAACAACTTGATTTGGGATGGTTAACTCAAAACAGTTAAGTTACGAATAAAATCACTTCTGTAGATGGTGCTTTCCAAAAAAGCACTCTGCAGTTTGCCAAGCACTGCTGAAGATAACTGAAAACAGAGAGCAACCAAAGAAACCACAGTTCAAACTGGCATGCTCCCATAGCCCAAAGACAACAGACTGGAGAGAAAATTAGGCACAAAAACGAAACAAAACAAAACTGTACACTGCAATCAAAGACAATCTGCACAAACTGCCAGCTCTACCACTGGAAACAACTGCACAGGAAGGATGAACACACAAGTAGTACTACAGAGCCAGGGATTAAGCTTGGAAAATGTGAATATTCTTGCTTCCAAAAGCAAGTACAATTTCTGAGCAACTGACTGCTAAATGACCACTGTGAGATGGCTTGATCCAGAGCCCAGCTGGTTTTCAGCATTTATTCTCAAGTTTAGTGGCTGCTTTTTACTTCATTGTTTACATTCTGTTTTGAGGAACAGAAAAGGTTGCTCACCAAACAAGGAGACAGCTCAGAAAAGGCAAGTCAAATAAAGACACTACAAATAAAGACAAAAATAGTCTTGATGGTTGTTTTAACCACATGACTGTAGAGCAGTGGCCATCATATTTTGGTGTTGGTCTTTTTTTTTCCTCTCTCTGCCCCAAAATTTCACCTGTACCCAGAATCCCCCACTGCTCCAGGACACCAGATTGGCAGGGCTGTAGTCACCTGATGCCTCAGTGCACGTCTGGACTCCAGGAGGGCAGCCAGCTGACATGCCCTTTGCTCAATACTCATGGGCACTTGGTCATGAGAAAATAAACGAGGAGATCTCTGCGAGACGAGGAAGGAGGCAGGATGTAAACAAACCAGCACAAAAACGAATGGACACCAAAATGCCAGCCAAAAGGTATGACATTCACATGCACAACAGTAACAAAAGCTCTCATGTGAAAACTGGGGTTTTCTTCCCCCAGGATCTGCTTTTCTAATGAAGTGCTACATTTTGACCCTCAGGGGCAAGAAAAAAAATGGTTACATTAATTGTTATTCACAACTCTTCCTAGGACTGCTGCAGCCAAAATCAAACAAGCACATAGCTTTTCTCTCTGGCATTACCATCAAAAAGTAAGTTTAAAATGTGGCTTTATCATGCACCAAGGGCCTTATTTGTCAGTCTGTTTCCCCATAATTCTGCATTCTCAAGGACTTCCTTTAAATTTCTCAATCTGTACTTATTTGTTTCTTAGATTTTGTGTACAGAAACATTTTAGGGTAATGTATTTCGGTTCTTATAAAGAATTTATTAATTTCTTAAAGATGGTGGTATATGCAAAGTAAATACTCCACATGCCAAGGAGAGCATGTTTAATGAGCCTATCTAAATAAAGCAAAGAACAACAAAATCAAACACTCACAGAAGCTGCCAGTTTTACTTATGCAACTTCACTGTCCTACTTGTTCTTATTGCACTACCATGTCAATACACCCCAGGCACAATATTTGACACCTCTGCTATTCTGGTTTTTCATATCAGTGTTCCTAAACTGTTGTGTGGTGCACTGGGTGACATGAAAAAAGACCTGGCAGGTGGCCTGCTATATAAGTCAGGACTACCACTGCAGTATCACACAGCCTTCAGCTAATTCATTTGTGGAATACAAAAGTAAATGGACAGGAACTACAAACATGTGCATCAAGAAATCTGAGGCTTGATCTGTCAAGAATGCCAGGGTGCTGCTCTGTATTACTAATTGTCCTCCAATGCAGAACAGAAAACTGGGTTCACACCCAGTTTACAGGAAACACTTTTCCCATTCAGATGCATTAATAATACTCTCTACATTCAAGCTGCTTTCTGTTCCACCTACTCCTTCCTACTAGATCATTTTCACTAAAACTGGGGCCTGTTATGAAGCTGTGGGCTTCTGTGTCATTGCAGACACGTGTATTCATTTTCTACTGCCTGTCAGAAAACATTCGGCCCACAAGAGGCTTTTGTTAGAACACATTCTGGAAGTTGCAACAGTTTTATTGCTGGCTCCCATTTATGACTTAATTCATTCAAAGCCTGTACTGGAATGTCAATTAATTTGTCAATATGAATTCAAATTAACCGGTCCTTTTGAGTGCCTATCTTTTATTTTCCCATGCTTCTGTATAATACTGAGCCATTCAGACAGACTGTTGAATATTTCATTGTTAAGAAGGCTTCAAAGTCTCTATACTAAATAATGCCTCATCATTTTTCCTTTTACTTTGGCCTGTAGGAGGCAAGATGGAATGCCAGTTGTTTAACCATCCAGAAAGCAAGCGGTGAACACAATGCAACCATGTTCGCATCAATTAGCACAAAACATAACTCTTCTTGTTCTGCTACAGCCACAGCATACTTCCCTAAAGAGGTGTAAGAGACAAAGAAGAATGAGAAGAGCTCAAGTGCTTGACCTAGGGCAAAATAAAAGCATATAGCAAACTGCTGAAGAAGGCTTGTTATGCATTTGTGTGGGTGTCACACAGGAAGGATTGCTCCTGACTGACTCTCAGCAGTTCCAGCGTGTTAACAGCAGCAGCATTAGGATAAGTGTGCTTCCCCACCCCCTGTATTTGATCTCTGTATCGCACACATCCACCACAGCTTTGTGTCATCAGCACCCATGCCATTTGTTCATGCTTTTTTACCCTTTCCTGTCTGGGCCTCAGCTCCCCGGGATAGCCAGCACCAGGTTCCCTGAATCTCTGCAGGCAACAAATGATGAGCTTAAAAACAATCACAGACCAACTTCCTAATCAGAACACATTTTATCTGATTTTTCTTATGATGCAGGCAGAAAAGAAGCCACAAGAGCAGAAGTTTATTAAGAATATTCTAAACCTCGCAATAACAAGTTGGCTCCTCTAGAGAATTTTTTTTTCTAAGTATATATTTATATTAGGTCTATAAACAACAACATAATACCACCATGTAATCAAATTAGTGCAATAAAGATGGTAAAACACTCGGTATAACTCATACTGTGATGTTAGTTCAGAGGAAGGAGATGGAGAGTTTAAAAGAAGTGGCAGAATAAATGCAGTAGAAGAGTAGAATTAAAGGTTTGAAAAGACATCAGTGTAACATGGATACAGATCCATCTGACTTGCTATGAGGCCTGGGCCAAGACAATTTTAGGGGAAAAAAAATCATTCCTAAGGAAAAAGAATGCCTCCAAAAGCAGATTACTCTGACTGAGTCTAACATCAGTTCTGTAGGACAGAGGATAAAAATTCCTGAGTTAAAAGAAGGAAGACTTCCATAAAACACAACATAGAAAATGGTCAAAATACACTTGGCAGTAGCTGGCCTTCATGACTGAACTAGGCAACCAAAAAGACACAGGACAAACCAACACTTGGAGAGGTGACAGAAGGAAAACATAGAGCTACAAGATCCTTAGTGAGTGAAAACAAATTCCTCTACATGGAAAAGGAATCCCACACTATAGATTAGAAGGTAAAACTCAGTATTTAACTGCCTTAATTTCTCTATCTGTAAGGTTGGGGAAAACCTTTCTTCTTTCACAAAATGTATCCAACAAAATTTTCAAAGGATTTTGACACGAGGCAGGCAGCTAGCTATCACATCATCTGACAATATTGCAGTGTAAATGCAGGTTTTGCTCATGAAAAGGTCTTCCTCACCCATTCTACCTAGATGTCCTCTCCTGTATCTTTCTTGAAAAGGCTGCTGTTCACAGCGTGGCAGAAAATCAACCCCCTTTTTGTCAAGACAGTTTAAAATGGGATCAGTAGGCAGAGCTGATCTATCTTGCAGATGCAGACATCACAGAATGAAAGAATGTGTGTCCTGGAGGCTGACAATAATTAGACCAGATAAACTGCAACATGTAATTAAAATTTGAGAAATCAGCAATAAGGCAAGTCAAACTTTCTGCCAAAGAAGAAAACTTTTCTACTCTGCTAAAAGGTAATGCTCCTTTACAGTTTATAGGCTCAAGAGCACAGCCAAAAAAGCTCAGCTTCACCTCTGGGGAAATTAATTTGTACAATCCTTATGTGATGTCATGACAGCTCTATGGGACTGCAACTGCCTTTTCAGGACCTCTAGCTCAGGATTGATCAAGAAGTGAAAGTAACAAAACAAAACAGATAATTTTAAAGGATACAACTCAAAGAAGCACAATTTTGAAAGTAGGAAAACAAAACAGATAATTTTAAAGGATACAACTCAAAGAAGCACAATGACAATATACAAGAGGACAGAAATACTATAAGGATTTCAGGTAATATATAAGTATAACAAACACTTGTGCACAAACCCATGGATGCACATTTATACAGTGTGCTCAGAACAGCTCTCACTGCTCCAGGTTCAAAGCCAGACTGAGACAAAAGCCTGGTGTGGGAGAAACAGAAGGACCACAGTGGACATGTGAAGGCCACTACAACACTCAAAAGCCACTCAAAAGCCAAGGAATCCTATAAAAGTTTCATGGATACAAAAGCAAATTTTCAGTCACACCTATTTAAACGGAGAGTGGAGGTGGAACAAAATTTAATTTTCTTTCCCTGCATTACTCCAAACACTTAATTTCTACTTTGCTGCATCTCAAAGCTGAGAAAGGGCACTGTAATACAAAATCAGCCTACAGCAAAATCTTAGTCTCCAGTGGAGACTCTTCATGCTTCCAGTGAGTTAATGCTGCCCTATCTTCCTAACCTAAGAAGTTGAGAAACCCCCATCAGCACCTGAAAGAAAGAAAACTGGAAGTGTATTTGTAAATAAGCTGTTTGGTAACTGAGCTAGTCACTTGTACAAGCAGCAATGAAGAGAAAGGACAGAGCATGCAGAGGGAATCACCTGCTGCCTGGGATACGATGGAGAGGAGGATGGAGTGGAAGAAGAGAGCATGATCACTTTTTTGGGGCAGGTCCGAGAACGTTCCTTATGCCTCATCTTTTTTTAAAACAGAAAAAGAAAAAAAAATCATAATAATGGTAGAAAAGAGGTAACATTACCAGTGGTTTGGTGAGATAGGGCAGAATGCATGAACTGAGACCATGATCCTAAGCTCACACCTCTCTCCAATTAGCCAAAGCCAGAGTATCTGAAGCTGAGAGATCCCTTTTACCCAGAACCACACAATCACATTTGATTGAAAGTGAACAGATTTGTATCACTCAGCAATTAAACCAACCTTTTGAGTCAAGGTCTTACAATCAGTTAAAGGCAAAACTTGGAACTCTCCATACCACAGCTGGACTGCTCTCTTTGCTTCATGAAAAATTACTTATTGCTGAGCCTTAAAATGCTTAAAAATATCCATCCTGTTGACCTAATTACTCTTGCTTGCAGCTCATTACTAATACAATTCAAGTCTCAGTGTTCTGCTCCCAGCTCCAGATCCCTCCTCTCTAACTTACAGACATTACAACATCTCAGTCAAGCTAAAATGTACTACATTCTATGACTACATTCTATTAGAACAGAAATCCAGCTGGTTTATAGATAAAATAGAGCTGTATTTAATAGTCTGCCTATTACACAATGCACATACATGTCCTCAGTTTATCACACCAGAAAACATGCCCTTCTAGTGCTGAACTCCTTGTCATGTAGGGATTTTCTCCACTATTTCTTCTTTATTAATGAGCCTTCAGCCTGATTTTTCTTTTCCTGCTGAGTTCTCACCAGAGCATATCTGGAAATGGTTGCACTGGGAAAAAACAAAATGCTGTGTACCCGAAGCCAGCGTTAGACAAGTCTCTAAAAAAACTGCACGTGGTACAGAGATATTACAGATGTTTATTACTGCCCTTGCAGATGAGCTGGCACTAACATCTGTTTGGGTGCTCTCTTCCTTTTCAACAAAAGATAAATAATACACTCCTCTGTCTCAAACAGATGCTAAAAGCAGCTTAAACTGAAGCATATGACTCTGCACTGCAGTGGATGAGGAACATTTATACGTTTTAAAAGGCTTAGCTATGAAGTCACTCATTTCTAATTGAAAGCATGGCAATGCTCTCAGCCACAGAGCTGCTCATGGATTTTCATCTGTCCATGGCCAAGTTTGCATTTCAAATGTTAAAATTTTCACAAACTTGCTTATTTTTCCAAGGCAAATCTCAGAATATAATACTGGATGAATGCATGAAGTACATGTTCTGTCAGTCCCCCAGCAGAATGCATTTCTGAGCACACAACAAAAAGGATGACTATAGGAAAGCAGAAAATAATCAACATATTTAAATAAAAAATTTAAGGGAAAATAGCAGTATTTGCAGAAGTCAGTGGTGTTTTAAGTTCTCTCCTGTTGAGGTTTCAGCTCTTGCTGCCTGTGGTCATCTCAGTCATCGCTTATCTTCAAAAAAACACAGTTCCAACAAAATTACTGCAGTTTGCACTACTGCCCTTTGTCACACTTTAGGAAATGGTCTCAAAAGAATAAGCAGCAGATGTCCAGAGGCAGAAAAGATGTGCACCAAAAGACACGGGATCTCCATTTTACAAGTACCTTTGTACACAGCAAACATGATTTAAGCCTATGTATGACACGCAAAAGCTGTTGCTGACAAGAGACCTACAGAACAACAGAAGACTGCTGAAGGCTACAAGATGAAGGTCTGGAAATCCAGGGCAAAATTCAGTTTAAAAGGCTTGTCTCTCACACCATGCCCAGTCAGATCCTCTTCTGGATAGACCATATGGCTTTCAATGGCTTCATGATCCTGGATGAGATGCTCTTTCCCAAAAGCAGCCAAAATGGCTCAGAAAGCATAGAGCACATGATGGAAGATGTGCTTATACAAGCAGGCATTCATTTGAGGAGATTAACCACCACACCATGAAACACAATCCAGCCTTTGTAGGTGATATTACCATCATATTAAAAAAACCCCTACATTTCCACTGCGCACATTCACTTCACAATATCTTCGTGCATCATTAGATGCTGCTGTGGTGCTCATAAGAAGACAAAACCAATTTTGACAACAGAGGTCAACAACTTAAAAGTGTAACTCATTAAATTCAACTTTATAATCCAGTTCACAAGGGATGCTGGCCACATAGAATGCTGTGAGAAGCAGATTGGTGAGGTTTTTAACCCCTTTGCTCTTTGGAAGGTATTGCCTTTCTAAGAGAGACAGCATTAAAAGTCTAGTGATGAAAGTAAAAACTGCTTCAGAACAGCTTCCACCAGGATTTTACTCTAAGAATTCTCTCTTAGCAAGATACCTCTGCCTCACCTGTACAACACACAGAGGTATCCTGCCTTACAAGCTCAAGGAAACTGCTCACCTAATACCTTAATTCACGGGTAAAGCAAGATTCTAGATTTAAACTGGTAAGCAAGTACAGCTAAGGGTCTCTATCTGCCAGATACCAGCAGGCAATACCCCAAGGCAGATGCCAATTTCTCATCTGAACTGTGGGTCCAACCCAGATAATTTCCTTTGCAACTCTCTCCCTTGCAACCACTCTTATGCTTTTGCAATATACTTTCCTCTTCCATGCAGTTTCCAAAAGACAGGAAGAACGCAACCTGTCAATCATATAACTGCCCTTCTCCCAACGAGAGGATCTCAACTTCATTTTGCCAGCTACTAAGAACATCAGGCAACCTGTGTTTTCTCTCAGTAACACCTCCCCCTCTGCCTTTGCCCCCTTAGGAGCTGCTTTGCTCCTCTTCAAAGCACTCTCCACTAGAAGGTAATTGCTATGTGATACATTCAGTCAGTAGCAGAAGTTTCTGCTCATGAACTTCAACACCTGTTCCAAAAGAGAAACCTTTTCAAAAGCTTCACAAACAGCTCTTTCTAGCAAACATGTATCATCCCTAAAGAGCTTGTCAGAAGGAATAGTAATCCTTTACAGCATGGGCAGTGATAAAGTTCTGGAATGGCTGCCCAGGGAGGGGGTGCAGTCACCATCCCTGGGTGTGTTTAACAAAGCCTGGATGTGGCACTGGGTGCCAGGGTTCAGTTGAGGTGCTGGGGCTGGGTTGGACTCGATGATCTTTGAGGTCTCTTCCAACTCAGTGATTCTATGATTGGTCCTGGTATTCAGCAGCACTTCTCTGTTGGCAGTGTGTCACCCACGGATGAGCTACAAACCCAGAGCGACCAATGTCACCACAGAAGGCCAGTCCAGCACCACCAAAAGGTGCAGTCTCACATCTATCAGGTTCTGTCTGCCAAAGCAACCAGAACCAGAAATCTCAGCAGCCAGTTGAGGTACTGCTCAAGCAACAGCTTCCTGCAGGAGGGGTTTTCTGTCCAGGCTTGGCAAAGCTGGCTGCTTGGCTCAGTGGCCTCAGCTGGTCTCTGTTCAGTCAAGAATAAATGGCTCTGTGCACGTCCATGGCTTTTAAATAAAGGTAACCCATATTCTTCCCTTCCCCAGGCACGCAGTAAGGAACCTTTGGAACAGGGACCCTTCTCAGTGGGGTTTTGAGCCTTCTGTATCCTGCAGACTTTGCATCCTTGAGACCCAGTTTTGTACTTCTTCATTACAAAAGCACTGCAAATCCTGCAAGACATCTGGACCCAGGAAACAATAATCTCCTGTTGATGCAGTAGAGCCAATCAAGTAAAGATCATCTCCATGTGCAACACTGAGAGGGAAATCATCCGTTCAAGGCAATCACTGCCAGTGTTGAAAAAATAATTTAAATCCTCTGAAAGTAAAAATGTTGCAGAAAGATTTTTCAAAGATATGCCCTACACTCCTATACAGAGATGCTACCAATGTCAAGGAAAAGCAGAAGGATTATTTCTTCCTTTTTAAAAAATTTCTTAAAAACCAGAAAAACTGCTCTCTGGTGAGGAGAAAAATCTTCAATAAAAACAGGAAATAAAACTTTGTCCTTTTTTTTTTTTCTATCAATGACAAAATAATGACAATAAGAACTTCTGTATTTCACTATAAAGGCCTAATTATAAAGCCTTCATAAACTTTCAGTAACAGGTCCAGATAGAAATCTCAAGGTTGCAGGAATGTGACATCTTCCAAGTGCTAAAACAGAAAGATAGCCAGTGCAATCCAGTTTTTCTTTTTCTAGAAGGTAATATAAGCAGTGCTCATCAGCTCACTTAATTTTGTTCAGCTTTTTTGCTTTAGGTTTTTTTTTTCCTGCCTTAATAAGTACTCTTGAGAAATAAAATTTTCCTTAATCATGAATTATGTGAATCCATCTCAAAATGCTCATTAGCCTATAAAGATGATTTTGATGAGACAAAAGTTAGAAGAACAAACACTGAGTCAGGAAACCAAAGCATCCTGACAATAATTCCCCTGGGCTTAGGTCTTCTTCCTTGAAGAGAAATCTTCTAGATCAGGGCACCAGTCATGACATGCAGCATTAATTGTGCTGAATGCCTCAGACACAAAGATCGCCATGAATCCATATTCATCAAGAGCAGTGAATTTCCAAAGCAGTGTCATCTCCTTCCTCTTGAAGTATGCTCTTCCTCCAAAGCATGCTCTGGTTAAACTACAGCCAGAGAGAAGTAGATGTTTCTCCAAATTATGGCTGTCAGCAAAATACCTCTGAGGAGGCCATTTGCACAAGGAAACAGTGGAAGCAGATGAAGCCAGTGAGGTAAGTGTCCCTAAATGCCTGAAAAGATCATCTATCAGAAGCTTTAGTTTTGGAAAGCGCATGGCTGAAAGAAAAACAGCAACAATGACAATGGCCCAAAACATTGGAGAGAAAATAAAATTTGATAGCAGCTGATTTTTCTGCTGTTGGTCCCTATTCTGTGGAAGAAAACCTAAAATGTACTGAATTCACAGTAACACAGGAGTCTGCAAAGCAACAAGTGTGGGAAGCTGGCAAGGAAAGCTGCATTCAAGAAAGGGAAACCACAGGCAGGAAAATCTCCTGCAACTACAGAACACTTAAGATTTCACATAGGAATAGAAAAACTGATAAACAATTTTACTACTCATATCAAGGAAGAGCTTATCTATGATAAGGCATCTTTACCTCATGACTTTCCATAATTGCTTACATGTTTCCTTCATTTCTAACAGAAGAATCTAGAAATTCTATAGCAAAAATTTCTGCTGCAACATCCATGAAGTCTTGGTAAGTTGAAACTAGCATAAGAGGGCAGGGAAAAATGGATGAAATATTTTTGAAACATTAAACCATACATTATCACCAAAGGGAAATGTTGACTTTATTCACTGCAAGTTATTTAAAATAACAGACTCAGACAAGGTGCTGGAAAAGGACTGGCTTAAAAACACAGCAGTGATAGGTGGTGTTGGGTGAGGAAATGCACTGTAGTGAAATGAGTTTCTTTACCTGTTTCCACTGGGGTATGGGAGCAAGCCGGCCCTGCTCTCGTCTGCTGGATGGCTGGCTGTGGCCACGCTCTTGGTAAGGCAGGACAGGTTGCTGCATGCAGGTTGTAGGGAAGGTGGGACCAAGGAGGAAAGATAAAATAGTGAAGGAAACTCAAAGAAAGCCATAGGAATGGAATACAGAATAAGACAGACAAACATTTAAGAAAAAAAAAATAGGGTAGGGGGAATTCATTTAGCAAGTAAAATATAAAAAGGAAAAAAACATCCAAAAATGGGAAATTTCACATATTTTTGGACCTTTCCTTTCATTTCATTGTTTCTTCAAATCATTGGCTGAGTATGCCAGCCAATGTGTGGCAGCTGAAGAAACATTTTATTGTGTGGACAGACATGGCCATTCTGATTATGTTACACTACAAATGCTGGTATGTAGTGTGGCAGAGACAAACTTGACCTGGCTTTCAAGCAGCCAGCTCAGGTCCCACTCACGATGTGGCCATGGCACAGAGCTTGGCACAAGCTGTGGGGATGGACTCATGCAGCAGAGCAAGGACTCTGGCACTTAAACCACACTGAGCCTCATCCTGCTGACACTGCACTGCCAGCAGCAGCTTGAAGTGACTCAATCTAACTTCAAAGACAACTAGCCTGCAGTTGCAGCACTTCAGATACCATCCTGGAGAACAAATGAGCCTCACTTGGAATGACACAAACACTCTGATTGCCAAGAAACTCCCAGGCATTTATCTGCTGCACATACACACACACACGTACAAAGCTTAATCACAGTTCACAAGAACAAACAGATGTAACCTGATATGAAAATGTTCAAATCAGAAATCAAATGGTTGTTCTTGAAGAGCATAAGCAGAACATTCCTGGAAAGTTTTTAAAGAGCAATAGTAGTTATAAAAGAAACTCAATTGCTGGTCTTCTCCACCCTGTACTTGTAAATTTTAAGCTTTGGGCAAACTTCACTCTTCTCTAGGAGAGACTTTGAAGTAGAAAAGCAACACTAACATACAGTCTTGAGGAATGCAAGCTATCCTCCATGGTTTTCATCTACAATTCCAAAACAAAGGGGTTTATTATCCATCTCCTACCTGTCTTCGTAAGTTTGAGGATGGCACTGGTGCATTCTCTTCAAACTTGGCCAGCAGCTGGGTTGCCATGGACTTGACTTTGTTCTGATTCCCAATGGCAGCATCAATTCTCCTCTCTGTCAGGGCACTCACCAGTGTGGGCCTTTCTTCTCTGTAGCTTCGTGGGAGGTCCTCCTAACAATCAGTGACAGCAAAATTTAACAAGATACAACCATATCACCTTTTCCTTTCTACCCCTTTGCTGTGAAAAGTCTCTTACACTATAGATAACAAATCTCTTAGCCTCACTTGAAAGCTCAGATTTTAATTTCCTTTGGCAAGTCATCAAATGTTCTGTTAAACTTTACTGATCTTCTCCATCTTATTTGATACCTACCAAAAAGGCCTCAGCTGAAACACCCCCGTGAAGCCCTTGACATAAACCAAAGGCTCATCTTCAAACAACAAACCCAAAGCACTGAATTTTAATTCACCTGTACCCATGTGGCTACTAACACTGAAAGACTGCCTGATGGCCATACTGGAAATGTTTGTGCTTTTTTTAAAAGTTTAAATATGCATCAAGCTTCTGACAATGCCACACGACTTCACTGAGAAGCTTTGAGTGTTGATGTCCTCACCAAACCATAGCAATTTGCAATAAATACAGAACATCAGGGAACTGCAACATTTCATTTGTTATGTGGTATTCTTTCATAATCGTTCATAAAATATTTGCATTAAAGGTACCATGAAAGTGTAACCTCTGAAGAAGAATTAAATTTTATCTTAAAAATCCTATATAATCCCTGCCTGGATATTAAAAAAATGAAAGAACTGAAGTGGGGAAAAAGGTACCTACCATTTATTTTGCTCCCTGACATCTCTCACTGTAATACTTACATCCTCAGACTGGCTGGTTTTTCTCCTCTTTCCTGCACCATCCAGTTCCTTTTCTTTTTTGTCCTGAAAACAAGAGGAGTAGGGGAAAGAAAACAAAAATAACTCTCATACCTCTCTGAACTGCGATAAGTGTCATCAGTGCTCTTAATCAGTTTAGTTGCAAAGCTTATTTAATTCCCTTTTGCTCATTCTCCATTTGTTTAAGAAAAGAGGTTTTTTTTCCTAGATACTCCTTAGGGGATTGCAACCTTCAACTGGACAATTCTTCAACACTTTCAAATCATCAAAAACTGAGCAATTAGCTATGTTCCAAGAGAAAATATATGCCCAAATACTACCACAAGGCTAAGCTTTTAAGACTGAAATACACCTCTGAGAGTACATACTACAGATGTAATTTTGCAGTCATAAATGTCAGGTATTGTCCCATACCAAGAGCTGGTGAACACAATCTCTTGCAGACTAACAAACACCTGAATTTTTAGCACCATGCTTGGACAGCAGCCTGCCAGACCCGAGTGCTCCCAGGGCTCTGCCTGTTCACCTTGGGAGTGCGCTTCCGAGAGATGCTTTGTCCCAGTTTGCTGAGGAAGGAGATGGGAGACTTGGTACTGGCAATCAGGGCAGCCTTTTCTTCTGCATTCAGCTCCAGGGCATCTGTTAGTGACAACAGGCAGAACAAGGGAATGCCATGAAGTTGATGTGGTGCTGTTATTAAATACACAACTGAAGGACTTACTGATTGTTTTTAATGTAGCAATCTTTCTTAAATTCTCTGTACAAAATATTTAATGTCTAGAATTAATACCTTTCTCAGCTATGCTGCTTTTTCATTTTGCCCAAAGCAGTTCTTTCAGAGTTTATAATCACCCATAACAGATGCTGTGTTTACTCTATTTACTTTTACATTTTACATGCTCATTTTACATGAGCATCAGTATTCTTAAAAAGAGTACAGAGTTTTAGAAATAATACATGATACATACTATATTTTTAACTGGCTATTAAACCCAATTTTTTCCCCTCACCAAAGAGACATATGTGAATTAAGAACATCAGCAATAAAGAGCTGTAACAACATTATCAATATTTAAAGGCTGTTCATATTGATTTGCGTTAGGTAATTACATCTTTCAGTTCTGATCAAAGATGTTTTGCTCCTCAGTGGCCTGGAGTTAGTTCACAGGTGATAAATAGGTATAAAACTCAGCTGGTGTTTGGAAACTACCTATTCAAAAACTACTAGCAAGGCACAGTATAGGCACAGTAAGGCACAGTAATAGCTAAGAGAAACAATAGTAAGAAAGTACAAAACTTATCTAGTAGTGCTAAAGTGAGTTGAGAACTTTTGAGGACATTATTAACTCTTTATTTTGCTCCTGGTGTTGCTAACATGGTCTTTATCAGCACCACTAACAAGTCAACATTTTGTAATGGAAAGCTACAGCGAGTAACTACTCAATGTGCTCATGCAGAAGCAGCATGAAGGCAACTGAAGCACACACATTCACCCTGGAACAGTCTTTAAATCCCACAAAAGTGCCCCAAACTGCTTACCACTAGAGGGGATGGTGTCTTTGAACATCTCATAGAACTGTGTGAGGTACATCACCATGGACAGCTTATCTGGCTCTCCAACAGATGCCATTTCCTTTCCAGTCATGATGGGAGAGATCCCAAACTCTTTCTCAGCGATGTCAAAGGCCAGTTGGTTGTTCTTCTCCACATCGTGCTCATCCAAGGAATCAAAGTCTCTGCAAGGGGCAAAAAGAGGCCTTGCACTGAGTCAAGTAGAAACCAGTCTTCTGAAAGAACTCAGACATCCGTCTTTTTTTTTCACTTGAAATCTTAACTTTATTTGCCACCAACATGGCAAAGTTGACGTTACTTAACTACAGTGAATTTTAGCTCAAATATATGCTTTTAAAATTTGTCTGCTCTCCCCAAACACCTGGACTTTTCTTCTTAAAAAGTATTTTCCTCTGAAAAACATCTCCACTTCCTTCTTTGCTGACAGACTGTACATTGTCCCCTGCATAAAATCTTCCGTGTGCTTGGAACTAAATTAAATCTTGACTTTTTCTCACCTTTTCTCTTGACTGATCCATATTTTTGTCCTCCTGGCTTTCCCCAAAACTTGTGTAACTACATAAAAAACTACAGCTTGTAGAGAATTACATGAACCATTATAAAAGCTGTTTGAACTCTCCACAAGCTATAAGGCTATTAAACAGTGTAGCTCGGGTTCACTCAAGTACACCAATACAGAAGTAATTCAGTGCATATGGACTGGAATAACTCCACAATTTTTCAGTATGTTTTACAGTGGATTATGTCTTCAAGTACAGCTCAAGAATTTACTTCTTCTAATGTCCCTTTGGGAAGTTGGAGACATTTCAGATTGAAGTACCAGAGTCTTTGCAATCACTTTTTCCAGCCAGTGTTTTTCCGTTCTAGAATCTGGGCACTGTTTTACCCAATGTTTCAATGAAGAGGACACCTCTGCCATTCACCCAACCAAGTCAGTGTGCAAACAGCAACAGCCTCTTAATTTAGGCTGTGGGTCACTACTTCTAGAAAGAGCAGCCTCAAAGTCTTTAGAAAGAGCTGCTTTGTTAAAACAGGAAATTCATAAAGGACCGTGCAGAGACTTGTTCACAAGAGATTTAACTGAAGCTGTGAACTGTTCCTTACTCATGTCACACATAAAATCTGTCAGTCAATAATGCTTTCCAGTCAGTACCAATTTGAAGCTTAATTCTGCCAAATCATCCAGAAGGGAAAATGACAACACATTTATTTTCAAATTCATCAAGCTATCATGACCTTCCACTCTGCTAGTGAATCACTGGATGTTGGTTTCTATCAAGTTTAATTGAATTCATTTCAATCTATTTCTTCAAAAGTCACAAGTGCACTGCCTCCAACTCCATATTATTAGTTCCAAACACCACTAATTTCCTGCTCTTCCCAGTTATGGAAGCAGCCAGTTACTCACATTAAGTCTGGACGGTATCTGTGGATAATGGCACACAAAGCTAAGCCACTTTTCCATGACATTGTCAGATCTGTCACATTAACACCAGCATATCCATCAGTCTGCCTCTGGCACCAACTGAGCAATTTACTGGAGCGAGCTACAGACTCTGTAAAAAAATAGCACATTTAAAAAATAGAAATGAACAACAGCTCATATTCTAAGTACAACACAACCCCCATGAATCAACAAGCAAAACCTTAATATGAAAAACAAGCTCCTTCTACAGTGGGTAATGGAGGACAGGATTCTTTTTTTTTTTTTAAAATACTATCAATATCTATTTTGAATCCAAGAAAGTATTTTTAATTTGCTGAAAAGTAATTATCTAAGTTGTAACTTGCCAGACTTTTCACCCTAGCTATTGTAAAAGAGCCCCAGGAAATATAAAACAGTTGCAAAGGCTTGTTAAATATGATCAAAAGGACATACAGTAGTAATGCAGCACAGATATACTATTTCTAGTGGAAGAACAGAGAAATGTACTTCTGTAACTTCTTCTTATCCCTTGAAAACTTTCCTTTAAAAGCACTGACCTATGCTGACCTTGTCTTACCAGAAGATCTGATGAGATGGTAGCCTAAAGGGACATGGCTGCAGGGCAAAGAGCAGAGACTACACAGCTATTCAGCAGTGAAAGGGAGGCTTAGCAGCAAAGAGCCACTCCGGGAATCCCAAAACACTATCTGGGCATCCAAGACAAGGCATGCAAAGGGAAAAGTCTGACAAACCCCTCAGGGTAGAGACAAGGAGACAGCTACTGAAATGCTTATCACAAGGCATCTAGCTCTCAGAATAATGCAAGCAAAGTGAGGTTTCATTTGGTTAAGAGATGAGACAAAGAAAAGGAAAGCAGGAACATGCAAGACTGCACAAGCAATAGCTTCTGATACATTTGTATGAGTTCTGAGTCTTCTGTTAGAGTGAACTCAGTCCAGCCTTCTGCACTTTAGGCAAGGATATTGTTAGAGATAAAGGAGGTGAAAAGAACTGCCTATACAAACAAATATGCTCAGAAAATTAACAGCATTATAAAGCAAGAGAAATTAGGCAAAGAAAAATAAATTCCCATGCTAATAGAAACTGGAAAAATTGTAAGCTCAGACTGTTGACAAAACAATTACTGGGTACATTTTCTAAATTAAGAGAATGGTTAAAAAATATCCTACAGCCCTGCTGCTCTCTAGTTCCTGCACTGATCCAGCTCCAGAATACCAAAAGGAACAGGACAGCAGCCTACCATTTCGAGTCAGCTTTGGTGTCCTGGAGTTCACAAAGTTCTCTATCTCCAGGTGAATGTCTTTCAAGTCTCCTGTATTATACAAGTGGCGTACCTAAAATCACACACAAAAACATTTAAGATGATCAACACATGCCATGCACCCCAGATACACACAAAAACAACCACAAGAGAATAAGGAAACATCCCAAGGTACAAAAAGGAAGGTAAGTACATGTAGCTAGCAAAAATCCTACCCCAAGAACCTCACAACAGCAAAGATCAGCTCATTGGTGCTGAACAGTCCAGCTGACTGCTGCTGCTCAGTGGACACCAAATTGCAATGACAGACTGCTAGACTAGATTATTACAAAGAAAATGCACGTGCACACGTAGAAGACACAAATTTATAGGTTTCCTGTATCATTATACCACAGTTAAAAATATTAAAATCAAACATCCTAAAAAGGAATTTGTTCAAGTACAAAAGTCTACTCTTGACTGATTCAACTGCCTTTAACTGCTTCCATGCTACACACACATCACTCTCTGTTCCCAAAACACTGGCACAGCTTCACCTGAGGGAAGGCACTGCAGACTGCAGGCACTCAGGAGCACCATTTGTGACTTACCTGCTGTGGCCTCAAGAAGTTGACGTTGATATTGGGATATCGGGTGGCAGGATCAATGCTGTAGTGGCTGAAGTTTTTACTCACGTTCTCTGGGGTGGTCTGAGGCAGCAGCCTATAAATGCTTTCCCTTGGGAAAATAACACAAAAAAAAAGTTTGGGGTTTTGTTTTGGTTCATCATTTGTTTTGTTTAGGCTTTGTGGTGGTTTGGAGTTTTTGGTTTGTTTTCGTTGGTTTGAGGTTTTGTTCTGGTTTGGTTTTTTTTTAAAGAGATGCATCACTACTACTATGGCTAAGTAAACTCTGGAGAGATAAACATTCAAATCAGAAATCTAACCACTTCAGACACTGCATAGCTAACAATCAGCATAACCATATTAAAATCTGCACTTTAATACGACTTCAGAATTCCAAAGGAGGGAAGAGAACAATACACTAAGCGAAACTGAAGGGGCTGCTCGGTACAATAAAGACACTGAGACACAGGAAGGGCTCAGGAGAGGGGCCACCAAGGGGACTGGAGCATTTGTCCTGTGAGGAGAGGCCAAGAGAACTGAGTCTGTTCAGCATGTGGAAGAGAAAGCCCAGGGGAGATGTTACTGCTGTCTGAAGTGGCTAATGGAAAGGTGATGAAGACTGGCTTCAACAGCAACGTTATTTTCCTCACTGTTGTTTTAAATTCAAGCAAGTACAATTTTAAGCATGCATTGTGCCATTGTGCAGTTTTAGAAATTATACTATGGTTCCTGATGGTCAGAACCTGCAGTTGCTGAAGTTTAAAATAGGACCTAAAAACTGTTGCTTTTATTCACTCCATCTTCTAATTATCCAAGTTCTGATCTCCAAGAGAGCCCCTTGAGTCACCAAAACCACACTCAGGCAAAACTGATTAACACATCAAGAATGCAGTACTTCAAAAGACACAAGATGCTGTTTGGCTTACATGAAACAAAGTGACCAAGGACAACATGAAAGATAGCAAGTCACGGCTTCCTTACAAGGAAATAATAAAAAGTATTCACAAGATAATAGGAGACAGCAAGAACTTTTGTATCTGGTACTTAAAAGGCACCTACATCTTCATCTGGTTTGCCACTGAAGGGCTGGTGACAGGCTCACTTTGTCCATGCAATGTCAATAAGCACCTAAAAAAAGATTCCTCATCTAATCTTTTAAAACTAGGACCAGGAATAGTAACATTTCTTACTCTTCCGTATACTTCAGTTTATCAACTCCTTGGAAATTTTTTTCTTTAATTGAATTATGCCCTCATGCATTCTCTAAAAGCAATGAGAGCCTGTATCTCCCATTCTGTCTACATATTTGTACTAAAAGAAACTGTAATGAATTATGTGCTGTTGGAGAATTGGATTAGAACTGTAAATGTATTCACTTTCTCCATTACCTCTCTGCAAGGACTTCCAAAGGACTGGCTCCGAGCGACCAACTTCGTACCATCCAAGCAGAGTCCATTGCAGCCAAAAATCCCCTGGCTATTCCAGTTCCCATTGGCCAAAACGGCTGATATTACAGGTTAAAAAAAAAAAAAAAAGGAAAAAAAAAAAAGGGGAAAAAAAAAAAAGGAAAAAAAAAAGTATCACTTAGGGAAAATCTTGGAGAAGCATCAAGTACATATTCAGGCAGTAATCTGCTGGGAAATTATAACTCAGTAATTAGCTTCAAGCTCCACTCCCACTGGGCTAGAGGAAACCAGATGTACAGTGAACAGCTCACGAGCTCTCCCAAAGCCAGTGTCCCTCTATTTCCAACTGTAATTCATAGCCTGGGGTGCCTTAACAGCTTCTCTTCAAGACAGTACTTTTTTAACCAACTACAAAATGCTAACTACTAGCAGGCCTACAGTAGGTTCTGTAGAGAGTCAACAAGAAGCAGATGGAACAGACAGAACTTCAGAAAAAGCTCTGCACACATTTTCTTAAGCGCGATCATTACCACGCTAAAAATTCTGTTTTCCCAACACTCCCACCCTTCCTTCCAACCTCCCACTTTATTCTATAACAAACAGCAGCTCTCCTTAGAGTGCCTCTCTGTCAGTATCTCAGTGCTGGGTGCAAAGGTTTGTGCTCATTCAGAGCTGAACACGAACCTCCAGGAGGCTGTCCCCGACCAGCGCCACGAGGAGCTGGTGGCCGTTCTGCTCGCGCACCAGGGCCGCGTTCTCGGAGGCGTACATGCACGTGAAGTCAAACATGGCCACGTCGGGTTGCCCGTAGTGGTTGATGGCAAAGTCCAGAGAGGGCAGCTGCTGGTTAGTGGAGAAATCTGCTGCTTCCCTGGCATAGTTCAGCAAAGCCTCCTGGTCCACGTTCTCCCGGGAGAGCAAGACCTCTGTGTCGGCATGGTCCTGCCAAAACCAGCAAAGTTAAAGCGTCGTGGTCAAACCCACAAGTTTGTTTTAAGATTGGTATATATTGTAGCTGGCATTAAAATTCTGACAAATCTACTCATACAAATTTGCCTTCTAATTTCTTTCATTCCTATCTGTGTTAATGCTTCCAGGAGAAAATCTGTTGTATTTGCAAGGTGCCCTGTGGCAGGAAGGAATGATGGAGCTGACTCCATGTTCTCCAAAGTCTAATGTATTATTTTAAGATACTACATTATATTAAAGAATGCTATACTAAACTATACTAAAGAATACAGAAAGGATACAGACAGAAGGCTAAAAAGATAATAATGAAAAGTCATTACTCTTTCCAGAGCCTCAACACAGCTTGACCCTAATTGGCCAATAAGCCAAACAATTCACATGAAACCAATGAAACAATCACCTGTGGATAAACAATCTCCAAACACATTCCACATGTGAGCACAACACAGGAGAAGCAAATGAGATAAGAATTTGTTTTCCTTTTTCTCTGAGGCTTCTCAGCTTTCCAGGAGAAAATCCTGGGTGAAGGGATTTTTCAGAACATATGACTGTGACAAAAATCTATAGATCTTTTATTGCAAACAGTACTCATCCTGCTTGCATTGCTGACTGTGAAAGGGCTAAGAAACTTTTGAGCATTTTTCATTCCCATAAAATAAGGGAAGCTCATCTAAACTATTAAATGTTCCTTCAGCATATTTTATCTTAGCATGAGCAAAACTCCCAAATCTACAAAAGAAGACAAATTTGAAAAGGACAGGTTTTGTAACACTCATCTGATGGTTTAAAATACTTCAGAAGGGCATTAACTGCCTTTTAGAACAAAATTACATTCATGTTCTAAAATAACAACTGTAGAAAAACATTATGTGATGGAGGAAAAGCACATTTTCCTACTTTCACGTTACCAAAAGTAAATTGTCACGACAATTTTAGCTTACAGAGAATACAGGAGAAGGTAATACCCACATGCCGTATCACTCCTTTATCCAGCAAGCTCTGCTTTTTGGCAGTCATGACAAAGTAGTGTGTATCATCCTTGTAGTAGACAATGTTCTCCAAGTCAATGCCTTGTGACAGAACAAAAGACATAGTAATGAAGGAACAAGTTAGGAGTTATGTGCAACAGAAGTTCTGCCAGAAGAAAGTAAATTGAAACTGCATGGTTATAAAGAGAGAATGCCAAGCAACTTTCTACCATGCTCTGGGTGACTTTAAAATCTGACCTGTCAACAAAACTATAGCACATTTCACCTCCATAAAGCTACCTCTTTTTAAAAATCCATTGATCATCACTCTAAGGTTTGCATTCAGATGTGGAGTGCCAAAAGCAGAACTCTGGATTCATGACCTCTTCCCATTCAGGGCTGTGATTTCCTGAAAACCATAAATTCTCCACTTCTGAATCAAAATAACACACATCTGCTTTGTACAGCAGAACAGCTACAAAAATAGGGAAGTCATATTTCAGAGGCAGCACTGACTGCCTCGCACAAGATGCTGGTTTCTTGATTAAACACACAACTCTGAGCTGCAAAGTTGTAATTATAAAAACAAATAGTTTATATTTCACTGGAAATCTGTCAAGTGCTGGCAAACCTGTGGCATCCCGGAGATCCTGGAAGAACTTCTGGTTGAAGATGAAGGCCACGCCGCTGATCTCTTCTACTTTGGCTTCAGCTGTGGTGTTGCGATTGATGAAGTTTGCTGTGATAGCAATTGCAAGTTTTCCACGGAATTCCTTTCGGCGAAACCCTGCAGGAAGGATAAAGTGGCAATGCTGAAAAGCAAACGCACCTTCAGGGAAGGCTCAGTGTGCCACAGACAGGTGCACTCACAAAGTAAAGGGAGAGAAGGGAATTGATGAGCTACAAACTTCTTCAGAGAGGAAAGAATTGCTTCATCAGAAAAGTGTTAAGGGGAAAAGCTTCCCAGCAGCCTGTCTCTCATCTCTGTTCCTAAAGCTGCAATTTCCATTAAAAAAAAAATAAAAAGGGATTCTGTGCTACACAGAATAATACTCAACACCTCAGTTCAGAAGTGACAACACTACTTGACTAAAGAAAAAATGTAGGAAAAGTTATCCAGACCAAAAACTCTTATGTCTTTATTAGTTTAGAGGAAGAAAACAAAGCCACCCACATCTTTGCTATAAATGGATTGTTACATGGACTTTTAATCTCCCTATCACTTGTCAAGTGTCTTTCCAGATGGTGATTGGCATGTCAAAGGCCACTTTTGTTCCAACAAATTTAAGAATAAGTTCTGTTTGGAGGTGAATCATGAACCATTACCTTCTAAGGTGTTTCTCCTGCCATCCCCTCCAATGATTACTTCAAACTCATACTCAGACACTGGATGGGTTTTGGGATGGACCAATGCACGCCAACCTATTCCTGTAGATAAACTCCAAGTTAGTGACAATATAAATGGCAATAATAATAGAAAAAAGATAAAACTATCAATAAATCCTTCAACACATGATCAGTCAAGAAACCCTGCAGGACAGCTACACTGATGACAGGGCTATTCCTGAAATGTGCAGCAATTTCATGTGAATCAGAGGCAGACACAGCTCTGCTAAAACTCCCCTAATTCCTTTAAGGGTCCCTACAAACTTCCCTCCTGCCTATACAATTAATAAAAGGCAAAAACAGGTAAGCTACATCTCCTGTGGTGATCAGAGAATAGGTTTCACAGTGATACTAAAAGCATAACAAGGATTGTTCACCAATAGGGTGAATGCAAAGAAAGGAGTTGTTTCAAAATGTTATCAAAATGTTATGTAACAGGCTTAAGTATTTTAGAAGCAATTACAATTTACCATGTCTTCCTCTATTCCTGTGTAGTCCTTCTGGTGACTTTGTTTCATACAATAACTAATTTGGATTTGCCACTAGAAAAAACAAATCCTACTAAAATTCCAAGCAAAAATGGATTAAAAACTATTCTTATTAATGGAGCACAAGGAAAGGACTTATCATAAGCAGAGTTAAGGAGTAGGAGCCTGTGTACCCTACCACAACCTCCCCCTTCTCTACTGCCCATTTCAGTGCTACTTGCTTTCATTCTCCTGGTCCTCTGGAGGGTACACGAGCCCCCGGAACTCCACATTGACATGGATCTCTATTCCCAAGATCAAGGCAACCTTCAAAAGGATCAGCTGGAGCTGACGGATACCTGCAAGAAAAAAAAAACAGGTTATAAAGAAAGAGAAGGAAAAGAAAAGAGCACAAGTGCCCACGTGTGTCTGGGTGATCTTACTGATAACCTGACTTAAAGGCCAGCTGCTACTTTCTTCTTCCCCGTGGTGCTCCCAGCACTTCATCCAGGCACCACTGGTGTGTGATATCACAGCATGCTAAGAAAATTCTACACAGCTGAAAACCCAGCCCTTTTCAAAGCATGAAAAGTAATTTTTTAGTGTTTCAGTCCCCTAATCAGCAACAAGGGTAACAAGCAGGACATGAGCTGCAGGAGAGGGAGGGGAGACAGCACTGCACTTGTCACAGATGGCAAAGAGCCCCTGGATCAGCCTGGCTCCTGACCTGCACCTCCACCCCAGCACCTCTGGGTTAGTGAGTGCATACAAAGCTCCTCACCACCTCTCTCCTCTTCAGGTAACTTTGGCAATGAGAATGAAAATTACAGTGTGCAAACTCAATCAATTTGAAGGAAAACACCTTACTGTCATATTTCAGACACTGAAATGAAGAAATCCTTCACTTAAATGCTAAATTTTAGCTGTGCTGACGCACCAAAAAAAGACAAAATGCATAAAATACTGGAAGAATAAAAATGAAAAGACATTAGAAGGAAAAAGCAATCTGCAAGGTTGAAGTTACAAAGAAATCTTCCAGTTTTACCCATTTGTTGCCAAATTAAAAAAAAAACAACAGAGAGAACACAGACTGGTGGACAACACCTGGCTGTGCCATGTACAGTCAATTTTGGGGAAGAAAAAAAGAAAAGAAAAATAACTCCTGCTCCACCAAAGCATTCAGCTCTCAAAGAAGATTGATTTAACAGAACATAAAAATCATCAAGATTATTCTCAATTTTAACACAAACATCTGTTAAATCAAAATGTGTCTTCATCATTCTTCTGAAAATTAACAAAGCCAAAGCTGTTCCTCCTTTCTCCAGACTGAAATTCACAAGAATTTTCAAAAGCATGCACTAATTTTTCTTTACAAGTTGCTCAAGAGAAACAGAACAATGTGGCAGCTGCAGGAATGTATCAGCAAAAACCAGAAAAATTATCCATTAAAAAAAAAAGTGAGCTTTAAGTGTACTTTTCAGCGTAGGAAAAAGCTATGCCTTAGGAATGTCTAAGAGATGACAGAGAAACACTGCATGTTTTCATCTCATGACTAGCCCAGAATGCACAATGCAAAAGTAACGCTGAACTGTACCACAAAAACTTGAGAGCAGGGACTGTGTAGGCTGAATTTTCACCTTCACCCTCTTCTCCCCAGGAAGAAGCAGTGCTGCTGTGTCCAGCCCTGCCTGCACTTACTGATATGGTCTATGGATCCTGCACAGAATTTGCCGTAGAACTTTTTGGCGCCGAGGCCCCTGAGGTCGTGGATGGTGAAGGGCCAGAGGTGCAGCACGTTGTTGCGGGAGAAGGCATCCCTCTTCTCTATCACCACCACCTTGGCCCCCAGGAAGGACAGGTCGATGGCTGTGCGAAGGCCACAGGGTCCAGCCCCAATGATCAGACACTGCAAAACAACCAGCCCTGAGTAACTGCACAGCCCTTGCAGGAAATGGGGTTTTCTGCAGGAGTGTCCCACGGCTCTTGGGAAGAAGTGCTCTTGGTCTGAAACATAAGCTGAAATTTGTTTCAGGTCAGTCTGTTTCTACCTGCTAAGTTCTGCCATTGATAAGCAGGAACCACAACCTGAAAATGAGGTATATTGCAGAGCAGTGAAAAGCCTCAGGAAGCAGGCAAGTAAAACTGTGTGCTTGCAACCCTTGCTCGAGGAAGAGCTGCCAATTCACACTCTCAAGCGACATAAGTACCTGGAGAACAGCATTACTTCTGAAGGCTTCTCCCTCCCACATTCCACTTTTTTTTCTTAAAAACAAAAAACAAAACAGAAAATCAAATCAACCCCCAAAAAACAAAAACAGTGACAAGTTTTCCTCTCATCTTCCGAACACTGAGCTGGCCTTTCTTAAGAAGATCTTCAGTAGCACAGCGACAGCTACAGCAGACAAACACAAGACACTAATGTTTTTATAAACACCATCATTTAGAGTAACAGAATAAAAGAGTAGCCAAGTCAGAGCACTATAATTTATGCCTTTGGTGGTGCTTTGGGGCTTCTACTACTGCAGTAAAGGAGACTTCAGGGAAGCAGACATCACGTAAACAAAAACTTTGTGTGGCCAGACAAATCTTTTCTCCAACCTAACCTTTGTCATATGAAAGGTCTTTCACCTTCTCTTATCTTTTTCCACTCTACTCACAAACACCATCAGATGCTAATAAACAACTTGAGAATGTAAAATACGTGCGTGTCTAGTGTTGAAGTGCCTTCTGAGAACAGAATGATGCAGCAAAATACTCTCAGGTTAAAAACCCAAGATAGTCAGGAGACACTTCTTACCCACAGAAACCGAGGTCCACAGAGAAAGTGTTGGTATGTGCAGTCACATAAATACAGTACACAGTCCATTTCTTCATCGTTATTGTACTTTGATTTCTACAGAGTAAACCAGAGACCTTGTTACAGAGGTGGCTGCTGCTGCTGCCACGTGGTTCTCTTCCAGATCCTTATGGCTGCGCAAGAAAACTCTTTAAGAAATTCTTAATTATGCCAAAACTTAACTATGAGCCAATGTTCTGATAAACAACCAATTACAAAAAGCAAAATTTTGTGTTCACTAGTCATCCTCATCTGACAATTTTTACAGGCTGCCACGTTCTCACCACTTACTCACGCGGGCATAAACTCTGCAAGCACCATGAAACTGCAAATGCAAAGCCTGAATGATGGAAAACCAGTTACAGCAGTGATGACATAGCTATTGACATGCAAATTCCACGTAGGACTACTGAAGAAGATAAGAAGTCCCATAAATCTGAGGGCAGAGATCCAAGTCTAGAGGAAAGGGAAGAGAATAATAACACCACTGCTGCTTTAGTGGCTTCAGGAACCTGAAAGCATTTGGGACAAAAGGCACACCCAACCTCTGAGCTAATAAATACCTAAATAAAACTACATCTTGAACAGGTGTCTATCTTGTAATTTGATATAAGGGATCCTCAGTTAGATCTACTATATTCTTCCAATTTTAATATTGCTTTCTTTGTAGGTAAGTGTAATTCCCAAACACCACCTTGTCTTTCTTTTTTAAAACTTTTCAGAAAATTAGCTCAGCATGTCATACTTATTCAGGTAATTTTGCGTGGCTGACAACTACAATCTTCAAAGAGCCTGGATTTCAATAAGCAACAAGAACACACTGAATTGGGTGGTTTTCATTCTTTGACAAATTTCCACATATAAAATATTTATGATGGAGTACACAACAGCAAAGGAATTGTACTGAAATCAGACTATTCAAACTCAGATTTCATTAAATTTTAAGCTAGTTGCCTGCAACTTTGTCACAGGAACTTAAAAGGTTTTTTTCCTCTCTATCCTTCCTCCCTGCTCTCATAGTAGGATGTGGTTAAAAGCACTTAGGTTATGATTAAGATTCTAGATATTCTGAATGTAGAATAATCAGACAAGTAATTTATGGTCAAAGTTGCCATTTTTTAAACTTCTGTCACAAAAAACATTAAATAATGTTGTTATGAAACATAAATTCTAAGCACAATTAAAACCAGAAAATATTCTTTTCCACCTCTAATGCTTCTTCCAGTGTCAGATATCTCATAAAAACCCACCTTCTGGTACTCTCAGTCAGCAGTAACTCCATGACATGCCAAGTACAGCCAAATAAAGGCAGCTACTGTTATTCCTTGTTCCCTTTCCCCTCAGTGACTCCAAGCAATTGCTGCAATTCCCTGCATTGAAGCTGTCTCACCCCTCAGAAACACTTCTTGCTCAAGATCTTTCAGACAGATTATATTAAGTTTCCAGTAACAACGCCATGGTAATGGAACATCAAATACAAACTGAAATGCTGTATTCTCTGTATAACCAATGGAGAGAGAGCACCATTTGTAACTATTTACATTTGAACAACCCATCCTGTCCAAGACACTTTCATGAACTCTGATTATCTGAATTCTGGTTAGCCTGGATGCTGGCCATGTGCACAAACTGCCCAACTCCAGGCACAGCACTTCATCCCTGAACAATTTTTAAATGGGCAATTAGGAGCTATCCTCCAAAAGATGAAAACTTCAGAACTGGTTTATGTTCAAGTGTACAGAAGCCAGGCTTCCTAAAGAAATTACTGACTTCTGTTCTGACATGGATAAAACCCCAATCTTTATTTTAAATTCTATCATCTCCACATGCCCACTTAAATTTCTGTACCTTTTAATCAGCAGTTAGCAAATTATATTAAACATTAGGAATATAAAGCCAAGTGAGTTAGGAAACATCAAATCACATATGACTCAGTTTTCAAAAGGCCTCTGCTTTAAACAGTTATGATTACCTCTTAGGAGTAAAGTAAATTTAAACACTTAATGACAGACACTACTTGGATAGGAAACAAGAAATTAATAGAAACATATAAAAAAAGATAAGAGGAATACATGGTGAAATCTGGTTTTAAAAACATGTTCACTGCAATCATTGCCCAGTCCCATCACTGTGGTCCTTCACACCAACACCATCAAGTTCTGAGGTTTTTCTCTCACCACTCAATGAGGAACAGTCCCACATGATCTCATGAGCCTCTCTGTTTATCTCACCACCATTCCACCACATGCTACTTCTACAATCACGCTCTTGATCCCAGTTCTCCAATTCCATTCTCACTCTCTTCAACTTGACTTTGGTGTATGAAATAGGTTAAACTTTGGAGGATACAAAATCCCAAGCAACCTCTTCAGACAAGCATCATTCCCAGGATGCTTTACTCCTTTTATCCATTTTATAACTGTACTTGAAGAAATGTTTTAAAGACACTTGGTTGCATGTATTTACTCAAAGCACACCCTTTTCTGATGACTTCTGAGCCTCATAACTGGAGACTCCTCTGGGTCTCCAGTTATTCTTTCAGAGCACCATCTGAAGGACTCTCCTTCTGATGACTTCTGAGCCTCAGTACTCCTCTGGGTCTCCAGTTATTCTTTCAGAGCACCATCTGAAGGACTCTCATTTCTCTCATTCCTCTCAGTGCCAACTTCCCAGGGGTGATCTTCCTCTACAAACTGACTTTGCATCACCTCACCAGAGACACTGGTTTAATCAGCTTTATCAGAGCTGTCAATTCACAAAACGTGCAGCTCAACAGTTGGCTTATTTTTGGCCAAGCTAAAATCTCTACTTTTCTGACATTTTCTTGCAGCTGCCGAGTTGTTAATTCAAACCCAAAACAACCAAATGGAGCTCTAATGTCCTTCTAAACTCAGCTCACCAGTTCCTGTGAATATAAATGTCACACTTGATTTTCTGAATGCCTTTCATAGCTGGATGTCACACTCCACTCACATCTGGTTTTTCATAGGCTCTCACAATCAAGCACTATCCACTTATCTGCCCATTAAATCTGTTCTTTCATGTTTCATCTCTGTTATTGAACCAACCTTTTCCACAGTGTTAACAAATACAGTCAGAGCCTAGATGCAAAAATCACTCTTACAGTCTATTATTCAAATCAGTTAAAAACCTCTACATCTTCCTCCTTCCATCTTTGTCATAAAAACAAACCACCTTCATTTTACAGACTTAAACACCCCAGTTCAGTTCAACCCATTATGTTTCAAAGTAAGAGCAATTCCTGAATCTAATGCATGTCCAGGGTGATCAATTTTGCAGAAAATTTAGAATTTTTCTCCATGAAGCTCATACTACTTGGAAGAGTTATTCTTAAGCATATACAAAACCTATTACATTTATTTCTGGCTAATCCTTCCTTTCTTATGTTGCCTGAAAAATGTAAACTTAAACAGTGGTTGGATTTTTAGGGTGTTGAATCTACTGCCCACTGTGACTATCAACAGTGCCCAATTGCTTGATTTTCAGAGTTTACTAAGTGTTACTACAGTAAATCATTATAAATGCCTCCATCCTTACAAAAATGGCCACTGGAAAGTGAAACAAGATAAACAACTAAGAAACTAACATAACTTTCTAATATCCAGTTTGGGGAAAATATAAGTCCACAGGTCTGAAACTACATTCTCTAAACAAGATATATTTCTCCCTCAATTCTATACTGAAGAATTAGTAATTAATTCATCCAATTAAAGTACTTGCTTCTCTCAATAAGTGACTACTCAAGAGAAAGAGCAACATCTATTGTCCTATTCTGTCCTCAATGAAGGAGGACAGAATCCTGTTCTATTTTTATCCTATTCTGCACTATTTGTCTATTTTGAGGGGAAAAAAAAGAGTGCTTGATTATTTACAAAACCAACCTATTCTATTCACATTTCAATAAATGATATAAAGAACTGCTTTCAAACTGCACTGTCCAAGGGGAGCAGCACATAAATGCCAGCTCACAGTAATTCAGGTTAAAAAAAAAGTAAAATGCTCTCTGTGAGTGTGTGTGTAAAAGCAGGAATTCCTGCACTAAATACCACACATACCAACCTTTCAAAAAGAATTGATATGAGTTTCCACAGCATATTTTTTTCTTTGAACTTAGAATAAAATTGATCACTTTCTAAATAATGGGAAACAGTCCGTTTTGCCAAATTGGCAGAAAAGTTCAGTTTTCTTGAGAGAGTCACGAGAATTTTCAAATTAAAACAGGAAATTTCCAAACATGCATATTTTATATCCTAGACTCCAACAGCACACATTCCTGTTACTGTCAAAATGCAAAAAGGAGTCAACCAAGATTACAGGCTTACCAATTAAGATTTTCCAAGGCATCTACCTATAGGACCCAAGGCACAAAAACTTACCATGTAAGAACTTGCTGGCTGCTCCTCCTGAATAAAAGACAAACATTCAGGTGGGCAGTCACATCTGGTGGTGAAAAAAGGAATTCCCAATTGCTGATCAAATGCTAAAATCATTAGGACATTGCTGAAACTTCCCTGGCTTACACCAGGCAATATTTTTCTACAGCCACACCTTTTTACTGTGTATTCCAGAGGGATTGGGTAAGAGCTGCCTGGACCATGGTGACTGAACCTCTTACCTTCGTGTTGGCGCATGCTTTCCCCTTCTTGTAGTCCTTATGGCTGCCTCTTTTGTCCAATTTGGCCCACAAGGCTTTGGCTTTCCAGTAATTGAGCTTGGACTTGAGTTTGTGATAGAAGGAACGATAGTCCTTGGGCTTTAGTTCCAGGTAGTCACAGAGCTCCTGGAAAGCCTTCAGAGTCCCCTTGCAGGTGGAAGCCTGGACAAATCTGTCGAAGAGAACATGAGCCTGGTTCACCTTCTCGTTTTTGCTTTCCTCCATGCTTCACACGTGGCAGCTGCCCAGGGGGGCAGCTGTGCTCTTCCAGTCTGCCAGATTTCCTGATGTTGTTCTGCTGAGCCACTTTCACCTCTGCCTTACAAGCATTATTAACCTACAAAACAAAAAGAAGAAAGCGTAACTGAACTTGCTCTTTTTCGTTCTGAAATTTTGTCTAAGCACGCTGAACTGAGAGCCCAGATTCCCAGTCAGTCCTCAGCTGATGGATATCCCAAGGATTTCTACCCAAGCTGACTGAAGAGGAGGCTTCCAGAGTTCACTGAGCCTCGCTGCAGACAGCGGCACATCTCTGATCTCTGTAAAATCACAAAATACTTTAACCTGAGCCAGTGCGTTGGAAGTTTTATCAAAACTCATTCTGCATGAAGAGCAGGGAAGTTACAAGTAAACAGACAGATGTTACACCATGCCTGGAACAGGGCAGAGGTTGAAAACAGAACAGGCAGACCTACTATGTCACATTTACTGTGTAACACCACAGCAACAGTGATGGGCTGGTGTTAAAAACACTACTGCCACAGAACACTTCAAGAGTCTGTACTCCATCAGTAAAATAAGCTTTTGTGCCTTAATTCTGAAAAGACATGTCTTTGGTAATGATAAACAGAGAAAAGAGAGGATGGCATAGCAGAAGCTGACATGGAGTCCTTGCCAAGACTTGATTTTGCACAGTGATGCTTACTGTGATCTTAAAAGTAACTTAAATCTGCTAATAACAATTAATTTCTTAGAAAAATAAGTCAAGGCTGAAAAAAGGAAGCCTGTCTGTGTTTCATAAAGCAGTATAAACATTTCCCTTACCTAAAGCCTACACACATAATTCTGTCAAAAAACGAGCAGCGTAAGAGTGAAACGTGGCTGGTGCATGAGCCTTCTAAGATCCCACACTAATTCCTCTGTTCTGTGGTTTTCAACTTCTTTTGATAGGTCCATACAAAATTTTTGGTGGTGTCTGGGGTCTACTTTAATCTGCTGGGGCAGAGCTGCTATCATGAGCTCTGCTGCTCATTTCTGGGATCCCTCAGAAGCAGGCTGGAGACCTGGAGAATTGTTTGGATCACGATTAGAGATCTCTCCATATAGAATAAACCTTTTTCTTTCTTTTATACATAACACTAAGTATACTCTAAATTACCCTGCTTGCTGAGAAAGAATAGCTCTGTTTGCCTTCAGATATGAAGGCAGCATGGGAACATATGCACAAACTATGGAAGTGAAAGCACTTCTGAGATGCTTTTTGCCCTTTGTTTTTTCTTGCAAAGGGTATTAAGGCAAAAAGGGAAATACGTGGACTTGGATAAAACTTTTTAGATTCTCACCAGCTCTTTTCCTGCTTCCAGCAGACAGGAAGCCAAGCCAAACATTACAGCTCATGTCTCTTCCCCTCCCATATGACAGCTCTCCAGTAGTTTATTTAGGCACTCCTGCTTTTCAGCCTAACATGGTATTTATTGTTTATGTTTAGAAACAGCAAAGGAGACATGGAAACCTTAACATACAAACACAAACTGGTCGTTTTTAAAAATAAAAGTTCCTACAGAAGTCAAAGTACAACAGTGGGCTATAGCGCAGGATGCAATTCTGACTTTATTAGGACAACCACCTTAGAGGACTCTTTTTGAAGCTGTTTTTCTAACTGGCTGATAGTGATGCCCATGTCCATATCAGTACTGCTCACTAAGCAAATTAGAACTGTTTTCTTTATTTTCCATCTTAATTTCACTGTTGTGAAGCTGAAAACATGCTCCAGGCTCACACCTCAGGGAAACCACTGCACTGCTACAGAGGGCAAGTCACAGAACCCTAAAATAGTCTGGTTTGATTTGGTTGGGAGACCTTAAAGGTCACAAAGTTCCAACACCCCTGCCATAGGCAGGGACACCTCCCAGTAGACCAGGTTGCCCAAAGCTCCATCTAATTTGGTCTTGAGCACTTCCAGGGACAGGACATTCACAGCTTCTCTGGGCAACCTGTGTCAGTGTCTCAGTGCCCTCACAGCAAAGAACTTCTCAATATCCAATCTCAACCTGCCCTATAACAGTTTGAAGCCATTCCTCCTTGTCCTATCATTCATGCCCTTGTTGAAAGTCTATCTCCACCTCTCTTCTGGCCCAACCATGTATTGAAGACCTGTGTCTCCTCTTGTTCTCAAGAGGAATATTATAATGCATTCCACCAAAACACCTCTAATGCTGAAGGAGTCATTTCAGTGTCTCTGTGTCACACAAACACAATAAAATACCTACAGTCTAAAGTCATATGCCTCATTAATCAAGCTGAATACTCTTATGTTCCCCCCACTTCTTTCACCCCTGCTCTACCACCCAAACACTCACTTCACACCAGTGCTTTGGATGTCTGAGACTTCCTCAGAAAAAGCAATAAAGTTACATGACCTAAATTAAGTGGAGTCACCATTCAGATCTGTTAGTCCACATTCCACTTCTGATATACCCAGATGTAAGGACAGCATAGGGATAATTTCTTACTCTTGCTTCTCCCATAGTTTTTCACCAAGGAAGCGAAGCAGCATTGGTTTTGCACTGCTCAAACACCCCAAAGTTAAAATCCAACCGCTTTTTGTCACATTATATCACAGTACAAGCTGGCTTGTACTGGGCAATTAATTTGGCTGTAAATAAGAAAACCAGCTGGCTCCATAAACTGACCCCTGGGTTGAAAGAAAGGATCCTCAAGCAATTCAGTTCCATCCTGAACTGCAGACATCTCACGGGTCCAGGAGCTGGGTGGTGTCAAGGAATGCACCAATAACTGGGTTTTTCAAACCCCCTTTATTAACAAGGCTTCCTTCATACATAAACTCACTCTTTTGCACCATGGACATCGGGGTGTGTGCTGTCCCTGTCTCCGACTGACCCCACAAAACTTGTGGATATTAAACGTAATATCCTTTCACTCTAGGAACTTACTGCTGTGTGTCTGAGGTTTGCCAAGCCAGCAGCCAAACCTGGCAAAACCGGGTCATTTGAGCCAGCACATTCCAAGGGGTACCTTAGCACGGCAGCTCTGCCCAAATCCCGTGTTTCACACAGCCTGGGAAATCAGTTATGCCCACGGGTGAAACAGCGAGGCTTCAGTCACCACATTAGGTCACTCCCTAGAACTCTGCATTCCTGATGTAAACACCCTGAGCCCTTGGAACCCAAGAGCAACACGTCAGAGAACATGGAAATTACAGGAGGAAAGCAAGGGCAGGCAAGAATTATTTGCTAGGTTTCCAGGGTACTTGTGTGCCTTGCTGGCTGTTCTGCAAGTCTGCAGTATCCTGCATGTTTTGTCTCGAGGCAGCTGATTGCTGACTCAGATGCTCTGTGAATTCCTTGGCTTCGGAGCTGGGCGAGAAAGACAAAGCCCGTGGAAAAACGCATGCAAGAACAGTGTTCACGTTGCTATTTACAATAATAGCAGGAGGTTGTCACTGACTCATGGCTCCAAGTACCCTCAGGATCTCCAGTGCTCGCCCAGGACAAAAGAAACCAATGGAAAACGCAGAGATGCAGGCAGTGAATAATTCCAGGTGGTGGTTCCTTCCCACAGTCACCACAGATGCAGGAATATGAATATTTTATCAAATGCATACACGAGAAAGAAAGCCCAGTGCCCTACTTCTGCCAAAGGCAAGAGATAAGAGGAGATTTTGCAAATCGTACACATAATGAATTTGGTTGTACAAATTGAAGTTCTGCAGCAAGTGTTGCAAATGCAAGGCTTACATATTTCAGGCAAATAAATCCCCATTATACAAGATACCACCCCCTCTACATTTCCATCCTAATTTTGTTCAAAGTGTTCATTCAAGCAATGACTTGAGCCCAGGGAAAAAATAAAACACTACAGGAATGTATTTTCCAGCCATCTCTTTTTTCCCCATCAGAAATTATTGAGTTAATTCCATCTACATTCACAGCTTGTTCTCTCTACCCTAAATCAGGAGGGAATTAAACATTTGCCAAAGTAACTGCCCAGCTGCACTTCAGAATGCTGAGTTTCTCTGAGCACCATGTGAGTGCTTTCTTACATTTGAGTTATTTCACAGCCAGGCCAACACCTCAGATGCACCCTTGACAGACAAACCTCTGAGAAGTCAGGCATCAAGAAGCGGCAATACCATATGGAATTTGAAAGCAAACTGGTAAATGATCATAAAACCACCCTCCAGCAACATTCCCTATGCCCTTGCCTCCCTTTCATGGCTCCTTCTGTAGCCTGTGCCTAAGCAAGGCCCACTAACATGCTCTGCAAACCCCAAGATCACTGCAGTGCCCAGGCAGCCAGGACACACTTGCAACTTGGCTAGCAAAAGCCTAAGCACAGATTATAGTTAAGCTCATGCTACAGACAGTGGGGACACCTATTTTTGTCTCTCTCCTCCACCCAGCATCCAGTTTTCTTGTAGGAAACCAATTACCTTTGAGACTCTTATTCCTCATTGAATCTGGATGAAATTGTTCAGAAGTTATTAAGGATGAACTGAAAAGCAGATGAACAAATGGCTCAATCCCATAAGCCTCCCCTCTTTAGGAAGCCAAACACAAAAAAAATCTTTATTTCAACAAATGAAAAAGCTCTGTTTTAATTTCTAAGATTTATATTCTTTTACTTTCAGCTAAAACTGAAAAAATGGATTTTCTACAATATGTTCATGACTTTCTAAGTGATTACAATACCAAAAAGTGCAGCTTTAGGGCAGTGGTAAGACTGTGGAACAGATGGCAAAAAGAGGACAATTTTGACAAGAAAAGCTAAAGCCAAAACTGGCAACTATTTTAGCTCCATATGATGCAGACCAAGAAGGGGAAAGCAGGAGGACAAAGGCGTGGTTGCCATTGTTTGCAGCTTCCCTTTTACACCAGATGGAAAAGGGGCACGTCAGCCCTGTCCACAGCACGTTTTAAAATGGGATTTAGATCTGTTCCCCTTCATAACATTCAAGACTCAAGCAAATAAGCTGTCAAAAAACTGTGCTTTGATACACCTGTTAAACTTGATCTGGTCACTTCTGTCCACCACGTGGGAGAGTCTTTTGGGTCTCCACCTCTTTCCTGCCTACCCTCCCTCCCAAGCTAGGCCAAAAGTAGGAGAAAGAGAAACCAAGTATGAACTTGACTACAAATACAAGAACCTGTTCTTAGCACATACATGAACAGTTCACAGAATGCTCACGGCAAGAAAAACTCATCCCAGTACTCACTTGAGAAGAAATGCCAATTATAAACAAGAACATGGAAACACACAAATAGAGAAGCAGTTATAGAAAATATTTTGCTTCCCAAATTCACATCACGGTACAGAAGGAAAAATGTGTCTTGCTTATTACTAACCATTTCTTCAATGCCACAACACAACCACTGAAAGCATTTGACCTACAAAATACAATCTTTTCCCCATGAGAACTCAAAGAACACACTTTGCTGCTGCTGTCATACACAACTCTTTGATCACAGCACTCCCTGCACTGAATGAACACCAACAAAGAAAGAGACCAAGAAACAGATCAATGTTTTTTTCTGGAAGAAAAAAAAATATATACATATACCAACGAAGAGGTAGTTGTTCCTTCAGAGGATGATAAGAAGGGAGTAACACTAGGACACCTGGATAGGTGTCATTCTCACACCACGATGTAACAGAGCAACACAGTTGAATTCCTTTATCTGAAGTGCTTTGAAGCTGTTCCTGATGTTACATTTCAACATAGAAATGCATCCTGAAGTTAGTTCCCACCCAGTTTTACAAGCTGGATTTCCCCAGAGCTCTGCAAACATCATGTAATAACCCTTGGAAAGTGCCTATTTAAAAAAAAACAAAAGAAAGACTCCTTAAATTACCAGAATTTGCATAAAACTTTATTTCCATGGCTTCAAATGGGGATAAAACAAATTGGTTGCCTTAGTACAGCAAGGTATATCAGCTTTTGACACCATACAGGACATGGACCAATTAATTTTTCCAAGCTGAAATGCTGTGTATGCCACAAGAAACAGCAGAAACACCAGCTTTGAGAAAAGCTTTACTGAGCATTACAGAACAAGACCACTGTTCTGCCCCAAGTAGAAATTCTGAGCAGAACAAAGACTGGAGGCCACAAACACACTTTAACCTCTGCAGCTCAGTGAACCAAGTCCACAGAGATCTCCAGATTCTGCTCATGCACTGACCACCCCAAACCATTCCATAGTACAGGAAGAAAACAAATAGAGCCTGTATTTGTATTTTGAAAAAAAAAAAATCTCATTAAAGAAATTCTCTCATGACACTCATATGAACACATTTGCAAAATATTTATGTAAGTGAAAGTGAAATGCCAGAACCTAACACCAAAACACAGACTGCATTGATCACAAAAGTGATCACAAAGGAGAAAATATAATCAATAGGAACAAAGAAACACAGAACCATAGGATCTGCAGCTGACAAGAGGCTAAAAATGACCAATCTTTATTGGGCATGTAAAATGGTTCAGAGACCAGAATGAAAAGGTCGAGCACCCTCTGCAGTATGTGCTTGCTTCCTCTTTACCTGCACTTGCCTCCACTTAATGTGCTTCAGTTCTCCCTCTCATTACCTAATTAGCCAGGGAAGGGAACAAAGCCAGTGAAGGGTCTGAAGCACAAGTCCTGGGAGGAGAACTTGAGGGAGCTGGGGTTGTTCAGCCTGGAGAAGAGAAGCTCAGGAATGACCTTATCCCTCTCTACAACCCCCTGAAAAGAGGGCGTAGCCAGGTAGGGGTCAGCCTCTTCTCCCAGGGAAGCAGCGAGAGGACAGGAAGTGTCTTAAGCTGTGCCAGGGGAAGTTCAGACTGGACATGAGGAGGAATTTCTCCAAAGAAAGGGTGGTCAGGCACTGGAACAGCCTACCCAGGGAGCTGGTGGAGGCACTGTCCCTGGAGGTGTTTAAGGAAAGGCTGGAGGTGGCACTGAGTGCCAGGGTCTGGTTGACACAGTGGTGTTGGGTCATGGGTTGGACTTGGCAATCTCAGTCTTTTCCAACTTACTTGATTCTGTAATTCCCCCTTACATAGGTCAAAGATTACTTATCACCTAGACATCCAAAGAGGCTGAATTTACCAAAGCCCCCTTCATTTCCATCAGTCATTAAGAGAAATATTTAGCACCTCAGAAGCAAGCTCAAAGACTGGCCATTTGTGCCAGCACTGATTTTAATCCCAGCAGATAGATGCCTAGACTTTCAAGTCCAGGGCTCACCCCTCTGTGGTTTGGTAAATCCAGACTCTCACAAAACATTCCAGTTACAGACAGCAAAAAATGAACATGGGAAAGCAAGTTTTATTTGTGCTGCTTCCAACTCTCAGCTGTAATGGGTGTGGAAAAGAGGCATGCACTTCCTGAAAGGAAGTGGTGGAAGACAAGGGAGCTAGAAAACAGGATTAGAAGATTCCTAATTTCACCATTTTTACACAGTCAGCTAGGTATGGCATCACAAATCCCCTGTACTGAGCAGTCCAAATAGATCACAGATTGTTTAGTGGATGTATAACCATTTTCTGTGGAAGAAGACTGATTACAGAAAGTAGAGGAAGTTTAAAATCTTGGAATCTTCTTCCCTCTACACTTGCAAGACTCTTTTGGGAGCCAAGAAATCCAATGTAAATAGACATTTGAATAAAAGAGCTGTAAAGATTTCTCCAGCCCACAAACCACCATTTAGAGATGGCTGAACTTTAAAATAAAAAGAAAAACAAATCCCAAGCTTTATTCTACAATAAGTTGAGGAAGGGTTGGGATCATGCTATAACCCATGGTCTTAGTCTGTGTAATTACCACACAAAAGATACATGCAGAATCAAAAAAAAAAAAAAAGAAAAAAAAAGAAAATCCACCTAAAAAAATCAGACCTTAAACCCAGACCTCCAGAACTGCCACCTCCTTTCCCTTAACAAGAAAAGTCCAACCAGGAACTGCATCTCAAGACTCACCTGCAGATGAGGTCACTGGTGATTTGTCACTCTGCATCCCAGCTATTGGATGCTCCAGTCTGCCCCTGTCCCCAGCTCATGCATGGCCAATAAGACCTAAGCTCCCCCAGGGCAGGCTGACACCCTCAAATTTTCACTGCTGCCAAAGAAAACCCCACAGTGTGTTTATAACTGCTCATGGGCGTACCCTGCTTCTGTAACTCAAACCACTGCCCCAGCCTTCCTTTCTCCTTCCAAGTTATGCACAAAAATATGTGCTCTGCAGTCTGTCTGTGCACCTAAAATCAGAAATGGCAACGACAACCAACTCAATCTAGGTTAGATGAGGCTGTTTCTGAACACCCCACAGGCTTCACAGCCATGTGCTGTCCTCCCACATCAGTCACTCGATTAGACAATAATATACAATTAAGCAATTTCAATTTGTTTTGCAGAGGTGGAGAATTACACACCTCAGCAAGAGCACTACTGACTGAGCAGAGTCTGAACAGGGCACCAAGCAGGATTTGACACAAACCAGGAGACTACTTTCCATCATAGCTTACATTTTTGGTCAGATTCACTATGGAGTTACACCTCATTTTTAGAGTAAAACTTATTTATTAGTCTCTAAAGGCATGGGGCTTCTAGATAACAGGGAAGATACTGAACATGTTCAATGGACACAATGTTAAATCTCAATTTGTCACAGGAAGAAAACACACCCACACATTCATCCTATAACTTTTATTTCACAAATTAGATCATTTGGTTGAGGTCTATTCCACACAAGCCACAAATCTCCTCTGTAACCTCTCCCAAGTTGCATTCCTGTAGACATGACTTTCATTTCAGAGGGAAAGAAAGTCTTGATCCCATCCTTTCCTCAAAATACTCTTACTATGCTTACATTTTGGGGTTCTTGACAGTATATTAAACTTAGTTTAGTATTAACCCTCGATAAATTTACTCATGTAAATCTTTCCTCTTTCCAAGATAAGAATTCCAAGCCTTTGCACTCTGGCATGCTCCACAGCCTTGAGCAAGGATAATAATTTTAAGCAAAATCCAATTCCTTAGTGACTAACTAGCTGTGAGACCATCACATGACAACTGATGAAATCTAGCAACTTAATGAAAGTTTGTCTCTGTTACACAATCTGCTGTGTCTAATGCTTCCCCATCGTTCATATTCCTCAGAGGTACAAGGAAAGCTTTTACCAGGAGACAGGAACGTATTGTATGCAAATAACTAGCTCAACATTTTGGCTGCATCTTGACAAACAGACAGAATAAAGAGTTGGCATTTTCTCATGCTACAAAATACACCAGAATCTTGAAAAGTAATCCAAACTGTAGGCAGAAAATGGCAAAACCAAAACCCACAACACCCACCTTTCCGTTCGGCCCCGGATATCAGATAATACCAATTGCACATACTGTACGTCTGTTATAAATAGCAACCAGGCAGCACCTTCCCCACTTGGCTGGACATTTGACTCCCAGTAAACACTGAGCAGTTTCAATTGCCCAGATAGCAATTTCCCTGCAGCCCTGGAACCCGCAGGATGCCTCTCTCAGCAAAGCCCATGCCAAGCTCAGTGCCTGGAGCGAATGAAAATCTGTTAGGAAATCAGTTAGAGGAAGGAGCTGGAGGTGGTTCTGTGATTTACTCTCCTCTCCCCGAGGCTCTGGCAAGCAGCTCCTGGAAGAAGATGGCAGTCATCACTTCCAGAGGCAGACATTACCAGTCTCCTCAAATACAGCTGCTCTGGTGGGGACATGAAAAGACTTGGTACGAATTAGTCAGAGATTAAATCCAACCTAAGTGTAAAGATGCCATTGGCAGAATTGATTCCTAGTAGCGAGGACACATTTCTCTTTGCCTTTTATCCTCAAGTCCTGTTCTGTCCAGCCTTTTTAATTCCATCCTGCTTTGGATAAAGGTCATTCCTCTGCAAGGATATCTGGGGGTCTGAGGCAGATAGCTCAGCTGAGGATATCTGGCAGAGAAAGCAGCCCTCTGAGGGGGCACAGGCATTCCCTTTGCTTAATGCAGGTCTGAGAGCCCTCACCCAGGGAGCTGTGAGCACTTTTTGTGCAACACATCTGTGTGCACTTCCTCAGCAGGCAAAGCCCACCATGCTCACAGACAGCACTGTGAAACAATCACTGCCCAGCGTGGCTTGACAGGACTGAGGCACTGCTCTGCTCCTGTGCTGCTCACAGGATCTGTCCTGTAGGGCACTTCAGTATTTCCACTGGCAGATGATTCAGTTCTGGACCTCGGACTCAAACTGTGTAATTTCCATAATCTTATTCCATAACATCCTGTATTTGAGCACCAGCCAGAATGACCCTTTTCCAAAATGCTTTTAATGCAGCAAGAAAGAGCACAGGAGACTGCAGGTCACTTGTGACTTTCTCAGTGACAATACCAACAGGCCGCTGCTGGTGTATCTGAAAAGAAAAATACTGAAATTCAGAAGTATTTCCTTCAACTTCATTCAACTCCTGCTTTCAGGCTCAGTCAGCCAGAACAGACTGGTAGCAGAGCACAGCTCTGTAAACTGGGAATGATCAAGAGTGGTGGCAGCACGACAGTAACCGCTTTCCTGTAAATCCATACAGTGCTCCTGGAGAACATTAACTGCACAGAACAACCTGGGGTCTTTAAAACTACCCTCTCTCTATTTGTTCACTGGCAGTAAACAATTTAGTATCTATATATTTACTATTAGTTCATGCTAACAGAAATAAATTCTGTTAAGAAGGATTCATTTTCTCCAATTTAAGGACTGAGAAATGTGAAGGATTTGTTTCTTATTACACTGGGAGCTACCAGTAAAATCCATGTCTACTCTCCACTCCCCTGTCATTTCCCACACATACACCCCAGAAATTATCATGTGTTTTTTCCATAGACCCAAAAGATCTGGCTAACTGTAGAGAAAAATTTCTCATTTCCTGGGACAAACCAGAAAACTCTTCAGCATTTGGTTCTTGAAATACTTGGGAGTGACCACAAGTAATAAGCAATGTTTGCTTTTAACCTTTAATTTCTGTAACACTCCTGTTTATTTTTGAGGATAGAACAGACTATTCCAGTTGGAAGAGGCCTACAGTGACCATCTGCCTGGCTGAACAAAAGTTGAAGTTGTTAAGGGCATTGCCATCATGAAAGTTCATTTCCCTTCCCTGGCTGACACCAGTGTCTGGGCACACACATTTTGTGGTAACTTTTACATTATGTTCTGTAACTATAGGGAATAAGAGGGAAATACTCATTTGAAGAACAAAAGGCAGACAAAAGGATCTAATGCTGATAAAAATGGGCAATTTCCTAACCTTATCACGCTGTGCCCAGTGAGATTACCAATGCTTTATGTCTCATCCCTGTTATCAACTCAGACATTTCTTCCTGAGCCAGTTGTTTTTATGATCAATAGCTTTCTTTTCATTTCCAGGCCAAGTTATACCTCTCTGTTCCTGTGATGATGCTGACCTATGCAAAGCTTTCCCTCCCTTCCCGCACATATTTATAGACAATGTCACATCTCCCCTTGGCCTTCATTATGCTAAGGTCAAATCAAGCTCTCTTGGACTAAGACAGGCTTTCTTTTCCCTCTCCTGCCCATTCTGGGATTGCTTTAGCCTCTTCCACCTCTACAATCCACAACTAGCATAAATTTTAATGTACTCATTGATCACAGGAGACACTCTTTCTCCTTTTTTGCTTATTTCCAAGTGAAAGGCCATCAGATTGCCTCACGCTATTGAATTTAATTTCATGTGCATCCTGTGAGTTCTAGTTCTCTCTACAGAATACCAATGTAAAGGTAGAGCTGGTCTCACAGGCAGAGAAATACAGCCCTGATCCTTTAAGAGCAGGAGCAGTAACCCTTCCCCCAAAACTAGTTTCTTCCCCTTCCAAACACAATTTGGTCTTTTCGTCAAAGAAACAAATCTGGTATTTGGATGCAGCAGTTTTTTCTGATGCAATATCGATGCCATGGGCCAGGAGACTGGTGGAGCTTCATGGAGAAGATTCCCACAGGCTGTGGCCAGCACCTGTGATCAGCCCTTCCAGTCTCCTCTACTTCCTGACCTACTTATATCAATATAAGAAAAATAAGGTAGAACACCTCCAGGAGTGGCAGAAAAATGTGTTGGCTTTTGTCCTGCAACTCAGTATTAGAAATCAGGGAAGTGGGGCTCTAAAGCACTCTCCAACAAGAAAATCCAAGGTAATTAGTCAGTTTATTAAGAAAAAAGAGTTTTCTGAGACTGAAGAGAAACAGAACACATGCTAGGATTTGCCTTCAAACTAGTCCAGGGCTTTGACATTACTGTATAGATGTAAACGTGGCAATAGAAGCACAGTGCCAAGCCAGAATCACACGCTGCTTACCATGACTGCAAACATGGATGCAAAACAAAACAGCTTTATTGAAAGGTCACTAAAGGCTGTGCAAAATTATCAGGTTCAAGGCCTTCAGCTGCATGAAGTGGAAATTCTGTGAAAGCAGCTGATACTGTAGCCATTTCTGTAACCCTCTGTGCTCTGACAGAGTGTGTGGGGTGGGAAGAAGCCTGAGGGAGGTGACCCTGTCATTTGAAACTCGGTTTCCTTGACAGGATGGATGGAATTTTGCTTCTTCCTCTGTTTTAAAGAATTACAGCCTTGAAAGCTGAAGGTGGCAAGAGACTTCCAGAATTTTGCCTGTGTATATAGAGCTGCCAGAAACAGTGTTGATAACAGTGCTGTTTGGAAAGGCTGTTCATGCAATTTCAAGAAAACTGTGCTTTGGGTAGAACAGCTTAGTAAAAGCTGCTGGTATACTCCTGCGTGTTGTTTACTTTGGAAAATGAAATTTGAATGTTGTTTTCCCTCAATGGTAAAGCTATGCTATGCAAAGCAATACTTCAGGCAACTTATGCCACATCTGCGTCCTCACAGCTAATAAAGGAATGTAAGATGACGACAAGTTATGCAGGTATAATCACTTCACCAAATTACATAAGAGAATTTAAGAGATAAGTACTGTTCTAAGTGCTCCAAGCACATATTATATGTTGCCCAGGAGTCCATTATCCCAAAAGAAAAAAAATTATTTCCTGTCTTTGAATTGCTCTTAGAAACATCTAAAATACCCCAAGAGCTGGTTGATTCAGCATTGCTTTAATGTGATCTTGAACAAGCTTGGTTTTCCCTTTTCCACATATTCTATGCAACAGTAACTTCACTTTCATTAGTCCCCTGGCTAACTCCTTAGATGTGACAGTAATACAGCCATTAAGCAGATCAGCAGGGTCTCAAGTTTAACAGAAAGATCAGTATTCAGACATGTCTGACTTCAGTCCAAGGTTGCTGGCACATCTATAAACAGCCATAGATTGAGATGCAGTAGTATCTTAGAGAAACAGAACAAAGCACCAAGTTTGCAGTATCCAGCTGCAATGAAATGTGAAACTCTGGCCTTGACAAGCATAATACAGCATTGTTCACTGGACACAAGAGGTGCTCCCTTCTGTAGCTTGGACTCCTACCTGGTCCAGTGCTTCCACATGCCCCTACGGCCACAACACTTGCTGGCTTTGGAGAAAACAGCCTGCCAGGCTATTCCATGGAGAGTGTAGAGCTCATCTCACTGCAGACTGTGGGGAGTAAGCCCAAGGTTATTCAACACTGTGGTATCCCAGTAAGTCACAGGACATGCTGGAGAAAACATCTATGGTACCCACACACCCTGTCCAAGGACTCACCCAGCACTTACTGATTCTGTGTGCCCAGATCTAAGCATTAGACTCCACATTCCTCCACTCCAGAGGACAAGGCAGTTCACCTCTAGCACAGAGCTATTTATTAGCTACACCACATGCCACATTAACACGAGCTTACGTAAGCAAATTCAGAGCAAGGTAGCATCTAATGAAAATGGCCAACAAAAAAACAGGTGCCTTGCTATTAAAGGCTGCTTTCCCTGGAAGAATTTAAAGCCACACAGGGAATGCGTGGGAGAAACTGACAACCCTGCAAAGCAACCTGCAGCGAGGCAGGCGGGGATGCTGAACACCTGCAAACAAACCCAATCCATTACTAAAGGGGAGTTTGACTTTCACTTAGAACTGAACCTCACACACCATCTGTGCCCACCTCTATTTCAATCCCACCTCAGGTCAGCCTGACAAGTGTTGGGTGTGATGTCCACAGACACACAAATGACCACCTGAAGTGAACAAAAGCAGTTTCCACTCTCACTGGAATGACCAGGCTGCCTGGCTCGTTCTCTCAGTGGTCTTTTCTACAGAGAGAGTGGAGCACAGAGAAGCTTCCAGCACACTCCTCTCCTGGCTTCCTTCACTGAGCACAAGTAGTTACAACCCATTAATGGAAAAACAGCCCAGTGCATGCAGAGAAAAACTAGGCTGTCCCAACTAGGCTACACTCAACAACTGGAGTCAGTACTAAGGTGACCCAGACAGGATTAAGCTGGAGGCCTGCCACACCATTAGCTTTCATCAGATCAGTAGTTGGCTGCAGAAAAAGACAGATAATTCCTGCTGGATCCATGTTTCCTTTTCTTTTCTTGGTTAAGAAACTTGATCTGGCTGTTGATTAGGGAACTACACCGATCCATATTGTTTAAAACTCTTGCTTAAGGAGTAGGTCAAACTAAGAAATTGTGAGTCACAGAACCACAGAATAATTAAGATTGGAAAAGACCTCTGGAGATTGCCTAAACTGATCCCACTGCTCAAAGCAGAGTCAGCTAAAACAGGTTATTCAGGACTGTGCCCAGTCGGGATTTGAGTATCTCCAAGGATGGAGTCACAAGGGATGTTTTAAGCCTAACATAATATCTCTTGCAACAGACAGACCTGCATATTTAACCTCCAGGCAGATTAATTTTTATGTAACCAGGCAATACAAGAGAGGATAGATGCTCAAGTCCCAGCACACATCACCCTAAAAGGTAAAGTCAAGGGTGCCAAAAACAGCAAGTCACTTTTTCCCCTATATTCATGAAACTCGTAAGGTCCTCAGATTTCCTCCTTACCCTGAAACAAACTCAATTGTTTATTCCCAGGCCTAATGGAACATTAAACAAAAGAAAGCTTAACCCATGAGGACAACACATGAAGCTGCTCTAGCAGATAGTACTGGAGCTCTGAATCCCCTTTTACATTCTACTCCCTAAACAAAGGCAGCACCTAGAGCAAGGGTTTAACTAAACTGCCTCTTCTCTCCTTGGAAACAGTTCTTACTGGTCAAGTTCGGTGATATCTGACTTTGCAGTAAACAAGCACTGCCAGAATAAAAAAATAACATTTAAGAGAACCTCAAGAAGTGATCGAGTGTCATGTTGGTCCAGATGTTGATCCAGAACATGTGATTTTCTTACAAGCTGCAAGATGGAAGAGGTACCTAATGACATAAAAAAGGATATTCACACCTAACAACAAAAAAATTAGGATCAAAAACTCCGTGCTATGTTTTCCAAAGGCAGAGTGCAATTCCTGGCAATGGGGCAACAAGGAATAGCTATGCAGCTGGCAAGTGAACCACAAGGTTTTAAATAGACAGTTCAAAGCCACAGATTACTCTCTTATCCTGCACTGGGGGTGTTACAAGGCTGTGAGGAAAGATGATGTACAGAGAAGAATCAAAAATGTATCACTTCAATTTTAAATTACCTACCTCTGCCTTTAGAAAACTACTTTTTGGATGACTTGCAATGTGTCAATATGATTTAGAACAGTAGCTGTGTGTAGAATCCAAAGACCCCTGATTCAGTTTTGGTGTAATCAAGGGGCTTTAGCTCTTGCAGGGTTGCCATTTTAATTTTGATATCTAAAGAACACAATCAATAAAGTACAGCTCACCCCAGGGATGAGAAGTTGTTTCTAGTCCCAGGTTACGGTGGCTACTTAGAAGTACTCAAGCAAAAAAGTGATTTTTCTAGGAAGGAAAAGGTCACTCATAGGGAAAAGACAAGTTACGAAACCAGCAGAGCAGGCTGACCCTGCAAAAAGCAGATTTTTAAAAAGCCTTGTTTACTGTTTCTAGTCCCAGGTTATGGTAGCTACTTAGAAGTACTCAAGTAAAATAAGTGATTTTGCTAGGAAAGAAAAGGTCACTCATGGGGAAAAGAGAGGTTAAGAAACCAGCAGAACAGGCTGACCCTGCAAAAAGCAGATTTTTAAAAAGCCTTGTTTAGTGGGAATCTACTACACACATGCATGTGGGACGGGAGAACCTCCAGCAGATCAGCCCTCTTACACCAGGGTCCTTCTTTCCTCACCCCCTAACAGGAGGGTCTGGCCACAGGATTTGAGAAGATTACCAGGGCAAAGCTGGAAGTGCCTTCCCACCAGCAGTCTAAAAGTGAAGTTAATCACCTCAGCACTTCTAAAGGGGCAAGGCCTGGGAAAGATTGAGTGAGACTGCTTTCAGCAACTGGCCTCAAACCAATCACCAGCCACGGAAACACCAAGTCTGATCCTGTGGGCAAACAAGTCCTGAGCAATGGTTCCTCGAGGTAACATGCCGGGTGATACACAACTGTTCCACACAGAACATTTCACCAAGTCCCACTGGAACACTGAAGGTCTCCAGTCAAAGGTCCATACTACAAAGAACTTTTGGTAAAAGAAAATAACCAATAATTTGTGTGTGCTTATTTAGAAAACAACTACCTCGACTCAAATCCTCTGGCAAACAGGGAAAGCAGCGCTAAGTCTTTTCCAGGGAAAAAACTTCAGTCTAGACTTAGAAAAGGCTTAGTCTAGACACGGATACCACAAGCACTGAAAATGCGAAAACTTCTCTGGTGTCCTCTGCACAGGACAGGGAGTGTCTCCCTTCCCCCAGCAGGCAGCCCAGGTAGGGGTCCAAGGCTAAATTCAGCTACCACATTACCATACCCTGTCATGGTGCACACTTGCTTGAAAACTTAGGAATTTATGCTGAAACTTGGAAGAAAATATCCCAGCCAACAACTTCAGCCAGAACTTGAATGGAGTCTTTAGCATAAAGAGGTCAGCTAGTGACTGTAGAAGTATTTACTGAGTTTCTTCTGCATTTCATACGTATATACTCATCCTTCCCTTTGTACAAAAAGGAAAGTCAGGAATGAGTCAGGAATTCTAGGCTCATTTTCATTTAAAGAGAGAAATATGCACACATGCAGTTTCAATATCAAGTATTCCAGATTTTATGCGAAGTTTTTTCTTTAGTGACCTGGCTCCTCATGTAGTAAATCACAAGCATAACCCAAGGAGACACATTCGTTTGCAAATTATTGCTACAATCCTCCAAATTAAAATCTTTCAAGTCCATTTCACATACAAACCCCTGACTATGGCTTTAAGATTTTGGAAGGAATAGAAGTGCCTAATTTTAAAACATGCTACCTTACCATTGTTAAGTTCATGTAAATTAATTATAAGTTTATAATATTAATTATATTATTAATATTTCAATGCATCCTTGAGCTTTCCAGTTCACTACTTAAAGAAGGAAAAAGGAGTGTAGGTTTCTTTAAAAGACCAAAAATTATTTTTTAAATTACATTCATTTTAAATTAAAAACACTAAAAAATTATTCTTCCATATCTTGATATCCCTAGTAATACTTTACAAATTATTATTATATGAAATTTTGAGATAAGGGAACCAAAACTGGTTTAATTCTTTTAAGGTTTGAATCTGCCACAAACAATGAGCAGGAAAAGCCATAGTTGGTGGTTTTCTTTTTTTCCCCCCTTTGTTTTTAGGTCCTTCCATGAAGGGGAAACCCTTCTAGGAAGAAGGGCTATTCCCTGCAGTACCACCTCTCCATTCCAAATTGCCAAGAACAGTGCAGGGAATAGTTTCTAGCATGGGGACAGAGAAATCTTCTTCCAGAAGTTTAAGGACACTCTTCCCAGATTATTTTGGTCACCAATAATTGCACTGGAATGGCACTGGAGATTCCAAAGGGAAAGCTGTTATCCATCACCAGCAAGTCAGCTACACTCAACTCTGTAAATATATCTCAGAAGAATCAAGTGTTAGACTTCTCCTACATTTATAGTACTACAAGAACAGAACAAGGAATACAGTCTGTTTAGCTTTTATTTTTGTCTTGATAGGTTTTCATTCTAAATTTCCAAATGTATTCTTGTCACTGAAGTGTACATTTCTTAAAACTGAGAACGTTCAGTGCAATCTCAGTCAAAAATGACCAAGAGAAAATTCAGTACCTATGTCCAAAGAAGAAATGCTAACAGACATTTCCACCTTGAGAAAGGCCAAAGACAACAAGCTTGCTCATCAGAACCAGTTCCTGAATTTTACAACTTTCTCTTCCAGTCCTGTGGTTTCACTGGGTTAATAATACCAGCTGATATGATTTAATAAAGTACTTGATGATAATGCAGAAAGGAACAGCACTTTTGTGGTTGGAAATGTAGCCACACAAGCTTCCTGTTAATGTATAACTGGAGGCTGTACCAGCAGATGCATCCCGAGCTCCATACATATGGATCATGCTTTGCTTAAATCTATTTATCTAGGATATCTATTTCATGCTACAACTGAATGGTATTGCTTTCCCTTCCCCCTGACTTTGGGAATGCTTGGAAAGCTGTGCTTTTCAGCTGAAGACCATGATGGAAACTCCCCTGCCTAACTAAACACAAGCAGCCCCTTCAGTCAGGTCAGAGATTTAACCTGGCTCCCCACATGGCACAACCACCACAAGAGAAATGGAAGAGGAAAACAAACACAGGGTTTGTGGTGAGATGAGATCCATCCCTTAGGTAATTGTGGGATCTTCAGCTGTTTCATGCAAATCATGAAGATATCCATATCTTTATAACTTAGGGCAGAGGCTGTAAGAAATACATAAATCTCCCTTAGTTTTCAAAGTCAGTGAAAGTTGAAAAAAAAAATTAAAAATCAGCAATGTCTTGGCAGAAGAAAATATCTATGTCAGCATTAAAAAAAAAAAAAAAAAATTTCAAAGTCAGTGAAAGTTGAAAAAAAAAAATTAAAAATCAGCAAGGTCTTGGCAGAAGAAAATATTTATGTCAGCATTTAAATAAAAAAAAACAAACCTGCAGTTTCAATCACCTCAGTATGACATGTCTGGGAAAACAAGTTCCTTTTTTTAAAGTTGCATTACCACAAAGTTTAACTAGAAATTGCATGAGCAAAGCCAAGAAGCCATCCTGCTTAACAGCCAAAGAAAGAATAAAAATTATTTGTCTGGACCTACCCATTACATCTTCTGCATGCTTTAAGGACACACCCCTTAAAAATGCAGACATATTTCATCTTGCTTACCCCTTTAAGAAAGTCTCCAATTGCTCTTTTAACATCCTCATATTTAACTTCAGTTTTAAAAACTTGTAGATTTATCACTGCCTTCTTCTTGCACTCACTGTAGCTGTACACTAAGCAGATTTTTGCTCCAGGACCCTAACTGTACTTTTTAGGGCTACAGCTAACTAACTTTCAAAAAAATTCTGGAGAAACATCAATTAGAGCAGTCCAAAGGGCTGCCATCAGAAACTGTGACAAAGCAGTACAGAAAAGCTCATACCCACATCAGGGCTGTTGTGGAACAGAGTCCAATTCAATGTTTGCTCTATTATCAACTTGGCACACTCAAGGGAAGTTGTGGAAGTCTGTTGTTCAAGTAATTTAAAATTAGACTACTTAAAAAAATAACAGGAGGAGTAAGTTTTAGCTGTCTAGATTATGTTTCTTATAATTTTACAGGAAAATCATACAAATATCCACAGATTTATTTTTGTGCAAGGGTAATAAGATGGGATACATACATGGGATGTAAAGGACCACAAGGTTTGATGGCTAAGACAGAACATTTGAAGGGCAATATTCTTCCCACTCTCCATGAGTGTCCTCAGAGCTCTTGGTGGGGTGTCTGACAAATATATTTGTCCCACTAAGGTCACAGGTCAGCACCTGAGACTTTCTCTAAGTGTCCCAAGACATTCCCCCTCAAGCCCTCTTCCACTCAGCTATGGAACAAGACAAAAGACAACCCTGAACCCCTTTCTTCTGGAATTCTAACACAGGGAGCATAGAATATCTGTGCCAACTGATTGGCAAGCTTCCTTGCACAGATTTGAGATGGAGAGGCAGAGATAAGCACAGGATAAAAAAAGGCAAGTACACAAACACGACATAATTACAGCCCCGTCTGTAGTGGCAAACAGTACACTGGGTGTATTGTAACTTGGAAAAGATCAACCTTTAGGCTCTGACACCTGCTCTATTTTATGTGTGATCATCTAATTATCTAAGAATTCAGAGCAACACTTCACAGGCTTTCATACCTTATTTACACTAGAGAGTTTCTCTCAATGAAAAAAAATTATAAGCTACCAATACAGCTCTGAATCAAAAATATGGTCAAAAACCTAATTTCCATACTTTAATTCAGCTTGAAAGCCTATCTGACTTACCATCTTCAGGTAGCAAGCTACACAAAGAGTAGAGCTCCAGAGCATGCCTACTCTCCTGGACTATGTTTTGTTCAGGAGAATGCAAACCAGCTGTGAAGTTCTGTCTTTCATGGGGTGAAGTTGTACCACAAAGCAGCTAAAGATATCACAATTATTATATGTTTGCAAGAAAGCAGTTAATTAGGCCTTGCCTAAGCAGGCAGAAAGCAACCACAGCTTAAACAGCTACCATTTCTACAATGGTTTTTCATCTTTCTTTCCAGAGCCAAAATACACTGTTCTCCAGAATTTCTAAAAGGTTATGACTCAAGTAGACAACCCAGGTTAGATCTTACTTTTGAAATCAGCAGGGATTTTCATGTGGCATCATTAACTCTGAGTTATACAGGTAACAAGTGCTCCCAAAGGTCCAGAAGGGAGACCTTTGAGAGGAACAAATTTAGTTGGATACAATCCTACAGCCACAAAAGCACACACTGTCCTCACTATAAAAGCTATTTACTCTTCAAAGCAGCAAGATGAAAGATTACTGAAAAACTGCCGGACAAGATAAAGCAACAATTAATCTCAATTAGTGCCATTCAGTTTGTGTTCAGTCTCAAGTCTTTAATCTCCACCTTTTTTAACTCCCAGTTTTGCCAGCTCGCCACCATTTTAAAGGAGAGCTACGACAGGCTCCACAAAGCCTTCCTCATGAGGAGCTTTATTTGATTGCAACACAAAATCAGGCCACTTCCAAGTAATTCCCAAATCCTCAGCTGAGGCTGCTGTCACTTAGGTGGTGCAGCAGAGCAAGCTGCTTGTGCATTTTTGCTGCCTTACTTCAGTGTTCCTGTAGAGCAAGAGCACATATCCTGCTGGCTGAACTGCTCTCCATCCTGCACTCCAGGGAAATGGATGCATTTCAATTATGCACACTTACATCACCGCCTCCCATCCAGCAGGATGGACAGAGTTCAGCTCCTCCATTCAACTGTGCTCTCCTTGGCAGCCAGGGAAAGAGGTGCAGGTGGAAAGCAGGAATCCCATCTGTGTTTTGAAGGGCAAGGGTAAATCAATTACAACAGTGGGCAACTGGAATAGCAGTGAGGCACGAGACTGAGCTGAAATTCTGAGAGCACATACAGACACTTCAGCAAAAACTGAATATTCTTATTTTTGTGTTCCCATCACATGCACACAGGGTGGTACAGACAGAACCCTGATGATGTGGCAGCTGGTTTCTCCTCTCTCCCTAAAGCAGATGATTTCATGTCAGAGTATACATTGGTTTCAGACAAAGAAAATATCCAGAACTGTCAAACTTTTTTAAAAAAGCATTTCTGACCACAATGTGGCAAGATGGGGCTAAAAAGGGAGAAGACAAAAAAAGGCAGTTTTGTTTGAGAGCTATTTTAAGTTCACATCTCCAGGCAGAACAGCTTTTAGCATTGCTATGCTCAGTGAGAAGCTTCAGGGTCAGTTACTTTCATTTGTTGTTTCTTCCCTAAGGAATATCTAGGTTTGCATGAATAGCAGTGTCGAGCTTGGCTTAGATCATGCATGTGGGGGAAGGTGGAAAAAGACATGAGAAGGCTGGAAAAGACAACAAGAAAATTGCAGTGCAAGAGCTGTTTGCAAATGCTGCACCACACTAAGACAATTTCCTCAGCTGCTCAGGAAAACCATTACTTTAAATCCCAAGTAATGGCTGCAGAGGTGGAAAAAAGTCTGGTACTATCTCATCCTTCACACCAAGGGTAGGTGGAAGGGCAAGGACATTCCAAGTAAAGCTTCCAAGAGGACAATAGAGGAAATCTTTAGTTTTGCCCAGGAACTAAGCACTTGGCTGTGAACTCCAGTCAAACTCAATTTCACCACAGCAGACCTCTGATGAACAATATACACAAGTGAGAGCTAGATGGGACTCTGAAAAAGCCACTACAACCAAAAAAGTGGCAATTTTCTACACAATAAAAGGTGATAGAGTCAAAAGGAACTCAAGGACTGCCTATTTCTGACCATGAAAGCACAGATTTGCTGGGGCCTGACCTACACAGGTTTCTATTTTTATCTGGACAGCGAAAATGTAGCTGATGTAGTTAGAAGTTTCTCACCACTTCACTGACTAGTTTTTGGGGTTTTTTTTATTTGAAGTTCATGAAAGAATGGATAAACAATCCATTTATCAGCGGCACAAGCACGAGTGCTCAATGCCTGTTACTCCCTGTATCCCAACTTCATTATTTGAAGTCCATGAAGGAATGGATGAACAACCCATTTATCAGCGGCACAAGCACGAGTGCTCAAACCTGTTACTCCCTGTATCCCAACTTCATTTCTTTAGATTATCACTTACACCTGTTTTTTTCTTTGACTCCAAGTTTATTTGCAAGTACCATTTATGGTTGTTTTCAGAAACCCATGCCCTAAGAGCCTGACAGATTGCCAGCTCACTTCATTAAAAAACCTCCTGTGGCAAGAGCTTTCTTCCACTGCTGACCAAGGCTGTGTTTGGACAGGTGACCCCAAACTGAAGCGCTTCACACTCAACTCTCAGCTTTGCCAAGTCAGCCTGTAATCCCTGAACATGGGGAATTCTTGACATGGAACTTCTTTAACTGTGGCATCTCCCCCAGAAAAGCAGAAGAGCTAGTAAATATGCTTTTACAGTCATCTTTAAGCCTCTCAAAATTACTCTCCTTTCTTTGTCTTGACACGCCTTTCCTCCCCTTGAAAATTCAGAATTTTCTATTACCCCAGCACATTTTAGAAGACATTCTTTAATCCCTTTGCTGATTGGCAACTTCACTTAAGATTTTATCTTCACCCTCTCAGGATTACTTACATGGTAAAACTCTGCTCTTCAAACAGCTTGTAAAGTGAGGATTGAACAATAAGGGGTGGGAGAAATGAATTTAGCATCAGACAGAAGAGTTCTGGCTCCTAGGGTTGGGCAAGGCTTGGAAAAGACAAGACTTCTTGCCATCATACTGCAGATCATCTGCCAAATAGTAACAAAAATCCCCCAACAACTAAAAAGACCACAAAAAAAATCCCAACCACTTTCAGGTCCAGTTACCACCCTGAAATGTAAAGGAACAAGCAACACCACAGAGCTGATAGCCCCCACCCTTGCTACAGCAACAGAGCCTGCCAATCAGCTATTTATCAAGAATCCACAGCCACATGAGCTGGAAAACACTCCTCTCTTTACACTCTTGACAGCTGTCCCAGCTCAGGTTAATAGCAAAACCCCAGTTTGGTACATGCAGACCCTGTGACAAGCTTCACTACACTGAGAATGTGACTAAAAAGGTGCTGCTTCAACACCTCGTCAGCTTAATACTTGTGTTAGGTCTAATATTAGAATATTCTAAGTCCATTAGGGGTGACTGCTTTCATTAGCCTTTAAATAGTTTTTCCATGGCACTATCTCTGAATTCTCTCAACCACTGTTTTCCTCACTGTTTTCTGAGGATGGCACAGGAGGAAATACTAAGGACAACTAATAAAACAAAACCACAGCCCCAAAATACAAAAGGTTCTGCCACAACACCGAAGAGCACAGAAGTGTCAGAGAGTGTGCACTCTGCTGCTCTCCTGGCTCAGATTTTTGCCACAATCTCTGCTCACATGCTGAGCTCTGCAAAGGCAAGTGGCAAAGCGATTCCCCTCCTTGGGAATCCAAGCTCAACAGGACCTGCATCCCCAGCAGGGTTCCCAGAGGCTGCCACAACAGCTTCCCCTCGGGTTGATGCACCTCAGAGGCCCAGAGATGGTTAGCCTTGGGTGTCATGGTTAGCCTTGGGTGTTATTAAGAGGGAAGCTACAATTACCTTCATTCTGCTCTATTAAAGCTCTTAGGATGAATCACGTTGCACCAGCACCTTTTTAACCATTCTGGTTAAAAAGAGGCCTCTCCAAGCGGCGTTCACACATGGACCTGCTCCCTCCAAAGCTGCTGTGCTACAAACCTGGAGTTCCTCCTCTCCACAGCTGATGTGCTCCCAACCTTGACAGAACAAAACAAAATGAGGGAAACACACAAGCCTTTCAAGTCTAATTTCTGAAGCCATTTAGACACTGAGAACAAAACTGTTTGATCAGCAACAAGCAGACACGAATGGCTCGGTCCTGAAAAGACTCCGAAGGGAGAAAAAGAACACAGCACAAAGATTTGTTTCACTACTGCTGCTCAAGGACCTGGAGATAAATAACATCTAAGTATATCTCAATTTGTGGTACCTTACATGCCCTCTTGACCAATTCTTGACCCAGAAAAAATATGCCCTAAAGGGACAGAGAGGAAACTACATTAATATTTATGCTCTTTAAGAACAATAACATGTGCATCAAAATATGTAATATATAAACAGTTTACTAAGGGCCAGATTTTGAGTGTTCCATTGTCCAGCCAGAATTTTTTGTTTATAAACTATTACATGAACCAATCTTTAAAAAAACCTGTGAGTCTCCTGCTGAAAACAACAAAGTTTAAGTCCTTGAAATTTCACACAAGCAGCAATTATTTTTAGACTAAAGGATACTAAGTGAAGGTTATGAGGCAAGCAATGTCATTTGCAAATAAGCTCTCTGAAGCAGGAAACATCTGAATTTGGGCCTGTGGCTGTTCAAAACAAATTATCTAGCTGTTCAAGCCAAAGGCATATTTTACACACAAAAAAGTGCTGGTTTCCAGAAACAAAACACAACTGACACTTTTGAGCACCTGTGACAGACACCAAGCCTCCAGAATACAAGACAATGACAGAAAACAGACCCCCCTCCTACCCAATTTGAAGTTCAGAATTGCTTGAATGCCTTGAACAGACAAAGGGAAAGGAGGCTGCATCCAAAGCAGGAGGAAGCAAAAGGAGGGATGGCTTCTTTTCAACAACACACAGGTACAGCCATGGTTTCAATTCATGTAATGAAGCACTTAGATTCACATGAGCTCAAACACAGCCCTCAGCACAGTGGGGCAGGAAGAATCAAATTTACATTGGACATTCCTATTCCTCTTCCATCAAACAGACCACCAGGTGACCAGGGTTCTGCTTCCCATCACTACTGGTGCAAGTTAGGAGCAGTCAGAGTATGTAAGGATGATGAGTGGCTCTGCTGTGCTATGGACAATTTGAGATTCAAGGAATAAATATTGTTCTTTCCCAGCCTTCAAATTTAGATTTCAGCGGAGGAAAGAAGACTGGCCTGCACACTCCACATTTTTGCACCAGCAAGGAAGAACAGGTTAGTACAAGAGCCTCTGGGAAATATCCTGTCAGAAGCTTTCCTGTACAGGTCACATTTCTGGGCTTATTGTCTTATCCTTGACAAAAGCTATTCCACATAGCTATGTTCATTTCACCAAAACAACTTTTTGGGAGTGTGGGGAAACCCATGAATATCAGAACTACTTTTTATGGGTAGGTGGATTTCCACCATCACCCTCCCGGGGATATTTATTTTTCAGATTAAGAAATATGAGCATTTGGGTGCTACATATTCAAAAGCAGTTCTTTTTTTATGTCAAGTTCCAGCCTTTTTTACCATTGTTACTGTTCCCCACATATACTCCTTACCCTGACTACTTAGAGGACTAAACACCAAATGCAGCAGCACTTCAAGACTCGAGATCTTGTCAGCTCAGAGTTCTTCATGCTTTATCACACACTATGTCTCTCATATAAGCTTTTGCACATTTTATAACTGGCTGCATTACTTTTTTAAGCAATTGTTATTTAAGAAAAAACCATAATATTTGGTGGTGTGTCTTGAGAAAGGCATAACATCTGCAGCTGTTGGTCATTTGAAACAAACCCAACTTCTCCTAGAGCTGAGGTCAGTACATGGGCACCACGAAACTCCTGAAAGGAGGAACTAGGCTGAAAGGCAACAGCTCTACCAGCTGACTTTAAGACACAGCTTCAGTTTCTTCCCATCAGTCATGGGTATTTACATTTATGGCTCAGCATTTTCTTCAGTATGGCACCTCCACATCAGATAAGTTCTAGATTGAATGCATTAGAACTGGAATCAAACTTTTAAGTCTTATGTATACTCTCCAACAACCAGAAGAATAACTGATTTTAGCCTGTTACTCTGCATTCTAGAGCAGTCTGAAATCATGACCAAATTTCTGAACCACAAAGTTCACACATTTGGCTAGAGAAGATTTTGATTTTTTTAATCCATTTATTCAACAAGAGAGTTGTTCTGACTGGGAAAAAATGTTAAAGTAATACTGCTTGAAAAATCATAGAATCATAGCATGGTTTGGGTTGGAAGGGACCCTAAAGATCTCCTAGTTCCAGCCCCCCCATCACAGGCAGGGATACCTTCCACTAGACCAAGTTGCTCCAAATCCCATGCAGCCTGGCCTCAAACACTTCCAGGGATGGGGATCCACAGCTTCTCTGGACAACCCCTGCCAGAGCCTCAGCACCCTCCCAGTAAAGGTGTTTTTCTTACTACCTAATTACATAGGAAAGGAAAAGATCTACTGTCACTCCTCTACATCAGCCTGAGCCCAACTCCAGGCAGGAAGGAAAGCACCAGTGACCAGCAGACTTATCCAGGCTGTTTTCCTAGCCTATCTTTTCTGGTGATGTTATAAATACCCTTCTTTGAACAGCACAGATTCCCTCCCCAGCTCTTCCTGGGGGCTGGAACTAGATGACCTTTAAGCTTGCTTCCAGCCCAAAGCCATTCTGTGATTTTTTCAATTCCCAAACATTTCCCACAATTAAGAAGCACTACAAGCACTCAGTGAAATCAGAGAGCAAACCTGTTGCTCTCCTACACAATAACCTCACCTTGCCCTGAACTTCAAAGAGTCCTTCTGGAAATGTTCCTGAATCCAGTAGGAAGGCTTTACAGTAAGCACTAAACAAACATATGACTTGGGGTGCTTTTAAGAGGCTACTTCACTTGATAAACTGATAGAAATATCACTGATAACAACCTAGAAGGATGAAGGCCCAACTTATCTTAACAGCACAAGTGGCAGTATAATCTTCCCCGTATTCCTACTGCTTTAAGACAAGAGGAATTGAGGAAGGCAATAACTCCAACTGTCCCTGAACTTCAGCACAGAAAGATAATCTCCCCTCAGGGCTACAAACCAACTACTTACAGTCTTCAAAGAACTCTTAGCTAAAGAGCCTACCAGAGGAGCAACGTGACCAGAAGCTGCCTGGGCAATGGATAGACAAGGGATTTGCAAATTTGCTTCATTTTGCACTGAATCACTTTGGTAGTTTTATAGCAACAAGGTTATAGAATTCATAGCTAGCAGGCCAATTCCAGGGGACATTTCAACTTGCATCCTATAAATCGCCATCAAGATATTTGTATAACTGTGGATTAACAAGCTCTTAGACAAGAAAATACCTTCACTTAACAGTTAGTGAATAGACTCCAGTGCCAATATTTGAGACCAAACTGCTTGTGTTATGCACATGCTAAATCCATGTGTGAAGTCTGATCAACAGGGGCATGCCTCAGAGGGAACCATCTCTAGGTTTACTGTGTAAATGAACAGGTGCCAAGGCTTAGTCTCTGAGCAAAGCTGTGAGAGTTTAGTCCTAACTCTCACACAAACAAAACTCTTCTTCAAAAGGAACTTTCAGTGTAAAGGTCTCTGTATATCCCACATCATATTTCCTTTGAAAAGTCAACAACTTATTCCAGCTAATGGAGACTTATCAGCAAAATATTTTGTTTCACACAAAACCACAGCAAGTGAGGGTTGATGAAGCAAAGTCCAAACCTCTGCCCTGTGAAAGAATATTATCTTAAGATTCAAATGGGGACCACTAGCATCAGTGCTGGAAAAATTAAGGGAGATAGAATATCAGCAGAGAAACAGAGGCAGGAGTTAAAAGCAAGATCTCACAGCCCTCTCTCTATCCTCAACCCTGGAACCCATCATCAGGTTTATTTTCCAATAAACTGATTTGTCCAGAGTCACAGGTTTTCAAGGATTCAAGCTTCTCATCGTATGGTAGAATTTAACTTCAAGCTTATTCTTGGGTCTACCAATTTATTCCCTGAAAATTATAAACCATGAACGAAAAGAAAAAACAACCTAACACCAAACCCTTTATTTACCAAATTACCCTAATCACATTGGCAGAGCTACTAAGTGACATAACAGATGGCTGCATGACACAAAGGCATTCAAATTTTAAAAGCTGGTACCTGAGTTTTATGGCACTTTTCTCTTTAGTACTTCTATAATAACCAAAGTTTTTTAGTCAGTTCTTCAAAAATGCACATCTCAACTCTAACCATGTTTTGAGACAGGCCCTCTAAAGGTCTATTAGATGAGCTCTTCTCAGAAGACCTTGTTCTGCACATCTAAATCCCACTGAGCCTTACAACAGTTTGAATCCTGTTTTCCTCAAGCCCTCCAGGAAGCCCTACCAGAAGCATGCTGTGCCACAAAAAGCCAGCTGCTCCTGCTAAGACTGTTCCTAAATTCTAGAAAGGCTTCCTCAGAGACTGGGAGTGCAGAGCATTACATCCTCACATTTTAGGATGACACCAATATTCTTGATCAGTGTAAGGACAACTTCCACTCATACAGGTGGAAGAAATCACTCATACACTGCCAGAAACCTTCACAGTAAAACAGCAAAGTCATAAGCAAGGGCACTTGTCACAAATCCCAAACTAAAGAACGCCCTCAGCCAAGTTCTGCTGCATACCCTGCCCATCTGCCTCAGCCCATACCACCAACCTTCCTTCCTTATTCCTACAGATGCCAGTGCAGACCTCCAAACAAGCAGGACAAATTCACTTTACAGTTAAATGCCGCTCTCCTCAAGGGGAGGATACACATGCACAAACACATTGTGTGCACACAGCTCACCCCAGCCAGTCTGCAGCACTTCAACACGGGGACACAAAGATCTGGCTCTTGGAGAGCACTATCAGTCCTGTAACAAAGTCCAGGGCAAGCTGACAGCAGCTGGTGATAGAGCCAAGCCCTCTCCTGGAAACAGCAACTCCATGGTTATCTGCCTCGCGCAGCGCTTTGTGCTCCTCCAAACATGGAGCTCTCCTGACGGGACAGGAAAATGGCTGAGAGAGCAAGAGCCAAAGTGGCTGGTTTGGTTTATGGGCTGTGGCCCAGAAAAGCAGATAGCCCTGGCACACGAGGTGACAGCACAAACACTGGAGCATTCCTTGGGAACAGAGTGGGAAAAGGTTTGCTACTTGTACAGTCAGCGAGATGCCGCATTTCTACGCCTCACTGCAAACTACAAAAAGGAGTTGTGCCCTTCCCATTTAGAGGCAATTAAGTACCCAGAAGTTTTCTTTAGGATTTCCTTATTCCATCCTACCACATTCAAAACAATGTTTTATTGCATGCTTCAGAGTTGTTTTCCATTTGTAGCAAACAAGTTTTATTTGGACAGGATTTATGTGCACATTATTGCTGAAAGCAATACCTAAAACCAGATTTTAAAAGAAGAGACTAGAAGAGGGCACCTGTGTAAGAACTGGGCTAGTGTCAACAGGCCTGCCCTCAGCCAAGGAGTGCAGCAACCCCATCCAGCCAAATGTGACTATTTGGTGCCTCTGCTTGTTTCATAGGAGAAAAACAGCACTGCAATAAATTTAGTTAGTGAGATGAAGAGCTCTCCTCAGCTGTCAAGTCTGAGCTCCACAGGCAGAAGTGTTCCTACAAACCAGACTGCAGGCATGCCCTAATACCTATTACACTTGTTCAAATACAGTGTGTTCTCTTGTTCTAGTAAAGTTTATAAATGTCTTTTCAGCACAAGAGAAAACCAGCCATGCAAACAGAAAATTTGAACGTGACACACTGTCAAGCTGACAAAGATAACACTGAAATTCCCCTCGCTCTGTTAGCATAGCACACACTTGAGTAGAAACCTGTAAGCAGTAAAGCATTTTCAAGGAAACAACAGTCAAGATAAGGGCATCTCCTCCATCTGCCAAAATGAATCTCCACTGCTTAATCATAACACAAGTGATGAGTATAAACCCGGAAAAGAGTGAAGAAATTAGAGTTCAAACCATAACTGTTGTTGCAGATACACAAACAGATGACAACAACTAAAAAATTCTATTAATGCAAACTGCAAGCAGTGGACAGTGCTGCTCTAGACTCTGTGCAACAATAGGAGGAAATGGAAATCTTGCCTCTTTCAGTCAAAATACACAAAACACAAATATTCCATGAAACACTGACCATCTTCCAAGTAGCTGCTCTTCCACAGAAAAGCAGAGAAAGTTTTCACTTCTGATAAAACCTCCAAAGTCAGAGCTGTTTCAGTAAGAACTAAGCAGAGCCCTTTCCTCTCACAGTTCAGATCAAACCTCTGCTTCCCACCATCAGGAAACTGGCACCTACTGGAAAAGCACAAAGTAAATGATTCACTTTCCCTCTGATAACCACACAGCAGATTGTTGCTACAACAGACCAGAAGAGAATTGGGAAAACGTGGTTTTACTTGTCCTTAACCAGAGATCTGGAACACACATGGGGGCTGAAGACACGGCTCAATCCCAGAATAAATATCTCCTAGACCTCCAGTCAGGACTCGTGGTTCCAGCTCAGATGTGTGAGCTCTGCTCCAACCACCAAGGAGGGGATTTCTGTCTTTAGGAGAGAAGTTACAACTGCACAGGTTAATATCAGTCAGGCACACAATCTCTTTATTATTATTTTCACTACTGCTGTTTACCAACAAAAGCAAGTTGTAACTTCATATCCAGCAAATCAGCCATTCAAAAAAATCCTGCCTGGAATCTGTGAATGTATCTCAGACGAAGCTGTGAAAGAACTAGCCAGATCAGGGAAAGGAGAAAGTCATTTGCTCATTTAAGTGTTTTAAAAAGTCAGAACTGAGCCAAAAAAAGCAACCATACACACTTTCTTCAGCTGGCAAACCACACACTCTCACATTATGCTCTTAAGTAAAAGAAAATAGTCCAGGGGTCGTTTCAATTTCTTTTCAAGCTGCATCACCAGTGACAATACTGATCTAGGAACCATTCACTGATTATCACTCCACAAAATCAAAAGTGAGGGCTTCTACATATCATATACAGGAGAACTCATCCCACTCATCTAGAAGTGTTAAATACAGTTGTAAAATTTGTACTCCTTCAAATGCCCAGTAAAAATATAAGTCAAGCTTACTGCAGTGAATAATCCAGCAAAAGAAGACAGAAGCCACATGAGGCTGCTGGGCTCACTTCCCTTCTCAGGGCAGTAGTACTAGCTTCATTTTTTTTTCTTTTCATTGTTATTTCATCCTTATTAGCATGCCAAGCAGGAGCAGGAAGAATTCCACGAGTTCCCATACATTAGCCCTGGCAAACTGAGCTGCCTCTTTTCCATCAGTTAACTTGAAACACACAAGGAAAGGTCTCTGAGACGCTACCTGACAACTTCTGAAATCAGTTTCCATAAATTAATCTACAAGCAAATAACTCTGTTTGACCAGGAATTTAAACAAACAAACAAAGGCACACACAGGAACAAGCAGGGAAGAAATGATCTGCAGTCAGACTGGCCGATATTAAAAAAGCACACCCGAGGGCACAGTGATTTCCAGGGAGGAAATCCACCCACATCAGAACTAGATGGAGCACATACTCTCCTGCCAGAAGCAGAATGTAACATATTCCAATATGAACAACTGCTTCACTCACTGCATATTGATCCTGGACTATTTATTCACTAGTTTTCACTGCATTAAACAGCTCATGCATTGATTTTCCCTGCCTCCATTTTTTTTTCCACTTGTGGCAGGACACCTTGAGAAGGCACCACAGGTATGACTGGTACCAGAACCAGAATTATAACAAAAAATGTAGCACTGTGTAGCTCAGTGCAGCTCCCAGGACTGGCCAAATTATATAAAGTTCAGGCACTGATTAGTCATACAGTCTACATATTTTTTAAAAAGCAGTAGTTGGGATGTTTGCAGTGAAGAACCCAATTTAGTCCATACTCAAGATCTGTGTTCATTACATTGACAAAGCCACTAAACAGCCATAAATCCTGTTTATTTCATGGTTTTCTGAAAAAAGAACACTTAATGTTACAAAATTACAAAACAGGCTGGTTAATTAACTCGGGACTGCCTTGAGGAACAGAAGGCTTGAACAATAGAAGCTTCCAGACAAAAATGATAAAATACACACTGAAACAACGGTTTAAAAAAAGATCCTGTGAATGCTAAAAGCAGAACAGGCTGCCTCCACTAGGCCAGTCCTCTGAAAAGGTCAAACACCTTCTAAAAACAAGAGTACAACAAAAGAGACAACAGAGCAGAACACTGTATTCTTATTTCTCAAGTTATCTGGACTGCAGTAAAATAACAATGTGTGTTCCCTTCTACGAATCTTTCAACATTTAAATCAGAGTGAAAATTCCACAAACAAACACTTCTGAATCAAATACTGAGGCTCTTGCTATAAAATGATTTTGTTAAAGGAACAGAAGTAGTTCATGGGGGGGCATCAGGCGCGACAGACATTTCAGAAACACTACAGGTATCATGGAAATGCTTCTGGAACACTGTAGGTAGACAAAACACACTATCCACTTCAGAAACAAACATTCTTGTGACTAACCCCCAGATTTAAGCAGGTCAGATTTTATAACATATCTGTAAATCACCAGTCTCTTAAAAACAAGCAAGCACGGAAGGGAGAGGCACCTTTGTCACAGAAGAAGCTCAATGCACACATCCATAGAAATAACCCCCAGCACGGAGTCCAATGAAACTGCAAACCTCACCACCAGCCACCCGAATTTTTAAGTATATTAAAAAGGGTTTCAGGTTCACTCAAACAGCATTTACTCTCCCACATGCAGCACTAGCAGGTTTGCCTACTTGGGGAGGTGAACAGGGGTCACACAATAGTGGTTCCCATTCAAAAAGTCAGAGATGGGAAGTACAAATAATATTTTCAGCAAGGGATAGTTATGCTTTTAAAAAAAAAACAAAAAACCCTAGGGTTCATGACTCTTTTGGGAAGGGTAGAGAGGGTGGAAATTTTTATTTTGTCTTTTAATACTGTTTTTCAAGTAGGCATTTGGACACACTGTATGTGCCAAGTGGCTCAGTTACAAGCTATCACAATTTTCCCAGGCCTGCATCTATTCACACCCACATTGGTATCTTGCAAGTCCATACCCACATGCATCTGTAAAAACACATGTAGGACTTCATTAGTACATGTATAAATATTCATTAGTTGCTATTCATGCCCACAAACACATCTATCACATCTACAAGATAGCAAAAGGTTCCCTGTTCCTGGGATCAGTGTATTAAGAGCCCTGGATTCCTATCCTAGCTGTGTCTACACTCATGAAGGTCAACTCCAGAACAATCATGCTGCATTTAATTTCTCTCCCTTCAGAAACTGAGGGGACAAAGCCCATTACCCACTCGGTGAAAGGGCAGGGACACCCAGAGATGAAAGAATTTCAGTGCAATGTTAGATCAATAGCATTTTCACTGCTTGAAAAGGTAATGCTGCTTTCCCAGATAAGGCCAGGCTACAGACAGAAACCCTGTCACACTGCAAACGCCTAATCTCACCTAGAGAGCAAAGTACAGCAGACAGGCAGAAAAGCAGCCACCAATGTCATCAATGTCACACTCCTGAGCAGTGCAGAGTGAGGACAGCATGGAGTCCACCCTGCTCCTATGCAGGTGCAACAGGAACAAAAGCTGGGTCCTTCCCTACCAGTTTTGCTTCTTTTCCATTTCTCTTTATGCTTTGTAAAGCTGAGTAACATTCACACCCATCAGGGTTAGAAGCTCTAATTTTTCTCCAGAATTTGTTTAAATACTGCACTGGCTCCACCTGGTTTACGCTGCTCCTTCACAAAGCAGGCAGGGCATCTTTTTTCAAGTTTCTCTGCAGAAACACAAGAAACTCCATTCCTGAGGGTGGCTGCTCATCCTGGAGAAGTGAGAGAGGTCACTTCCCATCATCCTCTGAGTACAGCCAGGATTTAAGTCAGTTCCATTCCAACGCTGGCATAGTGTGCCCCTCCTTTTTACATTGAATCAGCATCCCAAGACTTCACTACAGTAAAAGGTGCCCTCCTGAATCAGTGCCTTCCTTTGAAGGAAGCACAAAAGAGACATTACATGGCAAGACAACTTAACACAAATGGGTACTTAAATATCCACCTGAAAACTAACTCTACAAAAACAAACAACAAACAAAAAAACTCGCACAACCCCAAAAAAAAGCAAAGCAAAAAAACCCAAAACACCACCAACAAAAACAAACAAACAAGAAAAACCCACAGAGAAAACCCCACAGCTTTCTAGGTACCAACTGCTTTTCACCAAGCTGCTCCTAATCACCCATCAACAGGAAAATGCAGTCATGTGTTCAGTTATTAAAAGCTTTGATTTTTTTTTACATATTCAGTAGTAATTAAGAATGAGCACGTAGCATATATTTTGCTAGTAAAAATATTATGAGGTCACGTAGAGGAAGAGGCAAATTTTGTTAGAGAAACGCTGGTACAAGCAGAAGTGACAAGGTTCAAAAGTGCCCAAGCACACCTGAAGCAGCTGGCAGAGCTAAGAGGAAAAGCAGACAGTATCTAACAGAAAATTACATTAAGTACTGCTCCTTTAGGTTCCCAGCTGGGGTCCTGGACACACAGAACAGTCCGAATACCAGCACAGGAACCAAAACCCTACATGGGAAAGGAATAATGGTTCAATAGAAATGGTGATTTTATGGCACCTCATCCAACCACTGGATGTATTTCTCTCCTTTATTAATTTGCATTTCTTGCCTCTTTCTTTCATAAAAGCTTGTAATACTTCTCTTGGAACATTCCTCTCTCTTCTCCACAGGCACTATGTCCTCCCAAATCCAACACCATTAAGCAACAACTTTTCCCTGTCATTCACCACAAAATCCTCCTCCCTGACTAGCAATGCCACCGTGGCAGTTATGGATCCTGCAGTAAACCCGCCCTGTTTCACATCTTTTATTCCAACAAGGCTATTTTTAAACCCAGATCAGATTTCTGATAAGACTCTATGCACTCTCAGACAGCTGTGCTGTGTGACAAGAGCAGGCAAAGAGGACACAGAACCCCAGGATTTAAAAACCAAGCAACTGGAGGGCAAGAACACTGCCCAAGAGTCTCCTAAAAATCCTATAATTGTTTCTACTTCTGTATTTAGTTTTAGGGATTGCTGTTGTTGTTTCAGATCTAAAGAACCTGAGGGCCTTAAAGCCTGTCTCTTTACTGAAAAGGAATGTACTTCACTGCACAATGTAGTCATAGGAAAGCTGCATCTAAAGCTTCTTTAGAAAACAATGAACAATTGTCTGATTTAGTATGTTCAGGTCTACAACTCCACTATTATCAATCTTTAAATCAAGTGTAAAAAACAACTTCTCATAGCAAGCACTACGTACTCACTTTATCCCACTGGCTCTGCAGCAATAAAGCTTAGCTGAGAAAAGTCCTAGTTCTAATAGTGCTACCATATCAGGAAAAGCAGGAATATCAGTTTATAAAGGAAAAGCAGAAATCAAACAAGAAAGGAATTTTGTTTGTTTGTTTCTAGAGCTGCCTTTTTATTTAAGAAAACACAATGGAAAGCATAAAAACCTCAGAAGAATGAAGCAGAGAACAGTGCCCTAAGGGAAACAGAAAGAACACAGACGCTGTGTTCCAACAGCAGGCAAGAATTATTGGGCTGTAGATGGCCGAGTGCTGCAGAACCAAAGCTCCCAAAACCCAGAAGTATAAATTTATGATTATACCTGGGCTGCCCTCCTAACAGCTGCTGTACTACAGTACACCTGCTAAGCACCTATTCCATTCTGTCTGTGGAGTTTCCTAAGTTAATTTAGCATCCACGAAAGAGTCAGCACATCTTGCAGGAGCCTGGGGATAGCAGCATTTACAAGATCACGTAAAAAGGCGACAAGCAGCAGCTATTACACTTCCATTGAAAAATCAAAACAGATCTCTGAACAAACGCAGGACATTTCAACTCCTTATCCCCTAAAAAAAGGGCCTCCCAGAAAATATTTTCCTAAATACCAGTCACACATGGTATTGCTTCTTTCATCAGAGCACACATTCAAGGTCACTCAACCCCCCAAATCCTACTTCTTCATTTAGCTGTTTTCTGTGGATCCTAGACACAGGACCCTTTCAAGCTTTTTCTCACTTCATAGCACCCTGTCCAAGCCCTAGGAAAGCCTGCTACATTTAGCAGACTCCAGCATTAAGCAATCCTTCGTCCTACATTTCCCCAAATTCTCTCTAAGAGCAGGGCTGTTTAATGGATTTCCCCAGCAGCCTTGTAAAGCGCATGCCACGTACCAGATGTTCACTCACCCAGAAGCTCACAGCCTGCCACCAAGGGGAAAAAAAGGTGGGCAACAGCTCTTAATTCTTCCTGTCTGGCTGAAGAGCTTCTCCCTCCTGCGTGCTGCATTCCGTAGAGCCACTGCAGTGCTCGGAGCAGGCAGACTTGCAGGAGCAGCTGGAAGCCAGCCGTGCTCTCCTACGCTGAGCAGAGGTGTCCATCCCAGAGCCAGGGTGCTTTTTGCTCAGCTACAACCCCCTTACCACGGGGTGGGTCACACTACAAGTGGCCATTGGAAGGTGGTCACCAGGGCAAGAGAGGATAATAAAGCCAGAAAATTTGTCTGCATGTGTGTAGGAAGGGAAAAGAATAAGTGGAGCAAATAATGAGTGAAATAATGGAGTCAGTATGCAAAGAAAATTATTTACTGAACAGACTGTTCGTGCTGCTGACCTCAGTCCATTCCTCACCAAGTTTTAACTCCTGAGAGCCAGGGCTCTGGAGAGGAGGTCACAGCTCATCTCCCCCAGTGCCCTGCCATTAACCATTGTAGGATGTAACCACCAGATCCTGCAGTGAGACTCCAGGAATGCTCTGCTGCTCCATTTCACAGCTCTCAGAAGCTGTCACAAATCAGAACACCAAAAGCCTGGTTTGGTCCATCATGTTTGCCTCCTACCTGGCAAGAAAAGCCCCTCTAAACCCAGAGCTGTGGAGGCTGGCCAGAGTTCATATCACCACCATTTCTAAGACCTTCACAGAAAGAAGAATTTTTCTGCAACACTTGAGTATTATCAGGTTTTAGAAAATTGATGCCTGCCAAACATTCTTTTTCCACAACAAGAAGTGCTGTATGAAAGTTAATCTCACACTCATGACCTTGTTCTTGCCACCTAAAGATTTTGCTGTCGTAACAAACTCCATAGACACTGCACGCATTTAACTGTGGCATAAACCTGAATATGCCACAGCAGTTTGTATTTCACACAGCAGCAGCATCCCAGCAAATGGGAATACTAATACCTTTTGCATTTGTTCTTGGGGATACAGAACAAAACAGTTTTTTATAACTGAAAAAAAAAAAAAAGCTTTAAGTCATGACTGCACTTGAGAACAGGCTTACAGAATCTACTTGGCTCTCAGATTCCCTGATACTTATTCTGGATATTCTCTCCATATTGGAGCCTACATGGTGAAGCAAGCAGCAAACCCCACTGATACCATGCAATACCCAATGTAACAACCCAGCATTAAATTCACAGCACTGGAAACACCTTCTACCCCACACCATTGTAAAGAAACTTTTCTAAATACATAACAAAGCCCCTGACTCGGTAGACAGGTTGAAAGCTGCTCCCGTTCTTATGACATCTGTCAAAGGACTCCATTCACTCAAGTCAGGAATGAACACTGAGCATTGCAAGTGCTTCTGAAGCACAATTCTAGTAAATAATCCAACCTAGCCTGAGCTAAGGCAGCTGTTAGGAGAACCAAGCTCAGCTACCCACTCTTGTGAATCATTTCCTGAATTGCTGTAATTAGCACAGCATTGTAAGGCAATTCATGCTCAAATCCAACAGAAGTCAACGCTCATCGTAATGTACTATGCTAATCTCAGAGCACTTGGTTCCCAGTCCATTCCCTTCAAGGGTCATCTCTGCTGTGACACCAGCAGGAAAAGGCAGAACTGAGACCAGCGTGCAGTAGGCACTGGCCTGCTGAGTCACATCCGACCCGTGCATCTGGAACCTGCCTGGCCACGTCCTTCCATCTCTTTTTACAACTCTCTCTTTCAACTTCGATGTGTGCTTCACATTCCTGAAATTCTTTGCTTTCTCCAAAGTCCAGAACCAAAGCACTCTGCTCAACAGCTGAATGCACAGGCAGACCCTGACTGTGAGAAAGCATCGTGCCCAGAAATCACCATCACTGCTTGCATGAATGCTAGGAAGAACTCACCAACGTTTTCCACCAGCATTGAAAAAGTCTTGACTGTCTGGGATGTCTTCCTGTGTGCTGGTTGATCCCTACAGCTTTGTGAAACCTGTTAGCTTCTCTCACCCTTGGAGAGCCAGACTTCTGATATTATAAACCTTGAGCTCATTGAGAGTTTGATGAAGCATTAAATAAGCATAGTTTAACAGTCAAATGAACAACAAAGGGCCTTTTGTGATAGCTGGAGAGTACAGGAATGGAGCAGCAAAGGAACCAGGACTAAGAAAAAGACAACCCCTTTTACAGGGAGGTGACATCCTGCGACTTTTGATCAATTTCACTTATCAGTGACATTATATATTTCAAATTAATACATTAACTTTAATTCTTGTCCTGACACAACGCATCTGAAGACTTTAGATCTAGACAGAACATTATATAAAGTAGAGGAGTACAATGTGATAAGGAAATCTGACCTCTGGAAAAACATTTTCTTTGAATTTTTTTGGCAGAGGGTAAACAGTAAAGTCCCCAGGTTTTTGGCACAAGGAAGGAAGACTTACAAAATGCTTCTCTTTAAAAAAGTAAATTTATTTTTTCTTGTGTAATAGTACCTTACTGCTCCATGGGAGCTACAGCTCCAAGGTGACTACCTCAAGATGAAGCTCACCTTAAGATGGCAGAATTCACCACAGGTGAAAACAAGTCACCTTTTTATAGCAGAGAATGAAGGACAGTGCACAGCAGCCCCTGAAGTAAAACATTTGGTTTTGGCAATATTTCATTTTGGGAACACACACAATTTAAACTAGAGGAGTTCTGATGAAAAAAAATACAAAGTAAACAAGTCATCTTTAACACAGTTTCAACCAGCCCTAGAGAATGGAAGATACAAATTTATTTTTTTCAATCTAGACTTTCAGAGGATCACTAAACATTTTAATTCCTTCTACCCTAACACTGCAGCATTTTAGAAGACTGTTGCTTCAGTAACTATTTAGAAATAAACTCTCCAGAGAGCACATGGCACGAAAAACAAGCCACTCCAGACTGATGAGACATCTAGACAATGATCCAGAAAAGGGCACATTAGCAGAAGAATTCTCCTAAGGAGGAAGCTAACATCTCAAGTGACACTCTGCAAGCAATTTAGCTGGTGTAGATCACAGCTGATACTTTACCATTTCTAAATTAGCATTAACCAATTCCTCTCCAAGAAAAGAACACAGCAAAGGGCACAGCTAACCCAGCCCACGAGGCATGTCCTGGACACACTCCTTGGTCCTGCTGGCTCATGGCTATTGCCACCAAAACGTGTAAGCAGCCCTACTACCCCTGAGAAGTCCACAGTGTGTTTAGATTCTGTTTATAAGCAGCAAATGACAAAATCTGGAAGAAACCTGAAGTATCTGGAGTGAGGCACCAGCTTGCTCAGGCTCACCAGGGAAACCAGACACAAAGGCTAACTCCAAACCAGTCTTCTTTACAATCAGCACAGCAAGAGGCACAGCTCTAGAGAGATCTGAATGGGAACCTTGCCTAATTAATGAATTAGTGATTTAGTGCAGCAAAGTGAATCATCAAAAGCATGGAGCATTCTCCAAAGCTGTTTACCCTTCCTGACACAGAAAAACCATATTAGAATTCCTCAAATGGAGCAGAAGCAGAACTCTGTTTATACCAGATGGAGTACCATACACCATGTACACAGACTGCTATTAAAGAAATTACTTTCTGCCACAAAACAACCTAATAAAAATAAAAAAAACCAAACTAGTGAAACATTGTTAGATTTGGCTATTTAAAGCATGACTCCCAAACAAACACCTGACCCCATTCCTCATTTCTGTGCACACCACCACAGAGGAGAGGAGAAAAAGTCACTGTCCTCCCCTTCATTCCTTCAGTCACATAAAGTCCTGGAGGATGCTGCTCAACACAAGACCCAGAATAACCTATCCCATGGGTACCACTGATGGATGTCAATTGGGTTTGTGCTCTTCAACTGGTTTAGAACCACATCTGCCTTCTGCTTGCCTTTAGACTCAGTTCTTTAATGAACCCTGAAAAACACCTAAGTGTTAAATGGTGCAAATCACTACAAGCTGCAGCATCTCACAAAATAAAGGAGATTTGATATTGTCCTTTACACCCAACAAGACTTTTTAACAATTGTGTAAGCCTACACAACATACTTAGGAATAGCAAGAGGAAGGCAAAAAGAGGCTCCAACCATTTTGTTCAACCAGGGCAGTTCCATCAGGCTCATAAAGAGATAGAAATATTAGATAGGACTCACACAGCCACAAGCACTTTTATTTGTATAGTAGAGCTATGATCCCACAAAAATGCTGCTGGTTCTGCCTACACTTCCAGTGAGAGCTCTCCCCAGAGACTCAGAGTAAAAAGATCTCAGTAATCTAAAGGGAGGTCACTGTAAAAGTTATGCTATCCATTGTCACTTCAGTTCAGAAGCTGCTTAGAAGACTGGAAGATTATACCCTAGGATTTCATCAGACACGCCACCCAAAGTTCATTCCAAAGCATCTTACAGCCATGAAAATGAAAGATATAAAGCAAAGCTTGAAAGAGTTTTATTAGAAGCCTTCAATGAACTGCAATGTCCTCTTCCCTCAACCACATCGGCCCCCAGCAAGCCTTGCCTCACTTCAAAGCACTGCATTTTCAGAGGAATTATTTCCAAACAGCAGGACAGAGAGCAGTAACACAGAACAATTTTCCTGCTGGCCAAAGAGGAAGTTGATTAGGATGGGCTATTTCCCAGACTTTAATTAAGCTGTGCAACTGGAATCCTAATGCAGGCAAACACAGTAAAACACCCGCAAGGTTAAAAATATTCCTGGACTGAGATTGGAGCAGAGAAAACAGCAAGATTTTACCTTTGTTTTGTATCCTACAATAGCATTCGAGATCATCAGTCTAAACCAGAACTCCAAAACATAATATGCTACACAGGAGCAGAACAGGAAAACATCTCTTGTACAAACAGATTCCACCTCAAGGGATGAGATGACTGCTGGACAAGAGGATCCAAGGCAAGAAGAGAACAAAAACGCAAAACCACTCAAGGCAGATAAGCAAGGACCTGATTCCACTTGATTCCACTGCCAAGCTGCTCTGGTTCAGTCAGCTCATGGCAGGTGAGAGCATTACAAACTTCTCTGAAGGCAGAAGATGAGGCAGCAGCAGAGATATCTGTTCCATCTGCCACTCCTCCTTCAGCACGAGCAGAGCAAAGAAAGGCCACAACAAGGCTGTGCTGAATGCTTCAAAGCAAGAAGTGTCACCAAGTGGGACCTGCGTGTCAAGTATCCACAGCATTTCACTCTAGGTGACAGTAGAAAATTAGCTTATGTCTGTAGCTGTATAGCCCCACATATGAATGACTTCCAGTAAAAATGGTCATTGTTTTGAACTCTTGAATGTCAAGAAGAAATCCAGACAAAGCCTAGACCAGTTTTAACCATGTGGCTAGACACAAAAGATCATATCTCAAAGACTCCGTGGAGAAAGAATGAAAAAGGTTAACATATAACAAGGATAAAGATCTGGGAAGAAAGAGATGACAGGCTGAGAGAGACAGGAATGTAGTAAAAAGGTTTTCCTCACAATTTCCATAGCTTTCTTCAGTGTCCCTTCTCAGAAATGAAAGGCACTTTCTCATGTTGTCTATTGCAAAACAACAGGTTCAGAACAGTTGATCTCTATCAGATCAACCAAGTTTTTGTCTTCAGCGAAAAAACTATGCTGCTACTGCCCACCTTCAGCAGAAAAGTTATGAACTCCCTCAGGAAGTGTGGGATGCAATAAATTCCTCTTTCCTGAAGCTGAAATAATTCTATTGTTAATTTACTGCTGTCTAGGAAAAGCAAGAACTTGCGTTTCCTTTCCTAGTCTTACTGAGTACTTTTGAATGGAGCAAATTTCAATATCTAAAAAAAAAGAAAGAAAAACATCCTTCAGTTTCCTCTTGCAACCAAGGCAAATGATTGCTGCTTGACTAAACTTTCAAAGGATAAAAAAAAAAAAAGAAGAGGTATCAGAAGAGAGGCTGCCCACAGAGGTGAGCAATTTCCCCTTCCTTAAATTGTTGCCCATATCTGGGCACTCCATTTCTATCTCAGGTCACTCCATACACAAGAGCATCACAGTGCCTCCATACAACACAGGCAGAATGAGAAGAGCCATGTCTGTTTACTGTTAACACAAAGAAACCAAATGCTGTTAGAGTCTTATCAACTCACCAATCCATATTCCAACTGCCTCAACATTAGAAGGAACCCACAGGTACAGACAACAAATAATTCACTGAAATCGAGCTCAACAAGCGCCCCAAACACTCAGCTGAAACCCAGATATTTTCACACCATTCACAAACACTGTCTACTGCAGCTCTCATTCCATCATGTATAGATGTTCCCAGGTTCCCCTGGATGCACTTTTCCCTTTCTCCCTCTCCCCTGTGCAATTACAACGTGAGATGTCATTCAGCTGGGGGAGGGAGGAGGAGAAAAAGGAAGGAAAGGGTGGTGAGTTGATGTTCCTATGCTAGCTTACCTCTTGCTGTATCCCCACAGTTTTCTTTTCACATCATTTCCAAATAGCAGCAGGAGCTCTAGCTTGGTATCACTGCTATTTTATTTCCTCTCTAATTATGAACAGCATCCCTGGAGCTGACATCTAGGTTACACCCTGTCATAGCCTGCAAAGGTCAGGTCAGTTCTCCACTCCAGTGCTGCTGGGAGACCTAAAAAAACACCCAAGAGCAAACACAGCTCCCAGGGGACGTCATGAAAACCCCCTTCCCTGCACTGACCAGCGGAAACTGTTCCCTCCTCCCCTTTTTGGATCAAAAGATGAGATTATCATTAGGATCTGCTACAGTGAAAGCACTCCCAGGAAACCTCTCAGGGATCACATCTGCAGCAGGAGTACCTGGGGAAGCTGCACTTTGCACCCTGCATTAAGAGCACAGTGCAAGAGCAGCCGCCAGGGCAGGCGTGAGGACCCTGCAGGCAGCAGGTGAGCCACAGCTGCGCTGCACTGATGGGGCTGCTTTTACTCCAGGGTGTTGAGACAGAGACTGAGGGGCAGAGAAAAGATTTCTAAATCATCAGGCTGTAAGAGCACGTTCAGGCAATTCCCAGTGCCACAGCCAGAGTGGAAGTTTCCTGCCTGCACCAAGGACAGACAGCAGCAGCACAGACAGCTCTCCCTTCACCTGCAGCCACAGACCCTGTGTTTGCAAAAGAGAAAAACACCAAAATCCTAATCCATTCACGGATTACCCAAGTGACTGAGGAGTAATTTTTAAATCCTGCAAGGAAAGAGGAACATGTCCAAGTTCTGCCTCAGTTTTCCCCAGGAAGTGTCATCAGCTCTGCATTACCACGTGTACAACTGGAATTCAAGTTCACTTGTGGCAAAGTAACAGTGCCAGAGCCTTTATCGAGACCTGCACCTGCAAAATAACTGAGATTTCTCATGTGAGGCATGTTCATGGGATATCTGAAACCCAGAGAGGCAAGAAAGCTTAGAATAAAAAGTCATCCTGACCTCAACCAGCTGCATTTGGGTTTAGACCAGGAATATACAGTTACATACTATTTACAGATCCTTTCTTAATACACAGGGTAGTCAGAAACAGGACTTGTACCCAAATTTATTTAATACTGAAGCTGAGATACATGCAATTCAGCAGCAGCATAACTATTAGTTATTTCTTCTGCACAAATACTTAGAAATAACTGGTAAAAGAAAAATATTTATGCCTGTCCTGTAACAGTGAAGAGGAGTTCCTCATCCATTAATACAATAATTACAGGATTACCAACATCACAAATTAGCTGTAAGGTGTGCCTTCTATGTAATTTAAGGCATGAATACAAGTCCAGCATACCTGGTTAAGCCATCTACTTAGACACAAGTATTTTGGCAAGCTGCAAACTAAATACAAACATACCTCTTTTCTTAACTGTAGTGTGATTTTTGCAGCTGCAGATGAAAGCATCAGGGACTTTTGGCTGTTTTAGAGGGGCACTGCCAACTTCAAACTCTAAGTCTAGTTTTGTACCAGTAAGCTTTCACAGACTCTCAGGCCAGCAGAAATATTCCCATGATTGAAGAGCTTAATTCTCACGCAGGGAGTTATTTTTACTGAATATATCTCCCTGCAGTGCAACCAACCCAAACACAAGTACTGAAAATGTGACAGTGAGAAATAAATAGAATATGTATATTATAAGAAATACAGAAAAAGATATCAGCATAACTTTCAGTAAGAGTAGTATATTTCAAGCAAGTACATAATTACTCAAAGAAAATCTTGTTTATTTCATTTTTCAAAGCTCAGTTACCTTGTATCTTTCAAAGTTGCTAGGCAAAAAGGAGCCTCGTGGATAGTCAGTTTCTGCATATCCAGCTTGTCCACTGAGAGGCCATTTATTTGCTCAGCTTCCCCTAAGTCCACTGCTCTAGCACAGACAAAGTTCATTTAAAGTGCAAAATAACCAAGAACGCCAATTTTGAGTCTAACACTCAAAGATTTCCCGTAGATTCTTAATTTTTTTTTCAACTTTCAAAGCAGCACAACAGGACCAACAAGGGAAGCAGCATTTTTTTGTCGTGTCAGACTTAACAGTAACTTTTATCGAGATGGAGGGATCCTTTTCAGAGCACCAACCTTAAAGGGATGAGGTAGGATCCTTTCCAGGCACTCCAGAGCACCAACCTTAAAGGGATGAGGTAAGAGAGGTCTTCTTCAGTACATGGAATTAAGTCATTGCAGTGAATGAATAACCGGGGTTTTATTATCATACAAAACGAAAACCTATGGTTAGAAGCAGCTCCCCTTGTTAAGTACTAAACACCCTTAAACACACCTCAGAGCAACAGCCCGCAGAGATTAAGAACGAGCCATAACACAACAAATAAAGGAGCAGAGGGACAAGCATTACGATCCCTCGCACCGCGTTTATCTCGAATGACAATAAAACGGCTGAAGGCAAGACAAGCAGCAGCCTGTGCGAGCTGCGGGCGGTTTATGCCGTGCCTCACGTAGGGGTGCCGTAAGCTCCGTGTGACGGAAGCACCGGCAGCACTTTCTGAGCCGGCGGCGGCCGCGGCCGGCGGGCGGTGCGAGGCACCCTCAGGGCGATGAGGCCGAGCCGCGGCAGCGGTGCCCTCAGCTCGGCCACCCGGGTCCGCCCCGCTCCTGCCCGGCGCCCAGCCGCGCTAACCGGGTCACGGAGCCGGCACGGGCCGGCGGCAGGGTCCGCAGCGGCTCCGCGGCGGTGCCCGCCGC
>NW_024498685.1:10793276-10911723 GCF_017590055.1 Onychostruthus taczanowskii
CCGCGCCGGGCCCCCCCGCCCCGCGCCAGCCGCAGCCGCCGCTCCCCACACGGCGCGCAGACCCCGCTCCGCGACGGCGACCCTCCGCCCCCGCCCCACCTGCCGACCCGCAGCCCTCCCGCCCCGCCGCGGGCACTCGCCTTCGCTTCATGCCGCTGCTCGCGGGCGGCGGAGCGGGGCTGGAGCCGGGCTGGGACCGAAGCTGGAGCGGAGCGGGACCGGCCCGTCCCTGCCCGCCGCGGGAGGGGCGGCTGCAGCCGCGGCGGCGCGCGCGCACCTTGGCAGCTCGCGCTGCCGCTGCCCCGCCCACCGCGCGGGCAGAGCCCCCTTCCCGCCCGTCCTTTCGGGCGGCGCACCGGGGAAAGGGGAGGGGCGGCGAGTAAACGGCGGCTGCGCAGCCGCTGGGCACGCCGTGGAGAGCGGGGACAACGGGAGGAGAGCGAAAGCAACGGGAAGGCAGCAGGTGTGGCGGAAAACGGGCGCGGTTCTCCCCCAACGGCCCCTAAACGCTCCCGCTCCTCTCCCGCTCCTCCCCTGCCCCCTGTGGCAGTGGTACGCTCCCACCGCTCGAATTGCAACCGGCCGGGCGGGGATTGGCGGAGATCAAAAAAAGGGGCGGGACCAGGGAGGACCGTTTAAAGCGCCCCCGGGCGGAGGGGTGCGCGCCGCGGGAGCGCGCCCGGTGTCCTGGGGCGCGCCGATGGAACCGAGCGACGGCACCGAAGGAACCGGCGGGGGAAAGGCGGCAAATAAATCACAGCTAAAGGCGGCAGTGGAAACGCTAGTGAAGCCGTGTTGAGAAAAGCCCGGGGATGTTTTTGGCTCGGGGGTGGCCATAGCGGCTCGTCCCGTTGGGATCGTGATGCGCTCGGGAACAGCTCGGTGCCCCTGCGCTCGGGAAGTGTACATACGTATCTTTGTATGTAATTACAGATCATCTGAGCAGAGAGAGGCATCGTTCTCCCAGGAAAATCCTGGGAAACTGTGTAGAAACTGTAGGAAACTCAGAAGAAATAATTTAAACAATTATTATCTTTCTGTGACTATTTTTTATAGATATGGTTCTCTAGAGTGTGCTATTCATAGTTCACTAATAGTGTGAGAGAAGTTTCCTAAAGGCCAATTCTATATTGTTTCTGTAAGAACTGTAGATTTCTAATAATAAAGTGTCTTTTCATGGCTTGTGATGATGGAGTCTGTGCCACCTTTACTTGTCCCCGATTTCCCTGCAGTGACAGGGAGGATGAGCAGCGTTGCAGCAGGTGGATGCTGCTGCCATCATCCTTGTCTCCTGCTAATCAATTCAGCTTGAGAGCCCCAAATATTGGCTAATCCCTCGGGTCACACCGAGGTGATGGTGTTGGTACAGGCTGGACTGGGGAATGAGCCAGCCCTGCTCTCTGAGAAAGCTCCGAGAGGAACCCAGAAATGTCCTAGCAAAGCCACAGCCTTCCACCCCTACCTTAAGAGAAGTTCTGCTCTCTACAGCATATCAGAGATTCTGGCATGAAAAGTAGTCAGGTGTTGCAGCAACACACGATAAAGCACCAAGCAAATATCATTCATCAGAGATGCATAAAATGAGTTAATGATATGGCTGAGCAAATCCTTACTACAGTGGGGTATGACAAATATCAGCCAGAAGTGCACAATTCCCAATTCACTATCTATATCCACGTCTGAGAACAGATGGAGGAAAGCCTTGAGCCGATCTAAACTTGGCTCAACCCACCCTGTTTACTGATGGAGTTTCCATGAGAATAGAAATTAGAGCTACTGGTTGCAATCACTGGAGAGCCCCAGCCTGCTGATTCACCTTCCATTATCTCTTCAAAACCAATATTTGCAGGTGTCCTCCCCTGCAAAGATGCAGGTTGGGGGTGTGTTAATTATTGAGAAATGAAAGCAGGTGGAGGAGGGGGTTTGCATACAGAGACACAGGAGATGTTTGAAAATGCTCTCCGGGGCCTGACTCGCACAGAGTTTGCAGTGATTACTGGCTGAGCACTCTGAACAGTCAGGAGGAGAGCTGGCAAGTTTAACAGAAATCTTTGTAAAGCTCTAATAAGGACCCAAACAATTCCCATTAGGGAACTGCAGAGCCATCTGCACTCTAGCATCAGGCTGCCTATGGCATCCACAGCAAGGCTTGTATGTCTTGGCTCGATATTTTGGAATCCAGCACCGGAGAGGCTAAGTCATATGACAGGGTTATTTGCATCATTATGCTGCTGGATTCCCAGAGAAGTTTTCACAATGTGCAGTAAAGAGGAAGGGTTTAAACAAGTAGAACTGAAGCAGAAACAAAGCACTGTACTGCCTCTGCATGTCCCTTGTCACCGCGGGCACGTGGTGGGCAGAGTGGGAGGAGGGTGGCAGGCAGTACTGTACAGAACTTCAGGCTAATAAAGCACACTCACAAAAACTGCAACATCAGCACAAAATGGGCTATTTTGCGACACAAAAACAAGCTAAGACAGCTGAAATCCCGCATCGCAGCTTGGTTAGAAGGCTGATGTTCCAGGCTGGTGATGTGCGAGGCAAGCCCAGCACCATTATCTCCCCCGAGGATTTTACAGAACCGCCGGTTTGCACCGGGCTAGGGAACAAGCACCTCACCCCAGCCAGGCAGTGATTGATTCCCTGCGAATTCCTGCCTGCAGGCACTGTAAAACTGGGTGTTGGCACTCCAGAAGTGACCGCTGGTGAGCACAGCAGCTGTTGAGGAAGCAGCTCCAAACCAACCCAGGGAAAAATATTGTGGTTCCAGATTGAATTTTTTCAAGGAGCTGAGCTGCTACCACTCAAAATAAAGTCAGAGTATGGCACAGTGTCCCATTTTCAAAAGTCTATATAGAAAAATAAGGTCTGGCTTTTTATGTATTCCAAGAAAAATTATTGAAGGCTTCTAAGGCCCAGGTGTTGTTCCCAGTCAGACAAGGAGTATAACAAGGAAGGCAAGTTACAGAAGAAAATTCAAGAAAGTTTTTCATATCTCTATGAAATCAAAGCTATTTTCACAGTAAAAATAGCCAAGGAATCTTAAATTCTATTTTGACAACCTTCCAAGGTTCAGGACTTGCCAGGTGCATGCTCCTGTGGGAATGTGTAATCCCTTTAAACCAAGAGCACCAAATTCCACGGGAAGCACACTGTCCCAGAGCAGAGTCCCCACATTTGACAATAGGAAGTAGAAACACAGTAAGCAGATTTTAAAACAAGAGGTGATCACCAAGTGACAGCACTGGAAGGGATACTGAGAGGTCATCTACCTCCAGCCCTGTGAAAGCATCTCTGTCCCATCTGTTTTACCTCTTAAAGACCTCCCCAATGCAGACATCACAGTCTATCCAGGAAAGATGTTCTTTTCTCATGATCCGCTCTTTTTGCCTTTAGAAAGTTTCCCCTAATGGTAAAGCTGGATCTCTCTTACCACAATTTACATGTACTTCTCAATCTACCCAACAGAGACAAAAAAACCCCATTTGCTCCTCTCACTCCTGCAACAGCCTTTTACATGCATGAAGATTTCTCATGTCACTTTTCACATTCCCCAGACCTAAAACTCAATTTCTTCTTGTCTGTCCTCCTAGTTTAGATTGGGTGAGCCCCTGTTGATTCATAGCGCTCCCCTTTGGTGGCTCTCACTTTAATCCATGTCTTTCCTGAATTTCTCTCTGCAGGAACAGCATACAGTGTGATCCCAGCTGAGGCCTCACCAGCACAATGCAGAATGGAAGGAGCACTTGGTGTGTTCTGCAATCATCCCTCCTGTTTATACACTTTAGTGTGGCATTTACAGTGACAAAGGATTTTTTTGGTTGTTTTTTTGCTTCAGTTTTTAAAAGTCAAGGCCACAACATGAAACCAAACTGCCACTGAAGCCCCTGAGATGCTCTCCATTAACAGGAACTCTTTTCTCCTGAGTACAAGTGTTTCTGTTAAAAGACTCTGTATTTGAATTGCCATCTGCTGTAAGCAACTGAATTGGGATCTTGATGAGTTATAGTCTTGTTTTCTCATGCTCACACTTACTTGGACAGCTAAACCTGTTTTTTTTTTTTTTAATGCTTCCAAAAGAAGAACTGTTTTCAGGAGAAACTGAAGGACTAGTCTAGTCTACAGAGGTTTTAAAATTTGCTGTTTTCTGTCCAGCAGTTCTGGAACACTGACTTCCTAAGCAAGAACACAAGTGTTCAATCTGTGGTTCAAATGCAAGGCAGAAGTCACCAAGCACCCAGCATTCTCCTGATGCAAGTGATTATTCACTGCACAGGCATTTGAATAGCTGCAATATTTATGAAATGATGTATTCAACCCCCTGAACACACATGCACACCCTAATCCTGACTGATGTTGTGTGCTGAGCTGGGGGCTGAGTTTCAAATGAATTGCTGGTGTTGTTTGGTTGCAAGGAAACAAATACAAGTCTAATTCACTTCAAAAGAACCTATCTCTTGGCTCACTAAGTAGGAACTTCTGTAGGTAAAAACTTCTGCAGTTAAAAAGGAAAATAAAAAGCCAGCCCATCAGAGCCATGAGTTTTGATCATGTAGATAAATGTTTCTAACCCATCATGCTGAAAAAATAAGTGTTCTGATAGGAACTAATAAGGAAGGTTTCTCTGGGGCTACATGCAAATCTGCTGAGTGTTCAATATAGACTTCAGCATTTGGAACTATTTTAAGAATGAGAGAGGTTCTGGGTCTGTGCATATGCACTGCAGACAATTTCACTGCTCACAGATTTTGCCAAGCAGTAAAATATAAAGTTGCAGCTTTGGGTTTGCTGCTATGAGTCAGGACCGTGGGCATACGAAAAGCTGATGAGAAACACACAACTTTCACTTCACTACACTGTAAAGTTTTAAGTAGAATTAACACAAACCAAAGGCTACACAAGTGCAGAAAACTCCCTCCCAAAATGGTACATTATGCCAAGGCTGGGAAGAGTAACCCAGCTGAGTTTCACTTCATGCTTTAGGAACAACAGTTCGAGTGTGTAAAGAGGTGTGAGATCATCCAAAGCAGTAAGACAAGTGTTTGTCAAGGAAGAAAATATAGTTATTCAAGAACATCATACCCAGATGAACTACTGCTAGACTGCTGGCCTACAACTAATGCACCAACCAAAAAAATCACAGGTACAACATTTCCTTGTACTCAGACAGTCTCCAAGAAGGACCAAAGGGAATGATTCAAACGTGCCTTGGTGAAATGTAATGGCAACTCCTGCAAGGTCATTATTGGGACCCTTCATTGGTTCTTCATCTAATTTGGACTACAGAAGTTCCCCACAAGAGCTGCCTGTAAAGCTGAGATTGGTTTACTCCACATAGCATGCATCAAGGTCTAAAAGGCATATTTACTGTTTGGAGTGTGGATTAAGGGAGAGCCTGAGCTATGTTTACTATGCTTGTTTTTAAAACAACAGCTTTTTACTCCTTTAAGGAAATGTACAGAGCAGCTCCCTTGTGGTGGTGGTGTGGAAATAACTGACAGTCTCTTCCAAACAGATTTGGAAGTTTCCTTCAAACTCTTAACCATGGTTAGGTTCTCTTTAGCTGTGTTGTCCTAGTTGAGAAGCTTATTGCTTTATTAGAGCTACTGGAACTGCTCTTTGACAAGCTATAATAAAAGACTCTACCTATGTTCAATCCAAATTCATCACTGTTTAGAGAAGTATTAATAAAAAGGGAAAAGTAAATCAATGAAGTCACTTTATTGATCTTGAGAATGTGAAACTACTATTAATAAAACATGTTGATGTTGTTTTACGGATAGGTCAAAGTCCTGGTAAGGGTGTGTTTGTCATTCTAATTTTTGTGCAGTTTCATCAACAAAGTATTTGCTATTGCAGTCCTGTAGTTATTCATCTCCTGTTTTCCTCCCCCACAGCCAGAACATCTGCTAAATGTTTCTGAATCCGAGCTTGTTGGGATAGGGCCCGTTGCTTTTCCATATTTATGAACTGTGTGGTACACTGGCACTCATTCAGCAGCCTGCTTCCCCAGGCTCATGCGCGGATGACATCAGCCACTGTGGGCTTGTGTGCAGGAGATCCACATGTGCAGGGCTCACACAGGGGGCTGCAAAACTCCTCTGGCCTGCAGAAGCACTCAAACTCCACTGCTGCCCAGGAACAGAACTATCAACTGGCTTTTGAGACATGCAGGGACGAGGAAGAGGAGCTAGAGGTATTTATGGTGTCACCTGGAATTGTAGTGAAGAGTAATGGGCTAAAATTGAATGAAAAGAGTTCTATCTGACTCCAGAAATATCCAGAAATATCATCCAAATATTTTTCAGTCTGGTCAAAGGGGCCAACTAAACACAAGGTGCTATGCTTGTGTTAGTTGTAACAGGCAGGACAAAGCAGGACACAGGAGTGGTTCTGGGCATGGAGAAAGGAGCACATCGTCATTAATTTCTGACTTCTGTTTTTGCTCTAGTAGCCCAGCCTGTCATGCCAACACTCACACAGGCACAGCTTTATGCTGTTTACACGCTGAGGGGAGGCTGCTGTGCCATTCTTGTGCCCACACGTGACTCCCATCACACCAAGAGAAGCCATGCTCACAAACTGCCCTTGTGTGCTGGGCTGTGTGAGGGGACCTGTCCCTGTTTGTCCCTGTTTGCCTTCCTGGCTGCTTTGCAAACTCTGCCTCTCCAAAGTCGAGGATGTAGGATTTTCAAACCTCGTGAGAAACAAGGGACCCCCATCTCCTCTCGACTGTGAGAGCTCTGAGGATCATTTGTCTGCCCAAATGCATGCCAGCAACAGACCACAAGCACAATCACAGCCTAATAGTCTTAATGAGATTACAGCTAGAGATGCCCCAGTGCTGCTCTCTGATGAAGGAACAGAACAAGCACCAAATTCATCTGGAGAAAAAGAAATCTCCTTGCCTTTCATGTGAGCAGGCTGCAGGTTGATCAGGATTTCAAATCTACAGTGTATAACCTTTGATTTCTTTTCCCTTCTAATTCCTTACAATTGCTTTTTTTTTGTTTGTTTGGGTTTTTTTTGGGTTTTTTTTTTGTCTTTTGGTTTTTTTTTTTTCCAATGTATTACTTTCCTTACAAAGCAGTGTATTCTTTTCACAGATGACCAAGTTCCATTAATATTTTTCAGGACATGATTTAAAACTGATGATCACACTGCTCAGTAACATGACTACATTTATAGATGCCTATTGTTAGCCATGGTAGATTGATCTCACCCATGGCTACTGTCTGTATGCTTGACTATGACACCCATGTGCTACAGGGGAACGTGGTAGATCTTTGCCAGTGTAATAATTCCTTTTATCAGCAGTTTATCTGGAGCATCTGTTTGTCTCATCAGAATGAAACTGCTTGTAACTCTATCCTACACAGGGCAAATACTCTTTCTGCACCTGTTCAAGCATTTGATTTACTTACTGCTTCAATTCTTAACCTCAATGAGAACAAATAAGTCAGCTTGTACAACAAAGGCTGGAACCATGAATTAAATGGAAAAGCTGATACAGGACCGTATCAGCTGGCTGGAGCACAAAACCTGGTATTAAGGTAGGGATTGTGCAGTGCTCCCTGCAAACTGCAGATCTCATCGAGCTTCCTGCAAGAAACCTGCTGCTAATGGCAAGGCTGCAGTCCCTGCAGGAATTCATGCCTAGGACAAAAAGCCAGTGCATTCACGGATATTGCAAGAAGCCTCGAGCTAGCACAAAAGAAAATCCCTCCCCTTAGACACAAGAAACGCCGGAATTTCCTAGTCAATGACAAACAACAAATAACATTTGCAGCAGAAGGCAGGAGAGGCTGGCTGGGTCGGTACTCACAGAGCGAGGCTGAGGGAATGACCTTCTTCTCACATGAGTCAACTCCTCCCCGGCAGGTGCTCACAGCTCGCTGCCTCTGCAGGGGCAGACACCCAAATTCGAGCCCCTCACCACTCCCCGTGCCCTGCCTCCACACGGCTTCTCTTTGCAGGGCTCCTAGCAGCGATTTTCTCCTCCTCTAGGCTCGCAAGGTAAAGCCAAAATGTAGAAGAAATGGGATCTCGGCTGCAAATCTCCTTGTGTAAGCCTTTGCCAGAGCATCTCGAGGAGGCTGTGTGATGATGGGTCTGGCTGCCAAGTCGTCACGGTTGCCACAGTAACGGAGCAGTGGTCCCCTGTGGCTTGCTAAGGGAGCGGCAATGGGAGCACCGAAAGGATGCACTGCCTCCTCCTTCGAGGATTCCTCTGACCTGAGTAATCCTCCCGTTTCTTTAAAAAGGCTGTTTTGTGCAGAAGGTATTTCCCTCACACCCCACACACACCCTCCCTCCCACCTTGGTTACTCCACTCACAGAGCTCTACAGCATCTTTAATCTTGTTTCCTTGGTGTAGGAAAGCTGGCATAACCCCGAGAGAGCTGCTGGCTTCCCCTGAGAAATACCATGGCTTGTGGAAAGAGGAGAAAAGAAACCTTGTCCTGGCGAATATCTGAACAGGAGCACACGCTCGCCAGTGTTTGAAGAAGTGCTGGGATGGTGTGATATAATCTTGTCTCTGTGAGCAGGTGAATGAGCAGTGGAGAGAGCAGAGGGGATTTCTCTGCCAAGTGTTTCTCTGCCAACACGGCCGAGCACAAGTGTGTCTGTGAGGCCCTCTTACAGCTACAGGGAAGCTCAGGGCAGGCAGGATTCCTTTGTTCCTGTCCCCTCAACTGAAAAGTCTTGGTGCTGTCATTTCTGAGCCTTAATATCTACTTATTTTTATTATGACATTGACACAAACATCAGCAGTAATGTTAGGCAGGACAGTCCACCACAGTGGAGATCTACAGACTCTGGGCTGTAGTCAGAAAAGCAGCCAAGGCTGCAGAAGCAGGCGTTATTTTGCTGGACAATGAACAATTCAGCCTTGTTTTTGGAAAGCAGCTCCTTGGATAGTTAAATAATACCACTTGTTTATGAGACAGACTATTTATCTCATCTTCTTTATAAAATGTTGCTAACGGTTCTTTGTTGCTTTCCTTATTATTCTCTCTTAAAGCCAAGTGCTTCTTTTAAGGTAATGGGTTTCCTCTCTCAGGGCACCAGTAACAAACCCAGCTCTGTGTGCACGTAGGTGGTGTGGACAAAAACAAACACACAGAAGCAAAACCCACACATTTGCTTTCTTAAGTGACTCTTCTGTCCTCACTTTCAACCCAGGCTGTTTGGGCAATCTGTGACAGTGGCTCATCCCAACTTGCTGGGTAGGGACAGACCTCCAGGGGCCAAAATCCAGATGTTAAAGATCCAAGGGGTCAAGTACCTTTTGCTCTACTATGATCTGCAGCAGCAGAGATGGGACTAGTTAAGAACAGCAGTATCAGCCAGAAGGGCTGGAAAGAACTGAACTAGATTATAAAAGCTGTGAGCAGGCAAAAAAAAAAAAAAAAAAAAAAAAATCTCATGTGCTAAAAGAAGTAAAATTTCTAATATTTTTATTTATCTTTGCCTCTGCCTTCAGACTGAGTTTTCCAGCTTTCCTCCAACGTACTGTGAGGATTAAAACTTAATTTGATTTAGAAAAAAACTTCCATTTCTCCTGTGTTTACAGGATTCTTAAATGTGGGACTTGGAGAACATCACCAAAGACGGTGATGGCCACGACAACACCACTGGGCTTGGCAGCGCAGAATATCTCTGTGGAGTAGGAAAGTTCATCTAGGCCCAGCCTAAGGGAGTCTGGAGCCTTCTGATTACAGATGCTGGATTTAACAGCATCATCCCCACACACAGAAACCCTCCCTGCACAGTGCCTTGCCTAAAATCAGTTATTAGTACACCCAGAATTAGGAGCATCCAGTGCCACACAGGTGTGAGGTTACTAAACATATGAAGGCATCTTACAGAAATTCAAGTTATCACAGGCATTTTATGCCTGTTTTCTCAGTACCCTTAAATGAGAATGCAGCAAGATCAGAAGCTGAGCTGCACACTTGATCTCACATAGGAAAGTGTTGCTTGGTACATATAATTAAATAAATCTGTTTTGCTGACACTCCCTCCCCCACCCCTTCCCTCAGCTATTTTTATGCTTGGCTTAGTGGAAAAGACTTGGTGCCTCTGGATGTGAAGCATGAAGCCATTCAAAATGAAGCTGTCCCCTGAAGAAGACAATCCTGAGAAGGAATAATGCTGGGCTCTCAGGGAGCATGAAAGCAGCAGAGGAATGCAGGGGAGAGGAGGTGGCTGGGCTTGGCCTGCAGCACCGAGAAGTCTTTTCCATTTGCAGCTTTCTCCTCCTGCAGTCAGAGCTATTTAATGGGATCACGAGGGCTGCTGTGCCATTACTTAGGGAAGAGGGTATAAAAACGACAGCAGCTAATAAGCACCCATTTCTCATCAGTGGCCTCATAAGGCTAATTGCACAAACAGAACGTTTCGGAGGCTAACGGGCTGGAAATGACATTCTGTCTGCTGGATCCAGACCAGCACACAGAGACTGCCTCCCTGTGCCTGGACACAAACAAAGACAGGGCTATCCCTAAATGTGTGCCCACAGGAGGACACAGACTTCAGAAACTGAGCTGGAATGCTAAAGACACAGCACAGTCATTCTTCCTGATGATCAGGAGGCAACGGGAGCAGAAACATTGAATGTTCCTTTGTCCATAAATGTCCAGACCACATTCCTGGTTCTGAAGTTCCCTCACAGAAAGGAAGGCTTTGTCTGGAGCTCACGACTGAGGACTGGAAGAAAGACTGAAAAAAAAAAAACAACCTGAAAAAAAACCCAATCCAAGCTTGGTGGACCAGGGTGGAAACACACCTTGAGCTGAGGCCTCTGTTCAGAGGAGGCATTGATGCTTCCCAGAGAAGAGGCTGGCTGATGGGAAGGGCAGGCACTGGACAGAGCTGTGTGTGGTCCCAGAGCAGCACAAAGGCAGGGAGTGTGTGTTTATGTGTGTAGGAAGGGAGCTGTTGGGAGTGGGAGTGCAGCCCCTGCACGTGAATTGTAGATGTCAAAGCTGAAAAAGTGCTTGTTGGCCTGCTCACTTCCCCTTCTTTTGTCGGCTGAAGATTTGAGAAGTTGAATCTTCCACTCATTGCACCAAAGGATCTAATGCAGTATTTGCTCTAGCATCATCAGTCACTAATTAGATAATTCTGACCAAAAAAAATACTTGACAAGATTGGTTCTTTCAAACACCCAGGTTCATTTTGCTCTTAGTATCACTATCCAGGTTTATTTTAAACCTATATTTAATTTTTTTTCTCACTCTGATCTATAGTTAGGCTTGTTAGGACGTGTCTGTGCTGTTTTTTTCTATTTTTAAAATATGGGCCCACGTTTGATGGGTTTTTGCTTGAGATTCTCTGGTGCACTGCTGGTAAAATTAACTCACAACCAGTTTTCAAGGCTATTGGAAAGCTATGACCACATTAGAATATATTCTGTTCTAAATGATTTGGATATCTTAGACTTTTTTTTTCCACATCTGATTTTCATGGAGATCCATGCTCCTGCTTGTTTATACTCCTACTAAGTGCTGCTATGGTCATGCATGTTATTGATGGGTTTCTGGAAAGCTCAGCAACTCAGCAATTTTATAACTGCATTATAAATAATTCAATCAACTGTTCTTCCCCACATCTACATCTCATTTATTAATGGACTTTCTTTCTAGGCAGTATTTTCTTATCTGTCATCACTGTCCCAGATATATAAATATATATAAATATATATATATATATACACATATACTTGGAGGAGGAATGTAATTAGTTTCGCCATCCTTGTGCCAAAACTTTCACTGACTTCAGTCAGAGATTTTCCTGAAGAATGCCTGATTATAGCCTGTAGGAGTTGGTCCTATTTCTGTACCCCAGAACAGGCTGAAGTGAGTGCACAGAGGTGGGCAGTGGACTCCATGGGTGTTTGAACCCAGAGGCATTGGAAGAGAAGCACGAAAGTGTGGGTTTATGTGTACAAGAAAAAGAAGGTGAAGCACACACAGAGGGGAGCCAGGCAAACTGATTGAGGATTCTGTTATACAAGAGCAGGGAAAACGGAAGATTTTACATGATTAATTCATGTCAAACTTTGTTTGTTTGTTTGTTTGGTTTGGTTTGGTTTATCTTTTTCAAATAACAGAAGAGTGGATTTTCTCTTCCCCCCCTTTTCTGTCATCAGACAGCTGTGCAAATATTTTAGCATGTGATTGTGGAAGCACAACACTGCAAACTTCTGCATTGTGCCAAGAGAAAAGTACAGGAAAACAAAAGGCAAAAGCCTGGGGTAGATCTAGCTGCCAGGATCTTCTGTCCCCAGGGGAACCAGAGAGAGGAAAAGGGGGAGAAAAAAGGAGAACTGTGATAGCTTTCACTGCTGACAGTGACAGTATCCCAGGTCAGAAGGAAACACAGACTGGAGGGAGGGTAGCAAAGGTATCAGAGCAATTAGCAGTCATAGAACCACATCTTTCTTTTTTTTGTTGGCATTATCTGCATCACCAACTGCTTGTATTGTACCTTCCCTAAGAGACTGAGTTCTCAGGTTGCAGTTAAATTGAAAACCCAATTTACACGGTGCAGTAAATCACTCTTTTAATTTAGGAAATCAGACCTACATGCCTGGTTTGTGGTTATACTGGCCTGGCATAAAACAGGTCTTTTCCAGCAGCTTGAGGGGTTCATCAGCAAAGCAGGCCAGACAAAAGAAAACCCATCTCTTCACAAGTTCCCTCAGGAGTTTATTGCTACACAAGTGAGGGCAGTGGGTGGTAACACAAACCTAAATATGCCACAGCCAGGAACCAGGTTGACTGATTCCCTGCCAAAGAATCCTATCTTGTTACTGTAGGGGAATGAATTAATCCATAAAAAAAATTAGCTATCACTTGCAACATTCTCAGTGGTTTGCCAGGCTCATTTCAGTGATTCCTCTACATCAAATAACAGCACATCTTCATCTTTCACGGCTTAAGTGAAAACAATAGGTCACTGTAATGGGACTCCATCTCCCAGCCCATCCTGCTCCTGAGAAGTCAAAGGATCAGGACTCAGTCTTGAAGCTGGTCATCATTCTGTGTCCTGAAATACAGAGCTGGGGATACTTCTCTTTTCTTTTTCTTTTCTTTTTTTTTTTTCTTTTAGGCCCATAAAACTGCCAAAGTTACTCAAACAAGAAACTCTTGGCTGTGCTGCATGTAATCTCCCATCCCAGGGAATTAAACAGGTGGTTATTAAAACTGTAATAACACCCACACTGTGAGAACATTTAAACCCTAAAGGAAGAAATTCTTCCTCCATCAAAGACAGCAAAATAATTTAATGGTTTCAGGAAGTCTTCATACTCCAGCTTCCTCTAACCATTTGCATTCCACTTCCATTTAATTACCTGAATAATTAATTGACATCTATCAGCTAATGTTTTGCACAGTGCCTCAAATAAGTAAAGCACAGTATAAATCCTTGATAGGAATTGTTAATTAGGCTACTATTTATGCCACTGTTGTTCTGGGCTCTTCCCATTCCTTTCCATATTCACCTCCACAGGCAGTGGGCCGTGCTACCTACCATGGCTCTTATTTCCAGCCCAAGTTATGGAGTCATCACCACCATCCTGGGGCTGTTTCAAGAATATCTAGCTTTTCTGGCATTGTCACATGTACTTTTATGGGACCTGAGTCCCCAGCAAAGACCTTGCTGCTATTAAATAATAATTAAATAACCCTGTTATCCACTTTAATAGCATTTTTCCCTCACAGGCCCAGACTCCAGCCCCACAGCAGCTCTCCCCTGCCCAGGTATGCACAGAGATGAGGATGGATGCTCCCTTCACTCAGGGAGTGGGTGGGTACAGCTCCTCCCTACAGGACACCAGTTTTCCAAACAAGCCCTGGAAATGTCTGCAGTTCCATCCTTCCTTTGGGACGCCTCAGCAGGGTTCTCCTGATGCCATTGGGGCTGAGCACAGATTCCAGCAGAGGCCAATGTGGCCTCCCAGGGCAGAGCAGAGGTTTGTCTGTAAGAGAAATCCCACCCACCTCCACATGGCTCTCCTATGACTCTGGGCAGGCCATTTATAATTAGGTGTACAAGTGGTGAATTTGGGTGTCTCGGGTTGCAGTTGTCTTGAGAGACCAGAGACATGACTTTTAAAAGCAGGATATATCCCTGCAATTGAAAGCAGTTGTCTCTGTAGTTTTTGTCTCTGCAGATCCTGTGAGATAAGCACACAAAATACTGCATTCGTTTTGTTTTCCTTTAACTGTCAGCCATACAAATTCTGCTTTATAATTGAGCATCAAGTCAAGTTCTTTCCTTCTTACTCATAAGTAAAATTCAACAAGCCAAAACAGGCCACAGGAATGCCAAAAATATAACCCTTTGGAACTCAGTAAACACTTTTGTTGATAGTGCTGAAAAGGGAGCAGAATCATTTTCTCTGAGTGCACTCAGAGGTAACGAGAGCCCATTGCTTTGAGTCACTGAACTCAACTTGGTGCCAATGGGACAGGCTGAGCTGGTGAATCTCATGATCCTTCCCTTGTGTCCCAGTTTATTTTAACTCCTTCTAGAGTCTCCAAAGGAAAAGACTCTCATGCTCAAAGATACTGAAGCAGCAAAGGCCAAGTCAATAAATAAAGTCCCTGTAATGTTATTTTCTCCTTGCCTAGGTCAGTGCTAGACAAGCATAGGGCTTTCTAAGCAGAAAGGTCCATGGAGAGAAAGGAAAGAACCTCATAATCCTCTTTCCTTCTGTATCCTCACACTGTATGCAGCTCTGGGTTTGTGAGGACTGTGAAACCCTGCTTTCTTCTAATCTTTATTGTCTTGGTCCTTAATAACTCTGGAAGTAGATTGCTAACAGCACGAGTTTTCCACGTAAGTCCCACAGTGATGTCCAAGGGTTTGCCCAGCACAACTGCCTGTGACAGTCCCCAGTGCTGAGAAATGATGGAATTTGCACTAAGTCAGCACTGGAGGAGAAAAGAGAGAACAAAATGGAGGAAGAAGAAATGAAGGGTAACAAATGGAGAGTGCAGAAAAGAAAGATACAGAAAACAAATCAGAACTACTTGACATGGGTTAACTCCTTCATGGCTGGCATCTCTAAATCCCAGGAGAGCTGGTTCAAACACCAGAAAGGCAGCAAGCTTGCTCTGAGACCTGCATGCACATAGAGATATGGAGACATTATACAGGCAGTTTGGAGAGTTCAAATGAGGAGGTAAAACCTATATGCTAATGTGTGTATGTGCATGTTCCATGGTATGCAGCACCAACAGCTCTGGGAGTAGAAATTCACAAGCCACGCCTTACAATATAACAAAATAGGCTTTGAAACCTTAAAATTTTGAGCTATAAATTAAAAAACAAACAAACAAACCCCTCAAACCCGAAACCAAACTAAAACAAAAACAGCAACAAGAACAAAACAAACAAAAAACCAAACAAAACCAAACAAACAAAACCCCAAGCCCTACTAACAAACAAACCCCAAAAAAAACAAAACCAAACCAGGACAGTGAGCACTCCTTTGCTAAAATCCAGAAGTGACAGAAGAAGGTGAGGATGATGAGGAGTGGATGCTGAAGTTTGTCTGCCACCCCTTGGTGCCTGTGCTGGAGAACACACAAACCTGCTGGAGTGTCCTGCACCCTTTGGCAGCTTTGTGCCCAAACTGCCCTGACTGGAGGCTTTCTCTGAGGGATGTAAACAAAGGACAAATCTGGAGCAAAGTGCCACAAAAGGCTGGAACTGCTGCCTGAGTGACCCACACAGAATGTCAGGAGTAGCCTCGTGGACAAGACTGGACAGAAGGAAGAAAGGGTCTATGAGGGGTTTGATTTTTTTTCCCCACTGAATCAAGATGGAAACAGTGTATGGGTCTTGCTTCTCTTTGTGGCTCTGGGGAGAGCAGAGGGATTGGTTTTAGTGGCTCATTTCCCCAGGCTCCTGCTGTTTCATGGAGATCAATGTTATCATTTAATAGGGAGAGGTTTTTCAGCTCGCTGACATTTTATCTGCTGATGGCTTCCATGATATTTATAGACATATCCATCAGCATAACAGCAGGAAGCAATTCTCCAGGGGTCAAATTGGGTGGATTTCCCCTATTTAAAGTGCACTATGGATGCAGCTTTCTGTATAGGATTAACCACTTAACTCACTGAATCCCGAACATCATCATCTATTGTTCACAAAAACTGATGATCTCCACGGCTTAGTTGTGGGATGGTCGACCTGTTTTCAGCCTCAATTATCTTTTCAAATAATAAGGTCCTTTGTTAACCTCTGACTTGCTGAGCACTGTGTGGGCAGCCCATTAAGTACTTCACAGTCCTCTTTTAACCCAATGATTCAGGCAGCTCTAGGGATTTAGTCCCATGATTGTCCTATTTCTGACCAGTCTGAATATTCGATTGCCACAAGAACAGCAACACCAGAGAACCTGTTTTAATCATGGCAAGCTTGGGAAAATAAACCACCTGGAAGATCAAGGCAGAACCTACATGCTTACTATATAAAGTGTTTAAATGTTTTCAGCCTAACTTTTGGCAATGATTTACAGGGCATGCTTCCCTGCTAGGACTATTTAGAGAGTCAGCTCCTTTGGGGATTTAGGATGCAGTGATTCTATCTCCTAAAATTATTCATCTAACTTTCTAGTATTGAATTTCTCCTTGTGAGCACACCTTTTGGAATGAGACAGCCTTGCAAGGGGAGCTCAGAATAGAAATATTGTTCCAGCAGCTCAGGGTGCATTGGAAATGTGAACTGCTGTGAACTGCTGCTTGATTTGACACAGAAAGATGGATGTAGAGTCCTGACACGGACAAGTGTTCTTGAATACAAATTCGAGTTGTTTAAGGTTTTGTTTCCAATCACCAGAGCTATCATCAGTCACGTCTGTCCATCCACTCTCCCTTTCAAATTCACCATGACCTCCTCATGGCCTTATTTCACTTAACCTTGCTGTGTTTACAGTGACCTCCATCCTCATGGCTTGGTTGTACTCTGAGTGCCAGGCTGACACACCAGCATGCAGCTCTCTCACTCACAAAGACACTCCATGAGAAATGTAAGGGCAGCTGCTGTCTATCCCTGAGAGCAAAAATTAAGCTCCCAATCCCTGGCAGAATTCACCGCCTTTTCCATCCTTGAAGGTCTGGTCAGAGTTCACACATGAATCCCATTTCCATTACTTTGCTCTTGTGGGGTTTTATTTTGCTGGTGTACACAGCTGCAGTGTACTCTTGATCCTTTGCTTTACCCTCATCCATTTCATTTCAGTCGGGTATATTGGAACACTCCATAAATACAACTGAAATTACAAATGAAATAAGCCCCTCTGTCAGGCAGGAAAGACAATGACATTGTCCCCTCTGTTCACCTGGCTACATCTGCTGAAGGATGGGAGACAGGAGAGATACAGCCTTAAGTTCACTTTGAGAAGCTCAAAATATTATAAATACAACTTGTCCCATGTAGTTCCAAAATATATTACAGCTTGGTAGCTTTTCTGCCTTGTTTCAAGCAAGTTCTTTCAGGCTGTCTACACTGAGTCATTTTTTGGAAGTGAACTTTTTGGATCTAACATTAAATGAGAAATTATTTCAGATTTGGTAATACAGACTAGGTTTTCAACTTCCTCCTTGAACAGGCATCTGGAACAAAAATGTGTCTAGAAAATTTTGGCCTGCCTTTTGAGTCTGCCTGGGCTCAGGCTGCTCCCAAAGCTGAAAACCTCACTGAGAGACAAGGGCTGGATTCCTCACTGGATTCCCTTCCCCCAGTGCCAAGAAGTAACCACGTATGTCTAAGGCTACATAAACTAATTAGACATCTAATCCTACCTTTGTCTGCACCTGGTATTGCCAAGAAAGACGAGAAGGAGCAGCAAGTACGGGAGGTACAGAGGGCAAGAGAACATCGGGGAAACAAGGCCAATACACTGCTTGAGACATTAATCCTACACACAGTGTAAGCACACCTCTCAAACAGGTAAGACCCTGAAATAGCACACAGATCTTCCAGAGGATGGGAAAAATCCTCCCAGGAGAAAGGTGCTGCACATTCATTGACTACGTTAAAAAAAAACCCCACACATGGCGTGTGGTTAATGGCAATTACCAGTTAATTACTGTATCAAGTTCACAGCAAACAGGGGAGTTCTGCCCACCACAGCCAGAGGGGCACGCAGGGGGTGATCTCCATGAAACACAAGACACAAAGGTCGTACCAGCATCATCCCTTCCCTGGGGATTTCTCCAGAGGCTCAGGCACAGCCACCACGCAATGCAGCACTGCTGGCTTTCCTAAAGCAACCTCACATCACAGCTTTTGTGAGCACCACGAGACCTGGCCAGGCAAGAGCCAGGACTGAGATGGAAATGAGTTTGTAAACTTGTGTAGGATATTCTGAAATGTCCAATTCAAGATGCAGAAGATGCATTGCCTGCTTGTAGAGATAATTAAGGCAGATCACAGTAAATGTGCATTCAGAATGAGGGACAGAAGACTGACAGACACTGAAAAGAAATACTGACATGTCAAGAAGCTAGGTAAAAAATGAGAAGAACCATTTTCTCAAATCACCTTGTTTGCATTGTGGTACAAATAGTTCCAGGATTCACACTGTCAAGCCTTTCTCCCAGTCATGAGAGCACAAGGCTCGCTTTTGAAAAAAGAGGAAAGGTGGAGACTAATGGATGAGAGTTGATTTTGGCAAGCTGGGCCTTGAGAAGTGGCATTAACTGTTAGAGGGGCTGTGACTCTAAAGCAATGAGCAAAGACGCTGTGCTAGACAAACAGGGTGTAATTGACCCACAGTGATGACAGGCTTCGGTATTTTCTCACAGATAATAACTAGCTGAAGAAAAGAAGATGCCTTAGGCCTCTAACCAAATTGGTCACCTTACAGCTATGAAATGCCCCACCCAGCACTAATTATGACTGTTATAACAGTAACAATTAAATCAAAGTAACTGCTGCTATTCTTTGACAGCAGCCTTGCCAAGGCGAGTATTTTGTTTGATTACGAAGCAAAGAAAGGGACTTAACTTAAAATTGCCCTTTGTTTCAGAAAGGTTTTGTTATTATGTGAGTAAAACTCAAGTTTTGACAAGTTGTGAACACAACCCTGTGTTCCCAGTTTCCCAGTTTCCAGTGTTTACACCTCACAGGGTGTTTGTGCATCTGTGATGAAGGTTGAAACAGAGATTGGCTCTTCTGTTTTATGTGATACCCCCCAGCTGGACTGTGGCTGTGGCTGTCCCATTGTCTTTTCTGCCTTGTACCATCCTTGCCTGCTGTTTACATAGGTTTGGATATAGCCAAAAAGCCAGACATGAGTGCATTTAAACACACTGACTAGGAGCATCAGCAGGTGGGCCCCAAAGTCAGGTGAGTCTCCTCTAAACAGTTCTATTTTTGAAACAAAACCCAGGTTCGATGCTGTGCCCCAATGCTTGGTGAGATAGGAAAGCATCACCATGGGCCATCTGTTCCAAGCACAGCCAGAGAGCGTTCACCTTCCCCCAGCTCTGCAGACTGCCTGCCAGCAGCCAGGGAAGCCCTGAATCTGGGCTAATTGAGGGATCTGCAGCCAGCCAGCTTCATATTTAATAGGGATTTACTGCTGATGGAAATTACAAGTGAATTACAGATTCCAGCGCGTCATGGTCTCGCCAGAGTCAAACAAAAGCACGTGGTGATAAGAACAGAGTGCTGCACACTGGGACCTGAGGTCTCCATGGACCTCACTGCTTTGTTAAAGCATTGCTGATAAGCTATAAGGTACTACAGAGGTCCACATCTTCCCTAGAGACCATGCTTTCCTCAGTTGTGTTTATAATGCCATTTATTATTTCCAGCTCTTCTGTTTGTTTTCATAGGAGTGTAGGAGGGTTTCTTTCTCTTCAAATCAAATCATAGGGCTTCACCATTTCTAGCTCAAAGTCTCCCTAATGCTGCTAATCTCCTATTAACAGCCTACTGACACAGAAGAGACAACAGAAAAAGACTGATTGCCAGCCCTCTGGCCCTGTGACCGTGTGCTGGTCAGATCTGGATTAATAGCTGAGGCGATTTACCTCAGGAGGCCTTGTCACAGGTGCCTGTAACTCTAAACTCTCCTCGAACTGCCTGGCAGGAGAGGGAGGAGGGGATCCAGTAAATCCACAGATGATGCACACAAAAACAAGGCCTTGCTGAAAATAATTTTTCTTCTCCTATACAAAATAAGGATCACTGCGGGAAAAAAACCTCCTTGACTTCAAACCAAAGGCAATGAGCTGGGCATGGGCATTCCACCCAGGACACAAAACCCACTGTGGCACTCCCTGATACCACTGTCACTGACAGCAAGTTGGTTTGGCTTTTCTGGTCACTAGAAATTGTTAGCCAGGAGCACAAACACCCTGCTTCCCTCCAGTGCTTGTGTAGTAGGATAGATTGCCCTGCTGTGTAGCTGGGACCCTTTCAGCTTTAAGACAATTTAAGCTGCTCCCATTCAAGGAAAGATGGAAAAACAGCATCATTCTTATTTGGCAACAAGAATCCATGTGACAGTTGGGTCCAGCAGCCCAAGCAGGCTCAGGCTCCCCTCCCGGGCTGGACTGCACCTCCTCCATTCGCCATGCAGGCTGTGCTGCTCCATGACCCTACATAGCAGGAGGAGGGTGCTGGGAGGACGGGTGCAGCTGACCAGCTGCACTTGACGTCAGCCAGCAGCAGAGTGTCCACACAGAGCATCTGAGCTGCACCAGGAGTCTGCCTGAGTGCCAGAGAGGGAAACAGAGGCAGGAGCTGGTGCTGCCCGGGTCCAGCTCGGCCGCCGAGGATTCGCGCGTGCCCGACTGCGGAGCTCCAGCATCTCTCATCTCCACGAAGATGATTGTATTTCAGAAGGATTTCATTTTGCTTGTTAACAAATTGCAGGGAAAGTAGGTAATTGTTCCTGGCCTGAAGTTAAACAATCCAGTTACTGAGTGTTATTTGCAGGTCAGAGAGCTGCAAGAGGTTTGGCCTTCAAGGCACCACACTGTCCCCTCTAGGAGGAGGGGTGAAGTACAAAAACATTCTACATGCCTTACAGAGAAATTAATTTAACCTATAATCATTGGTATTACAAGGCTCCTTGTCCACCTTGGCTTCTTACACAACCACACACTGCAGCTCATACGGAGCTACCGTTCAGAGCAACACCTGCCTCTCCCTGACCCTTCCCAGCCTTTAACATAACTGCATGGATGTTGCAGCTCCCTGTCTTTCCATAGGTCCTTATTCATCAGCATCTGCAGGGAAGCAGGATCTGACTCACTCCGCAGCACAGCTGCTCCTGCTGCTCGCTCCCCCAGCTGAAACATCAGCCCTGTTCCAAAATCTGCCTCCGTGACCACAACACCTACTGCAAACATCACCAGAGCAATGCTGGGCTGCCCTCCTAAGGGACACAGCACTGAGGGCTGCTCCCCACGAAAGAAACCCTTCAACAGCATCTTTGCACGACACAAACTTACCTTGTTTCTGTGCTGTCTCACTCCTTTTCTGAGTCTCAGTGAGGAGCATCCAGCCAGCGTTGAGTCTTTTTCAAACTTGATTCCTTATCCATATTTGGGAATTTGTGCTGGGCACCAGCTGGTACGAGGCACGTTCTTCCCACAGAGCACTTTGGGACTTGTAGTTCCCAAAAAGGAATGTTGTTTTCCAAATTGCAAGCGCCGAGCAACAGAAACAGGAGTCTGAAAGGCCTTTACCTCTGCCTTTGCTTGCTGCTGGGCCCTTCCTTTCACCTGTGTCTGTGCAAGTGGTTCCACCTTAGCCAGCCCGAATCCTCCAGGAACCTCTTCCACAGCTAAGGGCGATGTGCCAACCCCTTGGATGCAACACTGTGTAAAAGCTGCTACTGCAGAGAGAGGGGCAGGTACGTGGTCCTGCCTCCTGAAAACAGCTACCTAGAAAAAGAGAGCTCTGATCAAGTTTTTAATCGTATTCGCCACACTGAAATGGCACAGAAAATCCCCTTTGAAACATGTGTTTCACCCTTTAGCATGTTTTGTATTGCCCCATTTGATTTTTAATTAAATAATCATAGTAGGGGGACAGATAAGTGTGTCAGTTGTTTAAAAAGGTTACAGGATAAATCAATCCTGTCTCTCCTGCAGAGATCCATTTTTGAAGAGCGTTTGCACTGACTGCGGTAATTACCTTGTAACCAAGACACCCTGTTGTTTTTAAATAACAACCAAAGGAGAATGCGAACCGCTGCCTGCCGGGTGCTGCTGGAGACGCTGTTATTACACCCGAACTCCATTAACAGCGTAATGTGCTTAGATCTGCGGGCACGGGGAGCCGGGGGAGAGGTGCCCGGAGGAAGAGGCGGCCGGGAGCGGAGAGCATCCATCAGCCGCCCGGGAGGTGCTGCGGGAGCGCTCCCCCGTTAGCACCGCACCCCGGCCGGGGCGAGGAGAGCTGGGACACTCGGGATTGGGACACTCGGGGCTGGGGCACTCTCAGGATTGGGACACTCGGGGCTCGGACACTCTCGGGTTGGGACACTCGGGGCTCGGACACTCTCGGGTTGGGACACTCGGGGCTCGGACACTCTCGGGTTGGGACACTCGGGGCTCGGACACTCTCGGGTTGGGACACTCGGGGCTCGGACACTCTCGGGATTGGGACACTCGGGGCTACACTCACTCTAGGGGCTGGGACACTTTCGGGGCTCGGACACTCTCGGGGCTCGGACACTCTCGGGGCTGGGGCACTCTCGGTGTTCTGACACTCTCGGGGCTCGGACACTCGGGATTGGAACACTCGGGGCTGGGGCACTCTCGGGACTGGACACTCACTCTAGGGGCTGGGACACTTTCGGCGCTCGGACACTCTTGGGGCTCGGACACTCTTGGGGCTCGGACACTCTTGGGGCTGGGACAATCTTGGGGCTCGGGCACTCTCGGGGTTCCGACACTCTCGGGGCTGGGGCACTCTCGGGGTTCTGTCACTCTCGGGGCTGGGGCACTCTCGGGGCTGGGGCACTCTCGGGGCTCGGACACTCTCGGGGCTGGGGCACTCTCGGGGCTGGGCTGACGCCCGGCGGCCGCGGGCAGAACAGCCGAGGCGGGCTGTTCCCTCGGCCCCTTTCCCTGGGCAGCCACACGAGGGAGGAGATGAGGGAAGCGCGTTTTGGCAGGGACGGGCACCGATCTCGGTCCCAGAGCTGCGGGCGCTCGGAGCGCCCCCCGGGTGCCCGCTTGCCACCGCGAATCCCCGCAGTCACAGCACGGGAAGGGACCACAGTGGGTCATGCTGTCCCAGCTCCCTGGGACACTTGGGACACTCAACCAGGGTCACTGCAGAGCACACGGCACGGGAATGCATCCAGGCGATTCTGGAATATGGCCGTAAAGGGAGACTCCACACCTTCTCTGGGCAATCTGTTTCAGTGCATGATCACCGCACGGCAAAGGAATTCTTCCCCCTGTCCAGGTGGAACTTGTGTGCATCAGTTTATGCCCATTGCCTCTTCTCCTATTGCTCGGTACCACAGAGCAGAGCCTGCCTTTATCTTCTTAGCACCTCCCTTTAGGCATTTATACACATTAAAGAGTCTCAGTCGTCTCTTCCTAAGGTTGAACAGACCTCAGCCTTTCCTGGTTAGAGATGCTCCAGCCCCACAACCATCCAGCCGTCCATGCCCTCCTGCAGCCGTGACTACACGTCCCGGCGGCCCGCGGGGCCGGGGATGCTCACCGGGGCGGCCTTTCCGCTGCCGGGCGGCTCCATCCCGGCTTTCCGGTGCCTGCCCGAGCGGAGCGGAGCCGGGCCCCGGCGGGGGCTGTGGCGGCGCTGGAGCCGGAGGCTGAGCCGGAGCCGTGTGGGGCCGGGCAGAGCCCTCCCGCCGGCGCCATGAGGGCCGAGCCGCCCGCCTGGGCGCAGGCGGCCGCGCTGCTGGAGGAGGCGGCGGATCTGCTGGTGCTGCACCGCGACTTCGCCGCCGCCGTGGAGCGGTGCGAGGCGGGCTGCGACAGCCTGGGCCCCGGCCCCGGCCCCGGCCCCTGCCCCGGCCCCGGCCACGAGAGGTGCGAGCGGTGCTGAGGGGCCGGGGTGGCGCTGGGAAGCTGCTCAATGCCGCCTCAGCGCCGGGCTGGCTTGGAACTTCAGGCCATGGCTGCACTGCTTCGGGGTTTCTTTTAGCCCTGTCGGTATTAAAGTGTTTCATTTGTGCGTTTTTGAGGGAAGTGGGGTGTGCCCAGGAGCCTTCCCTTCGTTCTATCAGAGATGCAGCACAGCGCATATCCTTGGAGGTCGAATTGGCCTTTTGATAGGGGACAAGTAGAGGGGAAGCAGAAAACTGTGTGGTTCCTGGGCTGCACTGGAGCTCGCTGGAGGGGATGCAAGGGGAAATGTGGTTGTAAGAAGCACTTATTTAGGTGTCTGTTCCTTACCAGTTTTGCAGAAGTGAAATGCTCCCTTTGTGTTGTGGGGATTCAGGCGCTGGCCGAGATGAACCGGTGGAGAGAAGTTCTGTCTTGGGTCCTACAGTACTACCATGCCCCAGAACATCTGCCTCCAAAAGTTCTGGAGTTGTGGTGAGTTTCTCTCTGTTGCTATCAGATATACACACGGGTTTAGGTTTAACTGCAGGCCAGGCTTGGGTATTGGGTGATGTTTTCCCTTTGTGTGGTGTGAGTGAGATCTGGGACAGGCCTGTTCTATGTGTGCTGGAGCAAGATTGCTTTGCATGGTGATCAAGTCTAAAAGGGGTGATGCTGAGAGAGTAACATCAATACCTCAGAGTACCTGTTGTCTGCCTCAGAATTGTCTGTGCTTTGATATTGACCCTGATTGATACCTCATGAGAGCTGCTTGTGCATAATAGCTGGCAGTGATGCCAGCTTCCACAGAGACTCAGTGTTTTCTCCTACTTCTCCCTTGCACCTCAGCATCCTGCTGTACAGCAAAGTGAGAGAGCCGCAGGTGATGCTGGAGGTCGGCAGCAGCTGGCTGAGAGCCCACGCCAACCAGAGTCTCCCGGAGTTCGGCTCGCTGCTGGAGCTGTACCTGGCGCAGGTGCTGCTGCCGCTGGGGCGCTTCGAGGGCGCGGAGGAGCTGGTGCGGGGCTGTGCCGTGCCTGACAGCGAGCAGCAGCTGCAGCTCCTGGGCACCATCGGCCAGAGCCGCCGTCGCTGGACTCAGCGCGAGGAGACGCGCTCGGCCGCTGAGGAGCAGCAAGACCCGGCCACAGAAACTCTTCTGGGTGGGCTTTCCCTCTGTGGTTTGTGCTCCTTTCTTACGGTTTCATTTCAAGTTGGTCCCTTAGTGGCAAAAGATAGTAAATATTAAGAATATTGCCATGATGAACAGGCCATGAGGGAGTCCTGTTGTGTATCACAGCAGGAAATAAAAGACTTAGTGATACCTTTGCTGAGAATTGCAAAGCATATTTAGTCTCTGCTAGCATCAGGAGATGACAATTAATGCCCAGGATCAAAAGTTTGGGGTTTTGTTTTTTTTTTTTTTTTTAAGTAAAAAAAGGAAAACTAAGACTACCTGGCAATCCTTTAAGGGTATGTTTTGTTGGCTGTATGTACAGTTTGTTTCATTTCCATTTACAGTTGAGTCCAAGTAGAACAAAGCCTACCTAGCAATTAAAATACTGCTTCTTCTCCAGAGCTGTAAATCATTGGATGTTTTCTGCCAGGACAGAAGCTGGCACTACTGTGGTTTAAGATCATATTGTAGTAAAGTAGATGCCTAAAAAAGAAGTATAATGAAGTGTATTACAAAATTGTTCTGCTTCTTTTTTGTATAAAAAAACCAAACCAAACCCAACTCTCATGCAATCAGACTTCCAGTACCTTAGTTTCTTATTGGCTACATCTGTGTGATTACTTTTTAAACTTTACTTTGCCCTAACAGCCTTTCTGTTCTTGTTTTCCAGGAGTGCTGTCCCAAAAGCTCCTGACCATGCTGACATTGCTACGTAGAGCACTGAGGTCCATGTCAAACCACTTCTATTTACTTCCTTACAAGAAGATGCTCTTGGCTACTTTTTTGCTGTACCTGGTGGTGGTGAGATTAGACCCAGGTACAGGATTAAGATTTCCAATTTTAAAAATTCCATTATGGTTATGGAGAAGAAATGAGTTGTTTTTAATAAATTTGGTCTGTGTAAATGTCTCAGGAAGACAAAAATATGGGTGACTAGGAATTTAATGTGTTTAATGTTTCCAGTTGAAGTGCATGTAGAAAGATGAAGCTCCACAAATGCCAGTTTGCTGCAAACTCTTTCCAGCAGCCAAGGTACAGACTGTGAGAGGCAGGCAGAGCTGTCCTAGATTCAGCCTTTTCCTCATCGAAGGAAGGAACAGAACTAGGTTTTTATTAATTCTAGCTGGGGGTAGTTCTTTCTTAATATGTTCAGTGTGTGTTAGTTTTACCAAATTAGTTTTACCAAGTCAGTTTTACCTTTTTGTTCTGCTTTGCAGCTTCTCCCACGTCACTGCCGTTCATTTACAAACTGGTCCAGCTCTTCAGGCAGGCTTGGGCAGCTGTGCTTTCTCCAGTCCATAGGCCTCCCCTTCGAGACTAAGTGTCTTCCTCCACTGAAAGTGTCACCTTGTCTTGACTGAAAGTGTCACCAGGCTCTTCAGGGGCTGTTCAAATCTGGGGTGTGGACTCCTGGAATTTCTTCGGACAGGGAATGGTGTATGAATTTTGAAGCCACAGCAAGTATTCCTGACATTTTGCTTGGTTCATCACTAGGGTACAGCCACTCCTTCCATACCTACAACTGAATAAGAATCTAAGAATCCTCCTTTTCAAACACTTTGCTTTGGATGTCTCTTGAGTGAGGGTTGTGTAGCCAGTTATGAACTATGGAAGAAGTTCTCATCTTTGCAAATGCTCAGCAGTTCGCTGAACAAGTGCAATTCCTGGAGGACAGTGATTAGGGGAATATCCTGTTTTCCCTGAAGACATCTGAAAAGCTCATTTCCTGCAGCATGGGATTTAGGACAAGCACATGGAAGAAAAACACTGTAGAAATTAAAGCCTATTACATTTTGAAAGCCATGGTTTCTCTTGTGACTGATGCCTCTTTGGAGAGGCACACTGGATTTTAATCATATTTAAGCCAGAAAGATGAGGGGGTGGGCCACAAAGACTACAAAGACTGTTGTGTTGTATCTACTCTTCTTAAATGCAAATTACAGCACTCAGTGCTTGCCTGATGCATACTCATTCCTAGAAGCACTTTGTAGTGGTGGTAAGAAAATAGACTTATTTTTTAAAATTATATTCTATATTATTGTCTAGTTGAACAACTGAAGTTGTTGCTTTGTTTTGCTCTTTCCCTACCTCTTGCTTTGTTTATGTAGATGTCAAAAAAATCTCTCTGTCTATCTAGAATTGCTCCCCAAGTCCCCAGTATCCAAAGTTCTGGGTTAGATGGGAGTCATGTACCAATGCTCTGTCATTCAGAACAAAAGGGGTTTTTTTATAGAAAGAGATACTTCTCTGACATCACAAAACTTTCCCCAGATCAGTGGCAAGAAAATTGTACACCTGCAGGTCTGTCACAACACCAACTCCATTTCTGACCACTGGAGGCAGAAATTGGAGCTTTGGGGTGGAATGTTAATTTCTCCTCCATCCATTCATCCATCTATCATCAACTAAAAGGTGAATTGCAAGGAAGGAGCACTAATTTAACAAAATACTGCTTTTAAACTGTTGTGTGCAGGAGGGGACAAGTTAAAAGTGAGAAGCCAAGGGCAAATTTGCCTCTGTCATCCCAGCACCTGTGCCAAAAGGGTGCAAACTCACTGATGTCAGCCCAAACTACAAAATGTTGTCAGAGCAGCCTTTTTGGTGGGACCACACCAAGGCCATGAGAAGCAGCCAGTGTAGATCCCAGTGTGGTGTCTTACAGCAGTAGTGCCCTTTGTCTCTAGCAATAGCCATACTCCCAGCTGTGTTTTCTTCACACAGGGTGTGCTGGTGCCCTCAGACTGTGATCTGTTGCTTTGCTCCCTACTGGGGCACTGTGCAAACAGTCCCATCTTCACTACTAGAAACAGTTGTCTGTTTCATCTTAAATTATCCCAAACAGAGCTACACCCCAGCATTACTGTCAGACAAACTCAGGTTATTCGTGAGGGTAATAATGACCTTGCCTAGTTGTCTCAAGAGATTTTAAAACCCAAAGCAATTCCATATGACTCCCCAAAGTTTTTGTCTCTGCCAGGACTCTACACCAGATGAAGCAGCCCATAGCTTTTCCATATAAAAAAGTAATTTTTTATATACTCTGCACACCCAGGGAAGAGCAGCCTTTGATATTGCTGAATGGTTCCTGTAATCCAGCTGTAAGTGTAGTTACAACACTGAAACCAACCCTTGATGTGAAATCAGGTGGAATGAAACACAGAAGCTCTGTCTGGAGCTGAGCTCTTCCAAGAAATAACCAGGATCAGTCCTCTGTCCCCCTCCTTTGCAAAGCCTCAGGTTAAGTCCTTTGTAAGCCAGTTAATGAAATGGCAAACTTCACTCTGAAGTCAGGCCAAATTCTTATCAAAGTGACTGCTAGGTAATGAACAAGTTTTGCTGTAGTCTTCTGGCATCATTTTTAGTTTGATGGCAGAGATGCTGTTCTGGAGGTTGGTTTGGACCAGTGGTTTCAGCAGACCATACATAGCTTTTAGAATGCTGTTAAGTGTCCTTTACGAGGACTTTTAACATTCAACTTTATTTTAAGTGTAGGTTGGTAACCTTGACTTTATTGGAGTACTACTGATAAAGAATTTATATTGTTTTAAATTCATAATGAGAGAGCAAGAAGGCAGAAATAAGCTATCAGGGTTTTTTTGCAATTAATGCTAAAACTGCAGTATCTAATTTTTATAATAAAGTGACTACTGATTTACCTCTGTAGAGTTGCTTGTTTGTGCTGTGATTGAGTATATGAAAAAAAGGTGTTTATTGTATTGATACACTACAAAGTATATCAAAGTTGTCAGGAATTGTTTCACATTGTTTCATCGTTTCACCATGTTTGAATTAAGCAGAGAATGTCCTCAATGTGAATCTGATGAGACCTAATCCACTGATGATGTTGGTAGAGTGTAAGTCTGCATTTTGGCATGGCCAAGACCAATACTACCAAGAATAAAGTAGCTGGTATTCATCATTATTAGATGAATGTATCTTTATATTAGAGCTAACTACAGTTCTGACCTTACTGTGTTAGGGGGAAAAACTCTGCAAATTAAAAGTAGATAGCAGAGTTCTCTGTTTCAGGGATAATTCCTGAAAACCAGTATTTTATCAATGTAGCAGTATTAACAGGTGTTAATTACTAGACTTGGGAAGTTCAGAAATCCTGAAATGAAATGCTGCTGGTTCTCCCAGCAGGTGGCAACAAACTAACAGAAAACAATTATACAGGGAACACCAGGAAAGTGTTTAAATCTTCATTCACTTACTGAGGAAGGTATTAGAACCTGTGGGAAATGCAAAGACTTACATGTCCCAAATAAAAAGGAAAAGAGGATTTTGTGTGATCACCTAAGAACTTACTAAGAGTGCACTGTTTTTTACCATGGCATAATAATGTTCTAGAATAATCCATGATTCTGCCACTGCTGGTGAGTCATTTAGGTAAGCAGCCTGTAGGGAGGGAGTGATGTACATCCAGTAAAGGAGAAAAAGCATTTAACTGTCCTTCATTGGCCTCTTGATGTGTTTCAATCTCCAGCATATTGAATTAGGGGAAGAAGGAGAAATCACATCCCATTCAGGGTGATGGAGCCCTGCAGTCCTGGTTGTATCTGAACACCTGCCTGCCCATGGGAAGTGTGAATCCACTCCTTGGTTTGCTTTGCTTGTGTGCACAACTTTTGCTTTGTGTGTTAAACTATATCTCAAGCCACAGGTTCTCCCTGGCTCTTCTGATCCAGTGCTCAGTTGCCAGCTGGGGTTAAACCAGTACAACAGTACTTCTGAGTTCTAGATTATTCAAAAATGCCATTTTCAGAGATGTGTCTATCTTTAATTAGAGAAAAAGGCTTTAGGTTTCATATGGCAGCTCACCACCTGCCCACTTACTTTCCAAGAATCCAGATCCAGGCCATATCTGCCTCATGTCTCTGTGGTCTCCCACTGGCACAGAAAATGCCACAAAGGACTGTTGCAAATAATTTAGTAATTCACAGACCTCTTTTGGATTTTGTCACTGCTGGATCTGACACATTGACTCAAAGCGTGCCTAAGAGGTTTTGGGTGGTGGACTGCTCAAAGTATTTGCTGTGAGAGTTTTTCCTGGCTCTCTGAAGCTGTGAGCATTATTACCATTTCAGATTGTCCAGAGCACCAGAGCTTTTCTGGGATGTTACCACTTCCACTAGAAAAAGAACACTAGAGCAACCTATTCCTTAGTCTCAAACCATCAAAAATCTGATGGTTTTCTGAAGAACTCTCAGATTCAGCTTACGCAAAGCAGCAGATGGAATTTATAATGGAAATTCTTTGTTAAAAACCAATTATGGCTCCAAAAATTATGTGGCTTTTCCCAGCCAAAGTCAAAGAGTAATGGTTTGCAGGTCTATGTAAAGAACAGCAAAATGAAGACTATACAAAGTGAGTTTATAAAAACCAGTATGAACTAGTTCTCGCTGTTAAAATGTAGGTGTTAAAGAAGATATTTCTATGCTGGTTGCCAACAGTGGCAGAACAATCTATTATTATCATCATGTCAGAGTAGACTAATCTACATTTTAGGAATTGTCTATTTAATGTCTGCGGATTAAACATCATCATAAACAGTACATTTATAAAATCAGGGGATACATGATGCAGATTCAAGCAATTAAGTGTGCCTTCCTCTTCGTTACTTAAGGGTTGCAACCATGAGGATTTCTCTACTGAGAGAAGCTGCTGCTTTCCAGTGGTGAACAGTGCAGAAGGAGCAAAGTGGAGGAGGCGACTGCACTAGTTTGGTGTCAGAATGTTGGGGTGATGCCTCCAGATCTGTCCTGCAATAAGAATCAAATTTCTTTCTGTGCTTGGGCAGAGAAGTGAGAGTCTGTACTGAAAGCTGTCCCATACTGCTGACAGCCTGGATGACTGCACATGGAAAGAGAAGTAATAGAAGTAAATTGAGATGTTAATAGAAAAGCCAGGAGATCATTTAAAAGCGCTAGTAGAGCACACTTAAGAATGGTAGTTATGTTCACTTTCCAGATCTCATTTTTGGCTTTCTTTCCTATCCTTCTCTTTTCCATTCGTTTGCTCTCTTATGCCTTCTGTACTGGAATTCAGGTGTGATTTTCATCTACAGAAGTTTGTGCTGGGGAACTGGGACGGCGTGTGATGTAAAACCCCGAGGTGTGAGAAAGCACAGTGTACAACGTGTTACGTGGCCACACTCCAAAGCAGTAAGTGTGCCAGCCCTGTTTGCACTGAGTTTGCAGCCTGGGGTGTCTGTGAGCCCGGGCTCTGTGGGTGGATTTGCACAGGAGGGTGCTGCAGGCAGCAGGGTGACCTCGTCCCGCGGCGCTGTGACGCTGAAGCGCAGCAGCAGGTGCTGGGGACGGGCCCTGGGTGCCTCCTGCCCTGCAGCCCAGAGCCAGGCTCCAGCACAGACCTGCCACCAGTGACCCCAAAGGGAGGGAAACCCCTCTGGAGACACCATGGTAAGGGGGATGGGGGAGCACCGGGCACATGGGGACTGGGGGGCTGTGGGTGAGGGAAGGCAGAGGGGTCTGCTGTCGTTATCAGTGGGTTTTGCCACTGAGCCCTGATCTCACACACCACTCACCACGTAAGAAAATGGGAAAGGAGTGCAGAAAATCTCACTGAAGCATTACTGCATTGTTTCTTCAGAGAGTTCCTAACTAGTGGGATTATAAGATAAATTAGATGTGGAGTCTTGGCTGCTTGGTACTTTCTGTTGTGACCATATTTTCTCAACACCAGTTCATTTCCATGCAAGACAATTTTTTTTAGATATAAACCAAAAGATGTATTTACCATTGTGTCTGTTTCAAATTAATTTAGCCCCAATGGCTATACTGTCCGTAGCTATACAGGGTATGTGTGTGTGTTTCTGGAGTCCATTAATCTTTTTATATATGTATGTGTTTAAGTAAGTTAAAAAATGCCCTTTGTTTTTAAGTTTTGCTGGTTTGTTATAAATTCGTAGAAATCTCTCAAAACCTCTTAGAATGTGAAAAAATCCATTTCACCTTGTATCCTGGTATATCTCTAGCACTGAGTCTAATTTTGGTGCAGAGGAAGAACTTTCTGCCAGCTCATCTCACAGGCAAAATACTTCCACAGGCTTCCCAGACCTAGGGAAGTGAGCGTGTTTGTGGAGAGCTGGAAGACTAAAGTTCTCCTTTTGCAGTAAATCCTGGAGCCACTTTGGTTTTTTTTAAGAGTTAAAGCTGTCCCAAAGGTTTAGTTTCACAAAGTCCTTTCTACTGTTTCTTTGTTAGACCTGTCCTGGGTCATTAGTGGTGGGATGTGAAACATGAGTTTGGAATAGGCTCCAAATTCAAATATCACGTAAAGATCAGTTTACTCTGACTGCGACGCTGAAGAAGGCCCACCCTCTTCCCTACTAAAAGTCTGGCATGTATTTTAATGCTGTTCACTATGCAAAGTCAGAAACCTCTTTTTCACTGTCTTCTCTCTTTGGCAGAATATTTCCAAATTACTGCTGGGAAAGGAGAAGATGAAATGGCTCAAAAAGCAGGGTTGAGATGTGGTTTCAAACTAGTGCAGCTGAAAACTAAGTCTGAAATTCTTCAACTAGAGTCATATATAAAGTTTTACAATACTAACTTGCTAAGGCAGCATTCACTTGTTCCATCTGTGAAAAAACAGACCAATTCCTCTACAGACCTGAAGAAATGAGCAAAGCAGCTCTTTAGGTTTAAAATACCGCTTGACTTGTAATTGTAGTTTTGCTTTAAAATATATTGTTTTTAAAAGCCAGCTGGCCTCATTGCTGTGTTTGAAAAGAAACTCTTATTTTTCTTGCTGCCTGCCAGCCTCACAGATTCACACTGGGATTTGAAAGAAAAGGCAGGAGCCTGCTCTGTGGAAAGTCAGCATTAATTGAATTCTCTAAGCCCAAATATGCCTTCAGTGTCTCCTGAGTAATCCTCCAGATTGCAACACACTGATTTCTGGAGCCCCATTGTCACTCAAATAACTCAGAGACTTCTGCCCAACTCAGTTGACAAAGACAGGGTTGTGCAAGTACACTTGAGAGCACATGCATTTCCAGAGTCAGCAGAAATTTTCAGCTTAGAAATGAGTACTGAATAAAAATAATTTATTTCGTTGAATGAAAGATTTAAATAGAGCTTTCATGTTCATCTGAATGTCTGGGGATGACTAGCTGGGGCAGTGATGACTTGAAATTCTAGTTGCTTCAGAAAAAATTTCTTCAGTTATGTTTCTTACACACAAATTTGTGTCAATTTGAAGAATTGAAAGAAAAGAAAACACTGCTCCAGAGATGTTGCTGGTCACACATTGTGACTGAAAATTTAGTTTTTGGGGAGGATACATTTAATTCTCAGGTCACAGAATAATTTTGCTGGGTAAGCAGTTACAGAATTTAATTTTTTTAAAAATTAACTGGTCAAATCTGATAGTGCCATTGGTTATCTCTAAATGCAATATTACAAAACAAGAATGAGTGAGGACCATCCTCTGCCCTTAAAGCCAGGCCTGCTTCACAGCTGGGCATCTCAGTTCTCCTTCCCTCTCCAGAGCCTGGCAGTGGTCAGTGAGCTGCTCACTGGAAACCATTCTTGACAATGAGTTCTTTTCTGCATGGTGCCCAAGCATTGTCGAAAAATATTAACCGGCCTAAGACAAAACTCTGCCAATTTTTTTGAATTATCAATCAGCACAGGAGATCACAGGCCAGCGTTCAGTACTATGACCTGACTTTTTCTTACTCCCTAGTATAGACAGGGCCCTGGGGATCACAAAAACAGAGCTCAGGCAGCTTTAATTGCTCCAAAGCAGAAACCAAATCTGAAAAAAATCCACATGCCTGAAACCACTCTCTCCTCAAAAAAAATGCCTTTCACTACACCCAGTGTTGCAATTGCTGGGACTAACCCAGAAGTATTTGCTTTATAATTGTTTGTGAATTTATGAAATCCAGCAGCAGAGCCTTTTAAAAGCAGTACTTTTAAGTGTATTTTGGAGCAATTGACAGCTGCCTACTTTAGCCTGGTGCTACACAGTTTTCTCTTCCTGGCTGCCACAGAAACAAAGCTGGGAATCATGCAAATACACTTTACTGCAATGGCACTGCCTGACAAGCAGTGGACCCGTGATGTAAAATTAATGGCTGCTCAGGAGCTGGAAGGAACATTTGTTTTGACCAAGAAAATCTGGAGTAATTGAAAGCAGCTCTTCCAAGTTTCCACACTAGCCTGCTCTCAGAGGGTAGAAGGATCAAAAGACATCATCTGCCTCGGGTTACACAAGGGGGAAGGATGCCACATGGCTGTGTCAGGTTCCAGCCAGGGGTAAAAATAAACTAAACTGGGATGTGCTCCTCAGCAGGGCCAATCCAGGAAGAAAGGTGGGGTTTGTGTAACTGAAATTAATTTTTCCTGACTGTTTTAATGTACTTCTGTAGTAGAGCACGCAGATCTCAGTTTTTTAAAGAACTGTCCCAGTATCTGGCATGTGCATGAGCAGTCTCATTGTGGTCATGGGGCTGAACAACCAAATTAACAGCTGACAATTCAGATATTCTGGAAGAGCAATACACAGGGAAAAGGCAACCACCAGGAATAAGGAGGGCTAAAACACACTGATTTTTCTGACCCTGCTCTCCTCTCTCCCCTCAGCGTGAGTGCATCTCTGTTCACGTTGGCCAGGCTGGAGTGCAGATAGGAAATGCGTGCTGGGAACTCTTCTGCCTGGAGCACGGCATTCAGCCCGACGGCACCTTCAAGGACCTGCAGGACAAACTCAGCTCTGATGACTCCTTCACCACATTCTTCAACGAAACAGCCACTGGGAAGCACGTGCCACGGGCTGTAATGGTGGACTTGGAACCAACTGTGGTAGGTCAGTACAGAAATAAACCTGCAAAATGAGCTTGATTTTCCTCATATCACCATGCTGTGCCTCCAGTCTTCACTGGCACAAAGTGGCCCTTTGCACCTCGGGCTACCACTAGAGAGCATGGTGACACAAAAAAAAAATCAATTTTCTGTGACACAGGACGCCAGAATCTGTCACAGGTGTTACAAACACTGGAACGAGAGGATCCCCAGCAGTTTAATGGTTGGTACATCTGGCGTGTACAACTTCTCTTTGCATCAATATTGGGGGTTGTTTATCATGACACTTTTGCCGTTCAAATTCTGCTTTTCTTCAGTTTGGATTTAAAGCAGGAGCCTGATCGCTGCCCTCCAATAATAGAATGTCTATAAATTGGGACACCTGAATGTCACATTCACATTTTCTGAAAAATCCCTTCGCCCAGGATTTTTCTCCTGGGAAGCTGAGAAGCCTCAGAGAAAAAGGAAAACAATAATTATCTGATTTGCTTCCTGTGTTTTGCTCCTTTGGAATGTGTTTGGACATTGTTTACCCACAGGTGATTGTTTCATTGGTTTCTGCTGTGGGTTGATTTGACTCAATGGCCAATTGGGGCTCTGGAAAGAGTCACGAGTTTTCATTATTATCTTTTTAGCCTTCTGTAAGTATCCTTTCTGTATTCTTTAGTATAGTATAGTTTACTATTCTTTAATATAATACAGTATCATAAAATAATAAATTAGCCTTCTGAGAACATGGAGTCAGATTCACCATTCCTTCCTTTGTCTGGGGATCCCTGTAAATACAATACCTGAATTTCTTCACACTGTTTTTTCTGGGGACTTGTCACCAACAAGCTCATGAGAAGATAAGTGGCTGGACTGAAGATGCACAACAAATCAAACAAATGCAACAATGAAGAAATGCTCAGGAGACATTTCCCTTCTCCATCAGCATCTGTTTTTTGGCATCATGAGCTTCTGTGACTGACAGCATCCACTGATGCCAACAACAACCCAAATTTGTTGGCACTGGAGCATATTCTTACAATTTCTCTTTCTTCTTCAGATGAAGTACGGGCTGGCACCTTCCGAGAACTTTTTCACCCAGAACAGCTGATCACTGGAAAGGAAGATGCAGCCAATAATTACGCCCGTGGCCACTACACCATTGGCAAGGAAAGCATTGATATGGTGCTGGATCGTGTCCGTAAGCTGGTAAGTCCCAGTAGCTCTGAAACAGCAGTTTGGACTCTGCAGAAGAAAGAAGGGCAGAACTAACAGCTTGTTAATTGCAAATGATTCCAATGGTTCAGCAAAGAGATTGCAAGTCATACAGATGGTATCTTGGACATGGTATAGAAGAGAGAAGCCCCGTAGTTCACTTCATAGTTCACTTCCCAGCTGCTTTTTTATAAAGTGGTTATGAATATGTAATTTTTAATTATTAGCACAGCCCTTCAGCACCAATACTGATACTGAAGGGCGGATTATGCAGATGTACGTCGCTGGTTTCAGCTAGAGTAAGAGAGCAGTGTGAAGTTCAGACAGAGAGAGGCCTAGACAGATCCCTATGTCTTAAGTTGAGAGAGTGAGGAAAGTAAAGGTTGGAACTATCACCAGCCCTTTCCCAGGAAATCTTGACATGAAATCTATGCTGTATACTGCCTATGACTGCTCGCTCCTTCAGCTCAGGAGAAGCTCACATAGCAAAGTCTTTTCCTCCTCTTTCAGCCGCTGCTGTTTCACTTTCTCTTTTGCTTTCTAGACCGATGCCTGCTCTGGGCTGCAAGGATTCCTGATCTTCCACAGCTTTGGTGGCGGTACCGGCTCTGGATTTACCTCCCTGCTGATGGAACGCCTCTCTGTGGATTACGGAAAGAAGTCCAAACTGGAATTCGCCATCTACCCAGCCCCTCAGGTCTCCACTGCTGTGGTGGAACCCTACAACTCCATCCTGACCACGCACACCACGCTGGAGCACTCGGACTGCGCCTTCATGGTGGACAACGAGGCCATCTACGACATCTGTCGCCGCAACCTGGCCATCGAGCGCCCCACCTACACCAACCTGAACCGCCTGATCAGCCAGATCGTGTCCTCCATCACCGCCTCGCTGCGCTTCGACGGCGCCCTCAACGTGGACCTGACGGAGTTCCAGACCAACCTGGTGCCCTACCCGCGGATCCACTTCCCGCTGGTCACCTACGCGCCCATCATCTCCTCGGACAGGGCGCACCACGAGCAGCTCTCGGTGGCCGAGATCACCAATGCCTGCTTCGAGCCCAACAACCAGATGGTGAAGTGTGACCCGAGGCACGGCAAGTACATGGCCTGCTGCATGCTCTACCGCGGCGACGTCGTCCCCAAGGACGTCAACGTAGCCATTGCTGCCATCAAGACCAAGAGAACCATCCAGTTTGTCGACTGGTGTCCAACCGGCTTCAAGGTGAGTAGGGCTGGCACAAGCTTCTCTTGAGTGTTGAAAGGGGAGGTTCAGTCTAGTAGAAAACTTGTATTCTTAAAGTTTTCTAGCAGAAAACATGTATTTTTAAAGTTTTCTAGCAGAAAAATTATATTCGTAAAGTTTTCTAGCAGAAAACTTGTATTCTTAAAGTTTTCTAGCAGAAAACTTGTATTCTTAAAGTTTTCTAGCAGAAAACTTGTATTTGTAAAAGTTTTCTAGCAGAAAACTTGTATTCTTAAAATTTTCTAATAGAAAACATGTATTTTTAATGTTTTGTATCAGAAAACTTGTATTCTTTAGGTATTCTAGCAGAAAACTTGTATTTTGGAAGTTTTCTAGCAGAAAACTTGTATTTAAAGTTTTCTATCTTGCCTATTTCTCCTATATCCCCCAGAATATGGGGGAATATAGATATTTCCCAATGAACATAAGGATGCTTTTACATAAAATGTGTCTTTTCTCCTTTGGACATCCCATTACATATTTAAATAAATGAAAGTTCAAAGTGTGTATGGGTTAAAATTGAAAGAAGTTTTAATTTCAGACCTGACCTCTGGAACAGCCAACGAGCGTCGCCTCTGAGGCACAATCTAAAATTGAGGAAATACCAAAGCTGATAAAATTAAAAAGGAAATGCTGATATTAGGGAATCTCTTAGTTAACCTAAAAATATTACACAGCCTCTCCCCACTGGTTACACAGCAGTGTCTGGAAATACATTTTCAACAATAATACAGACACTACCAGTGGAAAAGTATTTGTCATACAAACAGCTCCTTCAAAAATTAAAACCTCCAACTGGGAACCAACTTTTTAGGTTAGTTTCTACAGAGTATCTTGCAATAATACAGACATTACCAGCGGAAAAGTCATACAAAAACTCCTTCAAAAATGAAAACCTCCAACAGGGAACCAACTTTTTAGGTTAGTTTCTACAGAGTATCTTGGTGAAACTCTATGTTCAGTAGGTGTTAAGAAAGCTACTAACTGGTCAGTGTGCATTAAACAGTAGAATAGTAGACGTTAGAGCGTGTTTCGTGCTCTTTGACATTTGAAATGGCATTTGCCATCTGGCACCAGCATCTGTAACTTCACTCACCTTTCTTCAGCTCCTTGACTGCCTCCTGCTCCTGCTGTTGTCCAGCCTTCTCTCACATCCCTGTTTCCAGGTTGGGATCAACTACCAGCCTCCTACAGTGGTTCCTGGCGGAGACCTGGCCCAAGTTCAGCGGGCAGTCTGCATGCTGAGCAACACCACGGCCATCGCCGAGGCCTGGGCAAGGCTGGACCACAAGTTTGACCTGATGTACGCCAAGAGAGCTTTTGTGCACTGGTATGTGGGGGAAGGCATGGAGGAGGGAGAGTTTGCAGAGGCCCGAGAGGACCTGGCTGCCCTGGAAAAGGACTATGAAGAAGTGGGAACTGACTCGTTTGAAGAAGAGAATGATGGGGAGTGATTTTAAAATACATTTTGTTCCTGGTGAGCACAGAATTGTCTCCTGTACTGCATGTGTCAACAATTAGCTCAGATTTTCTGCACCTTGTAAACATAAATTTAGGAGAGGACATTTTTTATTACATAAATGACAGGCAAATTATCCTGTAAGATACAATCAGCTGTAGTAATGCCACACCATTCCCAGTGATGTAAAAAGACTTGCTCTCCCTTGCACACTTAATGTGAGCCTGTCTAAGCTCTAGTGAACATGAAAAACTCACTACATTCCACATAGGTCTTCCCAAAAAGCTGCAGAACCCTGCTTCCTGCTCCTGCATAAGAGCAGCAGAGCCAACAGGGACACCACAGACACCTGCCCAAGCCAGGATTCTGTGGAATCCACAGTCAGCTACGACACTCTGCGGGATATTTGAAAAGTCATGGCAGTCAGGTGAAGTCCCAGGGGACTGGAAAAGGATATTTGAAAAGTCATGGCAGTCATGGTGAAGTCCCAGGGGACTGGAAAAAGGGAAACATTGTTCCCAGTGTTAAAAAGGGCAGAAAGGAGGGTCCTGGTGGCTGCCAACCTCTTGGCCTCACCTCTGTGCCTGGGAAGTGCATGGAAAAACTCCTCCAAGAAGCTGTGCTAAGGCATAAGGAGGGCGGGTTTAACTGGATGCTCATGGAAAAATTAACTGGGCACTTAGGCATGAAGTACCTAGGTGCTCATGCATAAATTAATTGGGAATTTATTAACACCTCTGTGCAACAAATGAGATATTGTCTTGCTTTTTGATTAGGTTCTCCTGCATGCATTTGTGGCCCTCCTTGCTCATTTCAGAATCTGGATTTTTTTAATGACGCTAATACAGAATGTCTTATAAAAATAAGGCAATTCTTAGAAATACCCAAGTTGCCTTTCTTTCAAGACTGTGAACTTTCAGGCCTTTCTGGGACTGATTCTGCCAGATATTCCTCTCAAAAAGTAAGATAATATCTCTCCTTTGTTCACAATTCTGTTCATAAATTATCAGTTAATTACTGCATGAGTGTTAATTACCCATTTCCCACCCTTTCCCCCTCATATTTCTCATCCTTTTTCCACCTCATGTTTTCTGCCCCTTTTTCACCTCACATTTCCCACCATTTTTCATTTCACAATTCCCACCATTTTCTTTTTCTCTCTTTTTCTGCCCTTTCCCCCCCTCTGCTTAAATATTTCAGATGTTGGAAAGAGGGGGATTTTTTTCCTCAATTAAACCTTAAATAATGGAAAAGGCAAGTTTTCCTTTAACTGATACCCTTAAAATCACAGGTGAAGGGGGATCCCCTGCAATTTAAACACATGCAATAATGAAAAAGGAGGTTTTCTCCTCAATATAAACCCCTTTTCCATCAAACCCCTCTTTTGTCTGGGGTCACTGGGGCACACTAGGGAGGGACTGGGGGCACTGGGCAGGGGACCAGAAGCACTGGGATCGGACTGGGAAGATAAATTCAAAAAGAGAAAGAAAAAGGATCTTCCCTGCAGCCCCGGGCTGCCCTGGACACTGATTTACGGAGAGATTTCCCTAAATCCCACTGGGAGTCTCACTCAACCAGCCCTGCAAACCTTTCCCCTTTTCACATTACACCTGAGGCCGGCTGAGAGGAAGAAAACCAGAACACCGTCCAAAAGTTACCGGGATGGGCCATCCCACAAAACCCGGGCTGGATTTGCACGGAACACCGAATGGGGGAAAACACGGACTGGGTTTTTTCCCCGGAATACGGAAAAACTTGGACTGGATTTTTTTCCTTGGAATTCAGAATAGGGAAAAACCCAGACTGGATTTTCCTATAATATGGAATGGGGAAAAACTCAGCCTGGATTTTTTTCCCTGGAATAGAGAACAGGGAAATACCCGGACTGGATTTACCTAGAATATTGAATGGGGGAAAACCTGGACTGGATTTACCTAGAATATGGAATGGGGAAAAACATGGACTGGATTTTCCCACAATACAGAATGGGGGAAAACCCAAACTGGATTTTTTTTCCCCGGAATATGGACTGGGGGGAAACCCGGACTGGATTTACCTGGAATGCAGAATGGGGGAAAACCTGGACTAGATTTACCCGGACTGGATTTTCCTGTAATACGAAATGGGAGAAAACCCAGACTGGATTTTTCCTGGAATACGGAATGGGGAAAAACCCAGACTGGATTTTTGCCCACATTCCTAAAATGTAATTCTCCTCCTAACTGAGCGCCCAGGCTCTCACAGGGGTCATTACCAAAACCTGTTTCAACTGCACGCTGCTTTACTAACTTCCACTTGGCAGATCTGGCTCCTGTTTCACCTCCAGTGTCCTTTTGCACTTTGCTCGGGCGGTTTCGTTCTTTCTGGGCAATTTATGGCTTAGAAGTTCTCCTCTCTCCCTTCCTTCCGTCTGTCGGGCAGTCGCCACGCACGGCAGTAATAGAAAGGGAACATCATTAAATTTAAACTATTGCTGAGAGCCTCTGCCACAAACCAAGACACTGAGTCATTTGTGCCCTTCTGCTCAGAAGTCCCTGCAGATACCCACATCCCTCGGTGACGATCCAGGACAGTTTTCACTGTCCCTGTGCCTCGACTGAAGACCTCGGACTGCTCCGACAGAGCCAGGCAGGGTGAGCAGGTTCCCCATTACCTGCCCAGGGGGTTTGCTGCTGAGGAGAACTCTCTGTGTGTGGACACACAAGGTTTGATTCCATTTTCAGAAGGCTGGTTTGTTATCTTATATATTAAACGAAAATGTTACATAAAAACTATACTAAAAGAACAGGGAGAAAAGAAAGATCAGAAGGTTATAAAGAATAAGAATAGAATGTAATGCATAACAAAATCCTGTGACTGCTCACAGCCTCAGCACAGGTGGCTGTGATTGGTCATCAATTGAAAACAATCCACATGGACCAATGGAAGATGCACCTGTTGCTTTCCACAGCAGCATATACTTATTGTTTACATTTCTTTCCTGAAGCTTCTAGCTCTTCAGGAGGGAAAAAATCCTAGGAAAGGATTTTTAATAAAATATCACAACTACAGTTTGCAGCTGGGACCTCTCCACAAGGTCAGCCCTGAAGGGCTCCAGACAACCCAGTGAAAGCCCCCCGTGCAGTCTCCTCCCCACGCTCAGCCAAGCCGGGCGGGCGCTGCCCAGGGATGGAGCGCCGGCTGTCCCCACCTGCGTGCGGGCAGCTCAGCCCCACAAAGCTGAGCGCTCCGCATCAAGTGACACAGCAGCGGCGCTGAGCACCCCTTCTCCCTTTTCTCCCAGCCCCCTCCGTGCCGGGAGGGCGGCTCCGAGTTTCACTTTCTGTGCCCGCTCCCGGCCGAGCGGGAAATGAAAACTGCGCGGCGGGGCGGGCGCTGCCGCTGCCTGACGCGCCGGGGCCGCCCCGCTCCGCTCCGCCCGCTGTCCGCCGGTCTTCGCAGCCTTCCCGAGCCCTGCAGCCCTGCCGAACCCTGCAGCCTTCCCAAACCCTGCAGCCTTCCCGAACCCTGCAGCCTTCCCAAACCCCGCAGCCTTCCCGAACCCCGCAGCCTTCCCGAACCCCGCAGCCCTGCCGCTCTCCGGGAGGAGCGGCCCCTCCGCGGGGCAGACGCGGTGCGCCGTCCGCCGCTGCCCCGCGCCCCTGTGAGCGAGGATTGGTAAGAAGCGTTTTGCTGGTTTGTGAGGATGTTTTTGCTGGTTTGTGAGGATGGTTTTGCTGGTTTGTGAGCTCGGATGCCGGAGGCGCAACCTGGCAGGAGCGAAGGAAATAGAGAGGGAAATAATTACGGAGAGTAGTTCGGCAGCTAAGTGGGGAATCTTTCAGCCGCATCCCATCCAAGTGTGGAGGTGATGCGCTCTTAGGTGCTTCCCTCCCCTCAAGGGTGGGTTGTCACGCTGAGTCTCTGCTGGAGCCAGCACCTCAGGGGAACCATGGAAGCATAGAATAGTTTGGGTTGGAAAGGACCTTGAAATCACCTAGTTCCATAGATTGCTCAGAGCCCCATCCAGCCTGGCCTCCTTGCTGCAGCCCACCGCCAGCCCAGGATCCCCAGGAAGGAAAAGGAGCTGACAGGGAAGGGATGACAAGGACCAGAGGTGGGAGCCCCTCTCGGGCATGGGGAAAGCTCGGGGTTTGTCGTGAGAAGCCGGTGTCCTGGAAGGGCAGATGGAGACTGGAGCAGGGCAGGGAGAAAGGGAGGGCGCTGGGCTGGCAGAGGGAGAGGAGTGTGAGTGTAGGTGATGATGGGCTGGAAGGTATCACTGCTCCCTGTTCTCTGCCCAGTGCTGGTGCCAGCTGGGGCACTGAGGTATCCCAGCTGGTTTCCCTGCAAAGGAAACCAAGGATCAAACTGCTCCCCCAGTGAGAGAGGAGAAATGAGGGGCAGGAGGAGAGCCCGCTGCTCAGTTCCTTTCCTCACTCACCACACCTGTGCAGGGAAAAGGAGGTCAAGTGCAAGTCTTAGGAAGGCTGTATTCCTGATAGCCAAAATGAAGAGGTTCCAAGGGTTGGGAAGTTCTGTGTGTGTCCCTGCTCCCACAATTTTCTCTCACCAATATTGGTGACTGGTAGAAAATTTCATGGAACCAGAGACACAAATCCCCCTGCACCTTCCTGCCCTAAGATCTTTCTACCTTTTCCTCGAGCCACCCAAAGCCATTCAGTGCTTGCTCTTTAATCCCACTCTTAGTTCTCCCTTTTCTGACAAAACCTGTGTCTTGCAGGTTTGTTTTATCCCCAGCACATCCCTAGCTATGTTTAGCTACCTCTGCGCTGTCTGCCCCTCTCCTTTCCATCTCTTTCATCATCCTCACTCCCTGGGAGCATCCCTTACCTCCTGGCTGATCCTGCACCAGCTAAAGTCCAGCTCAGCTTTCAGAAACCTGAACCTGTCGTTAAATCATCTCCAAGAAAACAGGCATTCTCTGTTCAGGCTCTATTTTGGCAAGGGAGAAATCAGATGAAATTTATCTTTTCCTGCGTAGCTGTTCTAATCACCGTGTTTGGGTATAAAAAGTAATGCTCTTGAATCTGTCTTTCAGAGTTTGGGTTTTTTCCCCCCCAAAAAGACTTTTCAGCAAATTCGACAGTATTTGGTGGATTTTAGTGTGTGACACTTAGAGCTTAAAAGTAATCTTCAAAAATAAGCAATCAAAAGTAGAGTTGCAAATATATATACTTAAGCTTAAAGGTAATAATCAGGGAAAAAAATCCATGTCTAGCTTTTCTGCCTGAATCTGCAGTAACTTTGATATTTGACACTATTAGGCATAGTTAACCCAAACCCATGCTTTTAAAGCAAAGACCTTTTTTCTTTTTTTTTTTTTTTTTTTTTTTTTTAAAAAATGAAAGACAGAACCAGGATTTTGCTTATTTCCCTTTCTTAGTAGCTTTTCTTCATTCTTTCAGTGCTCGGCCTTAGGTTGATTTTATGCGCTGTTTGTTATTTGTAAAATAATAATTTCTGAGCACTTTTTGGGTCTCCCTCCCTCCCCTTCCCCGTGAATATCCACTTTTTTCTGATTCTGTCTCCGTGTTGGCAACGGGCTTTTAGAAAGTTTCATTTTTGCATAGTTGCATTTGAACTTTTATCAGATTGTTTTGTTTGTGTATTTTTATTTTGCTTGAGTAGCTGAGTACCAGGACTGTCAGAGTAATGGGCTGCTGGATACCTCCTTAAAAATCAAGGTCCTCTTGCATGAACAGTTACTTTGCCTGTGATCACTTGAAGGAACAGAAAAAGAAACTGTTATGCTGGTACTTAAATATCTTTCAAAATTACGGTCCAAAGTGCCACAGTAGTGCTGTGACTCAGGCACGGAAAACCAACACAGGGAGCCCAGCACAGAAACCAAAGGTGCTCATCTGGCCAGAAGAGAAAGGTGAAACTTGACCTTTTCAATACTTGGGCTATTTTTTTTAAATTTTTTTTTTTTTTTTTTTAAATAAAATAGTGCTTTTTCCAAACAGAGGTGTTCTGCAACATCTGCTTTTGGGCAATTTTAATCATCTTATTTACCAAATCTTCCCGAACAGGGATATGTGGAGTTCCTTGGCTAGATGGAGCTGTTCCTGTGGAACTGAAGGCTCATTTATTTATTTAGCCACAAGAGGAAGACAGGATGAGCAGCTGTGTCAGACTTGCACACCTCTATACCCATTAATTCAAATATCCCACATGCTCTTGCAGTAATACTGATTTTATTGATATTCCAGGCCAGGCTGGAATATTAATTCTGGTCTAGTGGGTGACATCCCTGCCTGTGGCAGGATGTTGAAATTAGATGATCTTTAAGTTTCCTTTCCAACCCAAACCATTCAGTGGTTTTTTGACTTCACCTTTTTCATAATGAAAAGGGATTTTTCATAATGAAAAGGTCTTTTCTGTCCTTGAGCAGTGTTGTTGATGGGACAAACCAGTGGACGTGAAGAAAGAAGCAGGAAACCAGAGGTGGCACCAAGCGAGATCATGGAGGCAGAAATTGAAGTACAAAATAACAAAGAGGAACCCAAAGAGGTGAAGGCCAAAAACCAGAAGCTGACATCAGTCTTTGGTCTGGCAGACTTAAAAAATGGTAAAAATGTTTTGCCAGTTCTTTACTGTCATATTTTCTGTTTTTCATGCCTGCTGTTCCATTCCCTGTCCATAGGCCTAATTTTCTCCTATTCCTCATCTCTTCACTGAGGAATATACAGATGATTCTCATTTTGCCTTGCCATGTAACCATTTTGAGTTTTTTTAGAATGGAATACATGAAGATCTCAGAGCTTTCTCCATATTTAAGTCCTCAAATTTGCCATTGCAGCCAAAAAATGCCTTGCTGCTGGCTCAGTCTCTCCCCAAACACAGCCAGCATTGCTGGATTTGCTGAACCATGGACTAGACCCTGGTTATTCTCCTCATACAGGCAGCCTTTGCCTCCTGTTCCATTTTATGTTTAGGTGTGTTATGAGAGGAATGAAAAAGGGGAGCTGGGAGAAATCTGAGAATCACTAGCCAGGCTTACTTGGATTTTTTTTCTGTCAGTTACCAAACAAAACCAAATGTTATCTGCTCGATCAACAGGAGTATAGATTGAACACTTTCTCAGGTCTGACCAAGATGCTGAGCCTGTACACTGAATGTGCACAAGAAGAGTTTGCCACTTTCAAATAACTTCCACTTTCCTTTCTTGTACCTATCCCCAGGCCTCACTTCATCTTTTTCTCCCCTGCAGAAGCGATTGGACTGTACAACCTGGGGCAGAGCTGCTGTCTGAACTCTCTGCTCCAAGTGTTCCTCATGAACATACGCTTCACAAGGATACTCCGAAGGTACCTCCTCTTTGAGCTCCTGGGGTGTTTCCATGGCTGCACTCTGCTCTCCACTCCTTCTTTCATATGGGATGTGCATTTGAAAGGTTTGGATCACTGAGGTGCTATCAGGATGCTTTTGGTCCCTCAGCAAGGTCTCTGCCTTGTTGTGTCTGTCGTGCACTAACAAGCCCTGCAAAGGCAGAAGTTGCAGTGTTCAGACTTGTTAATCATCTCTGATTCATGTCCTGAACTGACTCTTTATGGCTTGTGTCTCTCTTTTCCCTAACAGGATATATATAATTTATATATATATATATATATAAAAATTGCAATTATAACTATAATTATAATTATAATTATACTATTATATAGCTATAATAATTATATATAGTAATTATATTTACATAATTATATGTATATAATTATATATATAAAAATAAATTATTATATAATTATATACATTTAAAAAATATATATAGTTTTGTTGCAGGTTTACTCACAGGCCTTATAATAAAGGATGTGTCATGTGTTGCCATATCCACCATTAATTTTGTCACTTGAAGCACGTAAACACAAACACACCCTAATCCCTGCCTCTGGGCCCTGGCTAGCCCCTGACAGAGAAGTGTTGCTGCAGATCCTGAATACCTGGCATTTCTTTGTTTTGCTTGACTGCTGTCCCTGTGTGTTTTGAGGAGGATTTGGGTGTCTCTCTCCCTACTGACCACACTAATAACTGGTTTGATTTGTTTTCAGTTTACTCAGTTCACTGCAGCTTTAGTCATCTAAGTGGATCATTCCTATTCAGTCCTTTCTTACACGCTCTCTGCTGAGCAGAGGAGAAAAGACAAATTTCAGACACGCAGAAATGATGAGTGTCATAAATGGCCAAGGCTAAATAATGTAGATTGTAGGTTACCATGCTTATTTGAAGAAAGAAAAACCTTTGCTCTATAGTGAATTTAGGGAGAACGAAGAGTTTTTGTTGGCATATTGTTGGCATATTTTGTTGGCAGTTGAAATACAAGCATTATGATATACGTGCCCAAGAAATTCTCGGGGCATGTTGAGAGTGAGGACATCAGTGCGTGGGAGGCAAAAAAGGTCTGGAACTGGCTCTAACTAATGTTGTTTCTAGAGGCCAGAAAGCACTTGATGTCCTGCTGGGCTTGTCTCTTATTCAGGAGCAAGCCAACTTAAAATTTTGGCCTTTTACTTTAGAACTGTCAGCCTGCACTGTGGGATTCTCTTTTCCCTTCTTTTAGCTGAAAACATTCCCATCCTGGTTCCTCTGGAGCTGCTGTCTCTGCTCCTGACCTGTGCTCCTTCAGGTGTGGTGTCTGACGTTTCTCCATGGAACCTCTGATCACCACTGGTGTTGCTTCTTCCCCTCCCAGGATCACAGTGCCATCATCTCCTGCTCAGAGGAGGAGCAATGTCCCGTACCAAATGCTCCTGCTGCTGGAGAAGATGCAGTGTGGCAAGTGCAAAGCTGTTGGTCCCACAGACCTGGCTCGCTGCCTCTCAGAGCACAGAGTGGAATGTAAGCAGCCCTGCCTCGTGCCCACCTCTGCCTGCATTATTCCCAGCAGCCCAGACTCCAAAATCTCCTCCAGGAATTCAGAAATGCCAGGAGTTAGATGCGCAGTGCTCCTTGGAGCTGCCTCCCAGCTGAGTGCAGTGTGTCTTACTTGTGAAGAGAGGAAAAATGAACCCTGCTGGATGTATTTGCTACTATCCAAAGGATGGGAGGACTATCAGACTGCTAGAAGATTCAGCTATGGATGCTGAATCCATTGTTTGATTTGTCTTGCTCTACTGGCATCATGATAGTTGTTACTTATTAGAAGAAAGGGATGGTGTGGAAAAGAGAATGTGTTTGCACAGATCCCCCTCCTGCTCCTTCTTATAAGGGCAGAGAAAAGAATTTGCAGGCTAAATCTCCCAGCTGGTCAAAGTTCTAAAAGAGAGAGGATTTAAATCACGAGTGTCAAGAGGCAATGGGATGCCAAGAGTCTGTCTATGTACAATTCACAGGGTATAACCAAATGCCCTTATCTTTGTCATATAAGAGCCCAAAGAGCAGTTTTCAGAATGGAAAGGGAGGTGCCCTGACCTTTATGAAAGGGGATCACAAAATAAACTCAGTATCCCTGTTTGCACCATTTTTCTCCTGACTCTGAGTGGCTTTGCAGTCAGCCATCTCTCTTCCAGTTAAAGAGAGAGGGATCAAGGGATTTATCCTGTCTGGTGTGTGAGACATGGACAGGCCCTGCTGTCATTTTAATCTCAGCACTCAGGGGCATTTTAGCCTTCCTGGGGCAGGAGGGGATGGGGAAAACAGGTCTGTGGAGTAATAAAGGTGAAAAAGAGAACAGAATCTTCCCTGTATTGTTTCTGAGGAGGATTCAAAGGGGATTGTTCACAAGGGCATGGTAGGACGTGACACAGAAGTGATAGGATAAGGGGTTATGCCTTGAAATGTAAACCAGCTTGAGAGCTGGTTTAGATTGAATATTGGGAAGAACTTTTTTACTGTGGGAGTGGTGAGGCACTGATGCAGGATGCCCAGAGGAGCTGTGGCTGCTGTGTCCCTGCGAGTGTTCAAGGCCAGACTGGAAGGTGTTTGCTGGTCTAGTGGGAGGTGTCTTTGCCCCTGGTGGGGGGAGTGGAACCAGATGAAGTTTAGGGCTCCTTCCAACCCAAACCATTCTCTGATGCTATGAAATGCACCTCCCAACTCAGTGGGCCATCTGAGCCCTCCTCTGGTGGGTATTGAGCATCCTCTTGTCCCTGCATCTGGTGACAAGGACATGAGTTTGGCACCGGGTGGTGCAAACACTCCTGTTTCTGCACATGGAGAAATTGCAGCTGGAGCCCAGTCTAAGCCCTGTCTCTGCAGGGAGGAGCAAGGGACAAGAAACTGGGTCTGAGGGGGAGAAAAAAAAATCTCCCTTTGCCATTTGTGGGAAATCTGTGCCTGGTGCTGTTCATGATGCTGATTGAGGTTGTGTTTTCTGCTCGTGCAGTGTTTGTGCAGCATGATGCTGCTCAGCTCTTTCTGACTCTCTGGAACTTGTTAAAGAAGCAGATGAAAAAGGCAGAGCTGGTAAGGATGGTGACTGAAATGAACCTTTGCCCCTTATCACGTGTGGTTTCCTCTGCTCCTTGAAGAATCCCATTCACTGGCAATTGTCCTAAGTTAAAGTTTTAAAATGATCTCTTCTTTCATTGCATCTTTCAAATGGGACAGAGAATCTTTGTTTCATAAGCTTTGACATTTGGAATCACAGTTAAGTTTTGCTCATGCTGCTTTCAGGACATGCCAGTCTCCATTCTAATGGGAGAGCTGATTAATAACTAAGAGACTGATCTTTTTGCAGCATTGTATTTAGTTATATTTAATTCCTTTTCCCCCCAAATTTCTGTAAGCAGTTATTGGTATATCTTGACACAGCTTTTCCATTCTTTGAAGTCAGCCATGTGCATTTCACTCTAATTAGTCACTGATGGTGTGTGATGTATATAACAGTTCCTCCCATGGGACTGGGAAGAGAAAAGTGACTCTTCCCTGACTGTTTTAGTCACAAAAGACAGGATCCTGTTGCAGTTTCAAGCAAAACAGAACAATTCTGCATCAAAGCAGGTCTTTGACTCTCTGGTCTTACAGGCTGTGTCTTTCCCCTCTGCTAGGGAATGAGGGGAAGGAGTTGTTCCCCTTTAAATTGTGGGAAGTACCCTGTCCTCATAAGTCATTGTCACATCTTGGTTCCAACCTCAAGGAAATTCAATATTCAAAGGAATAACCTTGCTTGAAATGTGTGACCACAGGGGCTTTCCCACCCACAGAGAAACAGCTCAGCTGTCTTCTCCACAAACCTTGTTTTGGCCTTTTTTTCCCACCCCTCAGGTGGAAGAGCTTCATGATTTGTACACGATCTGCATACAGGAGCGCGTGGCCTGTCAGAAATGCTCTTTTGAGGTGAAGAACAAAAGCACCATGTTAACCCTTCCACTCCCAGTGCTGGATGCCCATTCTCACAGGCTGAAGACTCTGGTAAGTTTAGCAGCAGCACTTTTTCCTTAGGAGATGATTCCCCTCTGTTCATACTGGATTTTTCAAATGCTAGTGGACCTTATAGTTTCTCTGACCACTTTACACTGTTTCAGCATAAAGGAGCTGCTTTGAAAACCTTTAAGGCTTTGAAGTAGGTATAAAAGACATTTATACATCAATACCTTCTTTGTGGAATATGTGTACCCCTTATTTTTCCCAACTATTGTAATCACAGCAGAAGTTAGGAGAAAATGAGATACCTTTTGTTTTTGTCCTTTGAATAAAACATGCCTTCTGTAACTTTGCTGTTTGCTTGGACCCTCTGAAATAATGTAGAAATAAAAACCCAGCTGAAGGAGTTCAGCTGAAAGAAGTCTCTGTCTTCTTAGGAGGACTGTCTGCAATACTTCTTCCATCCAGAGGAGCTGAGTGGACAAAACATGTGTTTCTGTCAACAGTGTGGGAGGAAAACAACTTTTCTGCAGGTAACTGGAGAATTATTTCTCCATGTCTCATACCCAGAACTCCCTTGAGCACTGGGGAGGGTGGGGAAAAGACTCAACCATAGGAATCTCAAGGGGAGATCAACAAGTGATATTTGCCAGCACGTCAGCGTCAGATGAACTTCAGGGAAGTTGATTTGCCTCTAGTGCTACCAGCATGGGGCTAGGAAAGCACACGAGAAGTGAAGCAGCCCTTGAGACACCCAAGGCTGGGTGCTGATGACACTAAAGCTGAGAAACTTGGCTGTCACAGCTCTGTCTTGTGTGGGCTACAGAGGCTTGGCATCTGCTGTCCCGTGGAACTGGCAAACATTCCCTGGAGAGCTGGCTCTTCTCCATTCTGCACACACTGGGTGGCAGTGGCTGTTGGCACCCTGCCTCCCCGGAGTTTGGCCCCAGTTTTCAGCTGCATTATTGATTGCTTTACAGAGCATGAAGCTCGTCCATCTGCCACAGACCCTGACCTTGCACCTGAAGCGCTTCTGCTTTGAGAGATCCTCTCGCACGCACAAGCTGAGTCACTACCTGCCATTCCCACAAGAGCTTGATCTCAGGCAAGTCCTGACAGAAAGTCAGTGCCAAGCAGATGACAGTGAAAAGGTGAGATACTCCTGTTCCAAAAGGGCAGATTTTCTTCTCCTCTCTGCTCCATTCTCAGAAAAATTTAAGAGATCGCACCAATCAAAGTATCAGTCTCAAAAATTTGTGTCTCAAACTTTACCTGTGCCTGCTGTTGTCTCACATCCCATAGTTTTCACTGATTCAGCCATTATTCAACATTCTGTGCTCAGATTAAATCATCAAAGGCACCATAACTGGAGCTTCCTGCTTAAGGACAAAAGCCAGGCTTTGCAGATCTCACCTGTCCTAGAGAGAGGAACTCTGTTCCTGGTATTTCCCATGAGTATTCTTGGTATTGTTGGCCACAGAGTTTGGTACTGTTGGCCACAACAGCTTTGCTAGGTAGCTGAGATGGATGTGCCCCACTGTGGGTCTGTTTCTCTTCCTGGGAAATAACAAGGGGAAGTGTGGCCACAACAGAAGGCACCGCTGCAGGGCTGGCTGTGGTGAACCTCTTTGCTGCTCCTTTGCTGTCCTGCTGCCTTTTCCACAATCCTCTTGTCTCCAGGGAGGCTGCCAGCCCATAGCTGCTGGGCAAAACTGAGGGTAAGAGCAAAAAAAGGCAGGATTCTCAAGGCCAATCTGATCTTTTTTCCTTACAAAATTCACGTCCTTGCTGCCCTGGCTGCTGCTTCTCTACAGTGCAAGGCAGGTGAGAATTGCTGTAGTGGAAGTTGCTCTTTGTGTCTCTTGGCAGGCTACGTGGCAGTATGAGCTCTTTGCCGTGGTTGCTCACTCAGGATCAGCCAGCTGTGGACATTACTGTGCCTACATTCGGAGCCTCACAGACTGTAAATGGTATTGCTTCAACGATTCTGAGGTGTGCCAGGTGAGCAGATCCAGCCACGTTTCCTTTGTACCTTCCTGGACACTCCTCCAGCTCTCACCCAGTCTGGCTGGTGCTAGAGAGAAGCAGGAAAGGAAACTGAGGCTGCAGAGCTTTGCCCACCTCTGCTCCAGGATGCTCTGGGCTGAGGGCAGAGTGACTCTCACTTCTGCACCAAGCAAGGCCTCAGGTTCTGTTTTGTGTGGGGTTCACATTCTCTGAACCTGAGAGGAGCAGAGAAAAGAATGATCAAAACTATTCTTGTCTCATTTGCTGCTCCTGTGTTGTGCCAAAGCGGAGATTGCTTAGCCAGAGTGATGGGGCTTTGTTTCCTTGGCTGTGTCCAGACTGTCAGTCAGGAGACAGTCACAAGATTTTGTTCAGTTGAGTGCTTGTGCACTTCCAGTTTAGATGTAGTGTAATATAGTACAGAATAATATATTATGATAAAGTAATTAATTAGCTAATTAATCATGGAGTCCTGCTCGTCATTCGGGTGAGAATTACACCAATAGTTTTGTGCATTGCAGAATGCAGAAGCATTCTGAATATTGCAGAATATTCAGGATATTTGCTGAATATCCTACTCAATGCACCCTACATCTGTTTAATGTATACCTTCAGAACTGTTTTTCCTCAAAGAGTAAAAGCAATAAACCAATTTATTGAAAGGTGTTTAGTTCCTGGAAGTGCCACTTATACCGCTCTTATGAGAGCTCCTGGGATGGTATCAGAATTTTTCCATCTCTTAAGAGTTTTTATCAGCCTCCTCCTGTGTGTTTTTCTTCTCTAGGTATCATGGGATGATGTTAAATGCACCTACGGACATTCCAACCTCTACTGGTATGCAAATGTATCCCTGATTTTTTTCCTAATGCTGCTCTGGACTTTGGAATGAGGGTAGCACAGAGAGGGGAGACAAACTGCTTTGGGAACATACTGCCTGGGGATGCAGGAGCTGTGCCAGTCAGGATCTCTCCACGCTTTTTGTTTTGATGCATCGTAAGAAAATGAGCTTACAGGAGGGAGATAATCTCTCCTATAAACCACAGCACTGCCAGCAAATCTTGGGAACACTGGAGAGGGCCAGCTTAGTTGACCTAAAGCTCAGAAAGCTGAGCAGGAACAATTCTGGGGTGTCACCTGCAACCTAGATCTTCAAACATGCCTTGTGATGTGCTTTCTCTTTGCCTCCACAGGAGAGAAACAGCCTATCTGTTGTTTTACATGAAAAAGCAGCCTCAGCAGCCCTGGCCAGGAGTATCAGAGTGTCTCTGAAAGCTGTGCACTGTCCCTGGAGCTCAGCAACTCTGTGCCAGTGAGGATATGCACTAAAGTTTCACAAGGAAGACATTCTGCACTCAGCAACCTCAGGCTTCACAGTTTGTGAAAAAAGTGCAGCAGACACTCAGCTAGGGAAAGGAACTGTTGCAACTAGAGACCTTTTCTTTAATGGTTTTTATATATTTATGTGACTCTACATGTTCATTTCCTCTTTAAAAGATGGTGAAGTCAGTCCTTGTCTCTGCTGCCTTACCATTTTCCTCAGTGCTGATGCCTGGATGCCATTCCAGGGGAAGTGTTTGGCCTGAGAGCCTGTGTGATGCTCCAGGGAGGTGTGTGCTATGACTGGAGAGCTGTGGGAGCCACAGAGAGCCAGTAAGAGCTTGAGATTTACTCTGTCCTTTCAGAACCATGTTAGATGCTGGCAAGCTGGGCAGGAGACCCCAAAAATCACCCTAGAAACAACTGGGGTAAGGATCAGAACCCTTATGGCACACACATCAGTGGCACACACTCCTGAAAACCTCCCTGAAAATGAATCACTGCAAGGGCTGAGATGTGTCAAGAAGTGTTTTAAATCAGGAGCTGTCGGAGTTTCTGATTTCCAAGATGAGTTTGTTTAAATTTGTGCAGGTGATTATTATTTCAACAGCCTTATCAGGCTTTTAGATGCATTTTCTTTCCTGTAGAGGAAGATGTTCAGAGCAGCAGAGATTTTGAAGCTGGTTAGTGATTTTGCACTACACAGGCCACACGTGGTGATAAGGGAAGTGAGATGCCTTGATGTGCTTGGATTTTTGGGATTTTTGGTAGTGTGGCTTTTAAAACACTCTTGCTGATCCTCTTGGATTGAGGATCCCAGCAGTCTGGGATCTGGAAGTACCTGCACCCTCATACACCCTGTGACTGTGTCTTTACAAAGGTGCTGTTTTTGTAGGACTGAGCAATTATGAAATTATATTAAAATTATATAAATGATATAAAACTATAAAAATAATGTAGATATACTTCCATCTGTGTATAACCTAGATTTGTCTTGGTAATGATGGTGAAGTTCACAAATCATGTCAATTTTATGAAGGTAAAGTGAAAAATCTTAGAGCATAGCTGTGAAATTAACTCTTTCATGGTGTAGCAGGTATTTATTTTGCTGTATTAGCAAGGTCCATTAATCTGTTCAGCTCTGTATTTGTATTATTTATTTTGTGGTAAAAAATCCCAGTGTATTATTTGCCATCAGGATGAGGAATTTTCAGCCTGTTCACCTTCAGGAATGCACTGCACCCTTTCTAAAGCATCTTGCAATGGGTGAGTAAGAAAAACAAGTTTCTGTTTGTTTTTCCTCTGTGAAGGAGCTGAAAAAAGCTGCATTTTTTCTTAGCTGAACTAAGTTAATGGGATAAGAGACTGACATTTCTAATTAGCTATAACTTGAAATTTTAAAATTTATGTTTATGAAAAATGGCTTAAATGCGTCATAACCTTCCAGGGATGTTACCCATCAAGGAAACAATTGCAGAGATATATTTAAGAATCTTTTCAATCAGTGAAAAGAAATTTTAGAATTTATGTTTATGAAAAATGCCTTAAATGCGTCATAACCTTCCAGGGATGTTACCCATCAAGGAAACAATTGCAGAGATATATTTAAGAATCTTTTCAATCAGTGAAAAAAAAAAAACATTTAATTCCAATGAAAAGTAATCAGTGTTTTTTTTTAAATAAAATATTATGGGATACATCCCTTAAAATCAGTCTTGTGGTTTATTCTTCATCTGTTCTTCCTACCATTTAATTCTAATGAAAAGTAATCAGTGTTTTTTTAAAATAAAATATTATGGGATACATCCCTTAAAATCAGTCTTGTGGTTTATTCTTCATCTGTTCTTCCTAAACACTGAATGCAGGTCAAGTATTCAGGGTAGAGCTGCTGCTGATGTTTATCTCTAAGAGTCATGGTGGCTTGGTTTGAAAAGACAGGTTTGTCTGAAATAGAAAATGTAAATCCCCTCCCTCCGAATTATTGTAATTTTTGAAACTACGGGGCTCTCAGGCAAAGATATGGGAATAGGAATAACAGTTCTTGACCAGGAAAATTAAAAATACAAATGTAATAGTACAAACAAAAGAAAAACCCACTACCAGAGTCAGAGCAGGAGCTGGGCCCTGTGTGTCAGGGTGGTGGCACAGCCCCATCCCATGGTGGCTCAGCCCTCCTGCAGTGCCAGCTGTGCTTCTGCTGGAGCAGGGATCCTGCACAAGGCTGGAGTTTTCCTCTGGAGCTCCAGGGCTGCTGGAGATGGGCCTGCTCTTCCTCTGGGAATGCAGGGCAGGAGAAAGCTGCCCCTCTGGGAATGCAGTGGGCAAAGGCTGCTGTGCTGTTCCAGGCTCAGATTGTATCCAGGTAGGAATGCTTGGCTCCTGCCCTGGGCGGAGCATCTCCCCATGGGATGATGGAATTTTGTCAGCCCTGCAGGGACAGGCCATGTCCCTGGCCATGAACAGAAGATAATTAATAATTAATGGCCCATTAACAGAAAATATCTGATCGAGGGAGAATTGGTTTGTGGAAGAGACAAACTGCCCAATGACCAGCAGAGAACTGCCCCACCTCTGAGAGATGGCAATAGAATACCCCCAAGCCATATTTTACAACTCAGGACACAGGGAAATCCAGCTAAACCTGGTCACTTCACCCTTGTGCTGGGGGCACAGTGAGTTGGTTTTCAGGTTTGCTGTCCCGTGAAAGCTTTGATTGCTCCCACACAGAGATGGGGGAGTGGGAGGGTGAGCAAACTGCAGCGCCGGAACTCCGGTTTAAAAACTGCCCAAGCTGCTCCTGCAAAAAACCACCCTGGCTGCCCCTGTGTCCACAGCAAAGCCCAGCCTGGTGCTGGATGAAGTGCCCAAGGAGGGATTTTCAGCCCAGTGCCTGGGCTCAGTGCTGGTGTGCTGCTGAGCAGGAGAGTGGGGGGAGCCTCGCCCCCAGACTGCTGATGTAAAACAGCTCCTGGCATTTCTGCCAGAAACACTTCTCCACCAAAAACCTGCTGCAGAGGAGCTGGGATTGTCTGTCCTGTGTTTGAGTCACCGTGCAAATAAAGCCCAGCACCAATGGCAAGGGTTTTGAAAAGCCAGATAAAGCCAAGAGGATGTTTGGAGAGATTATTGTGGGTCCTGGTAACTCCTGGTTTCCATTTTTTTGTTTGGTTTAGGATTTCCATCAGTAGCAAATTACACATCCTCTGCTCCATCCCTGACAGGCTCTTCCTCAGATTCAGATATTCCTCACCTTCAAGAAATGCACAGAAAGCCAGAAGAAAAAAAAAATAAATACATCTAATAAATGTCTCACAAAGATATTAATTTCTAAAACCTCAGTATGTAGTTTACAAAATCACTGCAGGACAGGGAAACAACGATCCAGAGAGTCATGGTCATCACAGATCTCTCCTGCACATCCCTTTACTCACAAATCAGGAGAAAATCCATGTAGGGGAATGAAATCTCTACATAGCAGCCCTGGGCACTACAATTGCTGGTTAAACCCTGCTTTCATTGCAGAATTCAGGCCAACAGACTTGATCATTTTGAAATAAACCTGATCTTTGAGAAACAAAATTAAAAGGGTTCTGAATGCAGTGACCACTCATCTTTTGCTGAGAGCAAAAGCTATGGGGAGTCTTGAGATCAAATATATATATATATATAATAGAAATATTAAAAAGTATAAAAATACAGGTGCTTGGTGCTGTGTGGATGGAGCTATATTGGGAATTTTTAAAGAAATTATTTCTCCTGTGGACAGGTAAATGCTTCCTCCTGAGACAAGCAGATATCTGGCATCTTCTGGTGATGTGTTCAGGACAGCTGAGATGAAAAATGGTCTTGGGGCATGTGCCAGCTCCCCAGATCCCACTTTTGTTGCAGAAAAGCAGAGACTGTGAGGTTTACAAAAACCTGCAACCTCCACCACTGCAAAATTGCCGTGCTGAGCTCACTCAATAAATTCTTGAGGAGCCTGCAATCAGTTTTTAAGTTCTTCAAAGGGTGAGATAACCAAAATTCCTGCCTCCTCTTAGGATACCACTCCTGCCCATATTTTCCTTGTCTGCAGCAGGCAGGAGGGAGGGGCAAAGCTGATTTAAAAGGTTTTGCAAGAACCCACAGCCTCTCCTTGCCTGACTGCACATGGCCACTTTCCTGGAGCTGCCCACTGGTGGGAGGATGCCCATCCTGGGACTGGGGACCTGGCAGGTACCTGCTGCAGCTGGGGAGCTCTCAGATTGCTGAGAACCACTGTGCATTTTTGCAGCAATCTCCTCTTCGGGGCAGGAGAATGCAGCAAATCCTCTGTGCAATATTTCCTTTTGAAATATCTCAGGTAATGCAGGGATTTATTCCCAGCCTTCAGGAAATCTCAGGAGTCAGTGGAGGTAGTCAAGCAGGTACAAGATTTTTTTCTTAGCTATGGAAAAAAAATTGCATGCTGAAAAACTAAAAACTTCTGCCCAGCTTGTTTTTCTTCTTTTCTTTTTGTGTTTTTTTTTTTTTTCTTTTGTTTTGTGTGGTGATTTTTTTTTTCTTTCAGCACTTTTTGTTAATATCCCATGTAGGATATGTAATATATCCCATGTAGTATATGTAATATCCCATTCATGTCACGTTGGTGTCATCTGTGATGAGTGTGTGTGGATACAGGAATTTAAGGGGCAATAAGTAGATTTGGAAATGGGAACTCACAATAATTCCTTAGAGACTTGAGGCTAACTTGTTTTTATTGGCAGCAGATGAGCATGCAGCACTTTGCAGGAATATAGTTTGGGTGGTTCTTTACCTGTAAATGTTACCTAATGGACTTATGGTAAGAGAGAATAGGTTAAAGAATATACTGAATTATAAATGTAAAAGGAGTCTGGAAATGAGCTGAAAATTTTAAGAAACTGATCTTAAGAAAAAGATTTTAAAAAGTGAACTTTCCCCTGGATCTGAGACTGGAAACAAAATATGTCACATCACAACTTCCCAGCTCCATGAAACACTTTTCCAGTCACCATAAAAATATCTTAAATTCTTGCCATATTTTTGGGCCAGTTGATCTAATCAGCATTTAACTTTATGTGCACAAACGTGGGTGAGTTTGTTTGACCAATTCAGTCTTTATTTTTCTGATGACAAAGGACACTAAGAAGCATAAAGTAATTAAAGCAGGCTTTAAAAACCAAAGTGTGCCTTGGGGGGCCTCTTAGGAACTGGTTAGGACTGAGTAGAAGGAAAATTTTGGGCACATGATCCCTGCCACCACAAAACAATGTCTTCTGTTATGTGATGAAAACAAGGCCCAAGTGTGGCAGTCATGTTTTCTGGAAAAATCCCCTTGCCCAGGATTCTTCTCCTGGAAAGCTGAGAAGCCTCAGAGAAAAAGGAAAATGATAATTAATGGTGATATCTTCATTAAAGCTGTTTGATTTCAAGGTTCCCACAGCAGCCTCAGCATTTTGGTGCCTTAACAGGGACTCCCCTTTACCCAGCAGCTCTGACTCGAAGCCAAGCTCAGTGAGCACCTTGGAGAATGAAACAAGGGATTATTTTCTCTGGAAAACATCTCACATGACAGAGTTTTATGTAATCTCAAGGGTAGGTTGTTGCCTTTGCTCTCCACCCCTCAGCATGGCAGCTTTCCCAAGCTGCAGCAGCACCCAGGGATGAGGGGCTCCAAAATTCCAGCATTTGGCCACTGCTAGCCTGCTTGCCCATGCCTGCTTCCTCCTGCTGCCCTGGGAGGCTCACATCCAGGAAGGGATGGGATGGGGAAAGGGACTGCAAAAAAAAGAAAACTTGTAAAGCTTTCAACTGGCTCTTTAGTTGTGTGCAGAAAAAAATTGCTGCGTTTTCTATGTTTTTGTTGTTAATTTAGGTGAACCAACTAAACACCCTTTGACTGGAAAAACCTGGAGAAGTGATATAATTAAAAAAAAAAAAGGAAAAAAGTAGGAGGTGGTCATGGTTTTGAATCATGTTTCTGTTTGGAGTGCCATTTTCTGGATTTGGTGTCTCCAAGCCAAGAATCTGAAGTGATTTATTTTGCTATCAAGTACCAAGTGTGGACTTTACCCAGGAGGTGGCACTGTGTGTAGTGTTTTGAGTCCCCTCACCTCCCCATCCTGGGTCAACAAGAGCTGGGTTGCTTTGTGCAGGGTCAGGGCACATTCCAGAGGTGATTGGTTTCCTCTTGTCACCAGGATGTCACACTAAAGTTGCTTTTAATTCTGGGGAAATTAGAACTTATTTCTAGATAGCCTCGTGTCCCAAGGTGAACTTCCAATACTTAGAAAAGGGAGGATCAGCACAGGCACCTCATCAGTGACTCCCTTTGCCATTTGATCTCACAAAACTAATGAAAGCCAGATCCAGGCTGGTGTTGGAACCCTGAAAGCTGAGGATTTTAAACTTTCTGTGCTCAAAGGCACAGACCCACAAGAGAACACTGCATTTGACCTGAGGCTGTGGAGAAGGCTTCCAAAATTGATTGATAGCACTGGGATTATGGGTGTGGAGTTGGTTAGAAGTGTGTGATATCACAGGGTGGAGAACTTAGAGTTTGGAGTTTTAGAATATAGAAATAAATATAAAGCAAGATGGAAGTTTTAGGGCAGATGCAGGTTGTTCTTTACCTTCTTCCTTCTTCTTCATAAGTCTGGGTGATGTTTTGTAATTGAACAGAAAAGTCCACAGTGTGGACTTGGAGGAGTCTCATTTCCAGGCTCCTTTTCCATTTTTAATTCAGTATATTCTTTAACAGAAAAGTCCATAGCGCAGACTTCGAGGAATCAGTTTTTAGGTTAAAAAGAAAATAATTTAGGTGTCATTTCCTAATTAGGTAGCTTATTTTTAAAAGACCTTGTAACAAAGAGATGTTAGCCATTTTGTTCCTTGCTAATGAAAGACTACAGAAGTCACTACGGTGAGACTATAATATAAATAAAAAACAACACCTAAATTTAAACAGAAACTATCATCTCAATACCTTCAGTGCTAACCCCAACAAAAAATTAAAAAAAAAAAAAGAAAAAAAAAAAGCCAAACAAGAAACCCCACAACCGGGATATCTTGTTATTCACGGGCTTAAAACCGCCAGATCTGCAAAACAGCAAAGCTGTTCATCTGCTATTTAGCAAATCCGGCTTTTCCTCTGGTTCCAGTCTCTGCAGGGGGCAGCAGGGGATGCAGTCAGGTTTGCCATCGACGTTGGGTACCGCCACTTGGACTGTGCCTACATGTACCAGAACGAGAGCGACATCGGGGACGCGCTGCGACACAAAATGGAGCGGGGCGTGGTGAGGCGGGAAGAGCTCTTCGTTGTCAGCAAGGTGTGGCCTTGGATGTGCTTCTCACGTGGGGCCAAGCTCCGGGGGGAGAGACCAAGTCCTGACATGGAAAGAGCCACGGGATGAAGCTGGGAATTACCTCCTGCCTGTCAATTTGGTGATGGGGAGGAATAGGTCAGCCCCTGAGAAACAAAAGGCTTGGTTTGAGAGGGGTTTTTTTGTAGTCCATGTCCATTGTCAGCCATGGAGACAGGAACTGAGGCCGTGCTCTCGTGGCCTCTGGGATAGGAAGCATGGCTATTGTTTTTGTGGCCGCTCCCGCTGGGCCGCCGGCCTCAGCCTGTCAGCTCCTGTATGTTATGCTTTGTTTTGTTTTTTCCCCCAACAACAATGGTAGGAAAAATAAAGTAACTTCTATCTGCTGGAAGCTGGCGGGTCGATTTTCACCAGGTTCACTTATTTTCTTTGTTTTGATTGTTGCAATAATTGATGGAATTTCAGAGTATCCCATTCTCATTTTACTTAACAGTACCACAAATAAATCGAGGTGCCTCGAGTGGCACTTCCTCAAGATGGGATGTGCCACACCCTGAGCTGCCTCTGTGCCCTGTGTTTTCCCTGCTCTGCCACTGTGAGGGCAGGAGAGCAGCTCCCACCTTTGTGTTTCCCCACAGCTCTGGTCCACCTTCCACGAGAGGTCCCTGGTGAAGGAGGTGTGCCAGAAAACGATTGCTGCCCTCCAGCTGGATTATTTGGATCTCTACCTGATGCACTGTCCCATGGGATTCAAGGTATTGCAACTTCAAGTCCTGGGATCCATCTCTCAGGGATCCATCTTTTGCTTTTGGGACCAGACATCTCTGTAGTCCCCTCCAATGAGGAGTGTTGGCAAATCTCTTTAGGACATAAGGACAAACCTCTGCAGGGAGAGCCCAAGAGGAAAGGAAAAGTCATGGCTGCTTAAACTGGCTCTTGTAGTACAAAAACCACCTTACTCTCCCCTGCACAGCATTTTCAACTCATGGATCAAATTACCATCCAGATCACATTCCTCTTACAGTGTGGGGTTTGACTGCCATTTCCTTATCAAGAATCAAACATGTGAACTACATAGCTCAAAAGAGATTTTTCTTTTCTCTCTTAACCCCCAGGTTAAATAAATCCTGGTTTCCCCACCGTGTCACCTCCCTGGCCTTCTGCTGAGGCACACAGAAGTGCCTGCCCTTCCTCTGCCTGCAGGACAGAGTCTCAGACAGATTTTCTTGAAGATTTCTCTGTTGATACAGGCTGGTCATTTCAGCCACGTCTCACCCCACCACAAACATAATTCAGGATATCCAGCTCAGTGTCTCCAGCTCCACTCGCTTGCCCAAATTTCTAAATGATTTCTTGAAGTACTTATAATTCAGCTGACCTTCATGTTGCTTTTCCCTTTGTGCTGATAGGCAGGAGAGGAGCTATTTCCTGCAGATGGAAACGGCATGATCATTCCCAGCGATACAGATTTTCTGGATACGTGGGAGGTACATTCATTTACAGGCCAAAAATATCTTGCTAGTTTGAAATAACAGCCTGAAAACTCTAAGCTTCCCACTGTGGGAATTGTTCTGAGAGAATTTCTAACGTAAAGTATTTGAGATTGCTGATTTCTCTGCGTCCTTGGGCTCCTTTTTGTGTCGCTGTGCCAAAATTTAGGTATTTTTATATCTGCTGCTTACTAAACTGGCTGGGTTGGTATGGCAAGAGGAAATCTTGGTGTGTACCCTGCAGTGGCTGGTGCTAACAAATGCTGTTGCTCTCATCCCTGCCCCACTCTGGCCATTTTTTGGTGGCTTTAGTTGTAGCCATGCCTACCTCTTGTTGCACCTGAGCCATCCAGACCCCAGCACAGCCAACATGCCTGTGCCAATGTACCACAGCACCCAAATTTCTGTCTCTGGAGGCAGTGGGACTTGGCCAAAGTCCTTTGCTAAGTTCTTCACACAGGCTGTGTGGGAGGCCAGGCTTGGGCGTGAATTCAAAGTCCTGCCTGGCTGAGACTTTGGGCTTCCTTTCCTTTCCCCTCCACTCCTGCTGTGTGCTCAGTCAAAAGCAGGTAAAAAACTCACCAGAGTCATCAGAATTCACTGATGCTTTTTGCCTTCTGTCACATGGAGAATAAGGCACATTTTTATTGTTCATTTGGAAGAAAAAAGGGGAAATTTCAGGCTGCTGCTTATGACAGCAACTTTAAACTAAAATTATTTCTGTTTTGCACTAAGGGTATCTTCTGCTCTAAAGGCTGGTAGCAGATTATTTTCCCATTTCTTTTCTGCTGGATGTGACAATCTAATTAGTGCTGCCTGGCTGTTTTATCACTCATTAGTGTGAAAGAAAATAGGTGATGGAGGGGGAACAGAGTGCTGCTTATCCTATAATCCAACTGCTAAATGGCACATCTCTCTTGGGAAATTAATCAGTGTTGATCAACAGAATCCACCCTGTTCCAGGTGTCTTGTAACAGCTCCTTGTTGAGCTGCTCTGTTCCAAAGAAGGTGCTTTTTATTATGGGATGATTATTTGGTTAGCTGAGGAATTATTCTGAAAGACTCTCTTTCATCTATGTGAACGTCTGCCTGGGGATAGTATTCCAAAATAGTTATATTTTACTGAAATAGTAATATTTTAGGAGTTGTGTGAATGTTGCTGTTATTTGTCTGTATGGTGACACACAATGTGAGATCTGAGTCTGACCAGAGCCCCACTGTTCAGGTACTGTTCTCACAGCACAGGAGGGATCCAGCCAGGAGGATTTTTACCACTCAAGTTTTCGTGTGGGCATTTTTTTCCATATAAAAATGAAAGAACTTAATAGGAAGTGTGGTTCTGTGCTGTTTCTAGGCTATGGAAGAGCTCGTGGATGTGGGAATGGTGAAGGCTATTGGAGTCTCCAACTTCAACCAGAAACAGATCAATCAGCTCCTGGGCAAACCAGGCTTAAGACACAAACCTGTAAACAATCAGGTAAATTGTCCTGCAGCTCCTCAGCACTGACATCTCACCTGTCTGGGGTGTTCACTGGATGGAACATCTCTTAAAAGTTCCTTAAAAACCCCACAAAAGAAAAAAAAAAAAAAAAAACACCTTTCCAAAGCTGATGTGGCACAGTGATGCTAAATCTTGAAGTACCTTCGGCTTTTGAGAGGTGAAAGCTAATTTTTTTTTTAATTTTTTTTTTTTTTTTTGAGATTGAGAGCCACCCCTATCTTCCTCAGGAAGAGCTGATTAAGTTTTGCCAATCCAAAGGGATCTCTGTCACTGCATATTGTCCCCTTGGAGCACCCAACTGGCCAGGGTAAGAATGTTTTGTGAGGTTTCTTTCTTAGATGTAGATTGGAGTCAATGCAGTAAACCAGTCTTAGGATGTGGATGAAACCTCAGGGAAAATTAATTATGTAATTAGAAAAAGACTTACTAATTCATTAAAAATCACACCCACAGAAACCTCACAGTTATTGTGATATTCAGTCCACTACACTTGCATATTTTGAAGAAAAGAAAAAATCAATTGGTTGATGAAAGCAGAGAAGAGAATTTTTAACTGAGCTTTGGTGAGCTTATTAAACATGTAGGAGAATTTCTGAACTAAAAAAAACCCCACCCACAACAAACCAAACAAAAAACCAAAGCAGCAGATGCTGATGAAAATAGCAACTTTGCAGTCCTGCTGAGACAAAGGGATTAAGTTTGTAAATGGGGAAGTTGCAGAAATTTTGCTTTTACTCCCATCTTCATGGCTTCCTCTGACCTGGGACAGGGCTTTTGCCAGAGCAGCTGTGCTTGTAAAGGACAAGATGAAATTCTTGGGATCTGGATCAAAGAAATTCCCAGCCTGATCTCAGGCTGGACATAAATGTGTTATAGTGACCTGCTTTTACCAGAAACTACAGGCCTCTTCTCATGTGCTCACTTGTTATAAAAGGGAAGGATGAAGGCAGGAACAGAAGTAATAAGATGTTAAAGTATGCAAGATTATGCTTTTTAATCATTTAAACAATATTATTATGATACAGGGCTTGAGGGAGAAGACAGTGGGTTATTGACAGTGGGTTATTCAACTACTGAAGCCTGTTTTTTTTTTATTTTTACAGGTCCAAGCCTGACCATATTTCCCTTCTTGATGATCCTCAAGTTAAGGAAATTGCACTCAAGCACAACAAAACCCCAGCTCAGGTTAATACTGGTCAGAGCTGTTTTCCCTGCTGACATGTATTCTTCCCACTTGTGCTAAAGTAACTACTTAGAGGTATTATGGAATAATAATATGGGGTTCAGGCTGTGTCTTGTACACAGTTTAATGCTTTAGAAATATAGTCTCTCTACCTTAATTTTAGTGATGGACAGAAGATTAGCAGTGGCTTTGGGCTTCAACTGGCACACTGGCTGCCCCTCCACACAGCATCCTGCCAATCCTGAACTCTTGCTCAATGCACTTCCTTGTTGTCATCTCAGCTTCAGACATGGATAAGGATTTAATGAGTAGTAATTAGGAAGGGTTTAGGTAGTGCTTCTCCTCTGTGAGCCCTCTCTGGTTACCAGCAGAGCTGCTCTGTGTAACCATGCACACACCTTTGGTTTTAGCTTTCAGAAGACAGGCAGCACCTCATCTGTAAATTCACTGTGTTCCTGCAGGTGCTTATCCGGCTCCAAATCCAAAGAAATGTGAGTGTAATTCCAAAATCCGTCACTCCACAGCGCATTGAAGAAAATTTTAAGGTAAGAGGGCACCTTACAGAGTCATTAATGGTGTTAAACTACACAGGGAAAAACCCTACTCTGCCAGTGGTACAAACCACCCCCCTCAAACTTAGAGCCACCAAAACCTTTGTCAGATACCACATAGGTTATCACTTCTTTATGAATGCAAAAAGTCACTTTGAAAGTAAGGAGCCACATCTTCATTAGAACACATCAGCTAAGAGCCAAACTCTTCCACCTTGTGGTACAATTGTGCTGCAGGCAGAGCCCACCAGCACTGCAACCTCACACATTTATCCACTGCTCTCCCTGCACGGGTGTCCCCTGCACACCTCCTACTGCTTCAGCCTGCTTTTGCTATTCTTTCTGCAAATCAACTTCCTTGTCTCACTGCAAACTGAAGTAACCCAGCTGTCTGGGACCTTCCTGCAGGTGTTTGACTTTGAACTGACTGGAGAGGAGATGGAGACCCTCCTTGGCTTCAAGAAGCGCTATCGCATCTGTGCATTAAGCCAGTGAGTACCTCCTCCTCCTGCAGGCTTTGGCAGGGCTGGATTTCCACTGGAGAGCTTGGATTACCACTGGATAGCTTGGATTTCCACTGGATATCCTCTTAACAGACACTATTTGATAGCCCCTTAAAAATAAAAAGGGAGGGAGCCTCAGCCAACACCTGGTCACATCTGCTGGCATCTCACCCTTGGGTTTATTAGAGCATTGCCCATCCTGCCCAGGTTGGGAACACTGGGATTTCTGCAGGCACAACGTTCCTAAGATGCCCTGTAGTTGATGCATACCAAACTGCTGTCTGAAAATCAAAATCAGCTGGAAATTCCAAAAATAAATAAGCAGCCATTTCCCCCCTCCGTTTTCTTTGGCTCCTTTACATAAGGGACAGTCAGAGTAAATAAACTCCATTTTAAGAATGAGAGCTGTAAGGTTTTTTTGAAGGGAAGAGCTGTGCCTATGTACTCCTGCCAATGTTATCTAGATAACAGAATGGTTAGACTCACTAAGTTCTGCATTTTATTCAGTTTTCCCAGGTTACCCACTTGTTTAACAATATCCAGGGGGCTTGGGAGTTTCCAACAGAAAGGTTTAATATCTCAGGGAATTTTGGCAATTTCAGCTGAGCATAAGATACATTATCCTTTGAGAAGAAGCTCACTGCTACATGCAAATGTTACAGAGAATTCACTTTCCCTGCCCTAGGTACACATGTGTTTTTTAATGTAGTTTAATTTCAGTTCTCTTACCAGGGAAAAAAATCCCTTTTCTCTAAACTATAGCCTTAAAATGTTGTAATCATGCTCTCTTTTTCTAGATGCAAAAATCACAAGGACTATCCTTTTTTAGAAGACTGACATGGGCATCAGCTTCAGATCCTCTGGGGGATCCAGACCATTTTTTGTTATTTCAAGCAATTTACAATACTTTGTGTATCAATTCATAGATAGAAGGGGCATATGTATTAAAAAATGGGAGAAGCTAACTCAGGCATTCTGAAGAGTCATCTTTGAACATGGATACATTTGCTTCCTTTATATCAATCCATTGTATCAGTCCTTTATCTGCTCTTGTAACACAATTTTCAGTTGCAGCAAAATATGTATTCTCTCTTAATTTAATAATGATAATGTATTTAGTAATGATAATGAATCTTAATAAAGCCATAGATTGAGATTAGGGAAAAGCATTTTTTTGTCATAACTATAAATCCTGACTAAGTTTAGAGAAAACTTAAATTCTCTGATTAGTTATACTTTCAGATAAAAGGTTAATACATCTATCTTTTAATTATCAATACAAGACAATCCATTTCACATCAGAAGATCTCAATAACATGACATGCTGCTTGAGATGCTGAGTTCAATAATTTCAGTGTAACAGACTGAAAGCTCTTTAGAGGACACTGCTGAATTATGATTCAGGAGCTCTTAATGAGGTTCCCTATTTATGAACTGCTAAAAACTAATAAACTACTAGGAGATTTATATGTTTGGTTTATAGTATCTGCAAGAGTATATAAATACTGCTTTTATCAGTAGAATGGCTGCAGTTGAGACTGAAGATCTCCTAGAAAATCCAAAGTCTGATAAAGGAGACACACAGGAATTATTTTGTTTGGCAACTGTCATATTTAGCAAGCAGAAAAGCTGGGCAGCTTCACAGCAGATTTTCACTCTCCTGTACTGTTCCCTAGGTACTGTTTGCTTGTGTTTTGACTCAAAGGATGTCTTCTGGATGCTGTTGTCTCTGGTTAAAAAAAAAATAAATAAAAAGCCAGTGGTGCTGCAGGCCATGCTGGTGTTTTAATGAGGTGTCTGTTAATTAATACTTGCTCTTTAACAATTGACTCAAAACTCCTGTACTTGCTTTAGGCTCCCGCAGATCAGGATAAGAAAATGTGGCTCAGCACTGCATGCAGAGAGAAGGACAATGTGTAATTAAGGTTCAGGACTAGGATACACACTTTATGGATATCCTTTTCCAACTGATTTTCTTTGTAATTAATAAAGGAAATGATGACATATCTTTGAGCTACTTCAGTCTTTTCCAAGATGTGTGAATAAGGGGTACCCTAGAAACAACAGAGCAAATTCCCATCAAACTGGATTTGGACCTCTTCCAAAGAAAGAGGTCTGAAAAATCTATCAGGAATTGACACTGAGCAGTTATACTGCAGTGATATGGACAGAATGCACCTGTAATGGGCATTCTCTTTTTTTCTCCTCCTGAACATGCTACATTTAAAAGGCCACTTGCAGGATATCATCCTAGATGCAATTAGAGAGTGAACTCTGTGGAAGGTGCTCTGCTGCCTGTGGTCACTCGTCAATCCACAGCAGTGGCAGAAATACCCACTTAAGGCTGTAGCATGCAGCCTGTCTTGAAATATTCTCTACTTCATAGGAATTTTCTAACCACATTCCAATTTAATCACAGCTATCAGACTTGAAGCTATTTACAGGATGTTTATAGATTGTGCTAGGCAGGAAGTCAGACTAGATGATCACAGTAGCCATATAATAGTAAAAAATTCAAAACAAGTTAGAAGCCAGAGATTGTGCATTTGTTTCAGAGACAATAGATCTTTTTCAGCTGCAGAGACTTTAGTAAAGGTAAAAGGAGAAGAATTTGGGTGGTGTCAGTTGCTGGGAAATAAAACTCCCCTGTTTTGCAGTAGAGATACAGCCCTATTTACAATATGCCTTTCTAGAAGAGAGTTGCTGCCTCACAGCAAGCACAGCCCTGAGCCTGGAGCTGCCAGGAAAGGTTTATAGCTTAAAAAAGCTTTATAGCTCTGCCAGGAGCTGCATGGAAAGGTTTATAGTATCCCAAATTAATTTGCAGTTTCTATCAGCTGTGCAGCAGTGCTCCTGCACCAAGCCCACACATACATCATTCCTAGTCAGCAGTGACATTATCTGAGCCCAGTAAAATGAAAACACCTTAGCTTAGCACTTTGTCTTTGTATCCCAACACGTTGTCCCATGACTTCAGCTTTTATTGTGGAGTTCATCCATTCTGGTAGAGTCAAGCCTCATGAAAAGTTCCAAAGGGGCTGAGTGAAAAAAGTAAAGTGTTATGTCCATGTTTTGGAGGGAAAACTGGACAACACAGGTAATGAACAACAGGTAAAAATCCAAAATGCTTTGCTGACCATCACTGCTCAAGTTCTCCATCTGTTGTAATTCCAAGCTCTCTCATATTGTTCAAAAGAAAACTGACTGAGAAGCCAAAGACTGTCAGATACAAACCTACTTCAAGAACTTTTTTGCTTGCAGTCCTACACAAGAAGTGCAGGTCCTTGCCTTCCTCTGAATCTTAAAAAAAAAAGACTTACAGAAGACTGATTAAGGGAGTAATTTATAGAGATGGCAATTAAGTAGACTAAGATTTTCCTTGACCTGACACCAGTACAAGGAGCTGTGCCAGATGTTTATCAAACCTGGAGCAGCTGGTGTATGTGGAAATAGACCAGTTATTTCCTCCACTGTAAAAACCAGTAGAATCAAATGACTATCAGCAAATCAGCCCCAAACAAACAAGAGATGGCAATTCTTCACAAACTGTGAGTGTGAAGCATCATTCCCTAGGAACACAACAGATTCAGAAGGTAACTGAACAACAAAGAGTTAACTGGTGGCTGTTAAACATAAAAAAACAAATAACACTTTGCTGCAATGCTCAATTTACTCATCTTTAGCAACTTATTTTGACCACAGCTGGAGACAAGATGCTGCAATATGTGATACTTACTCTGATTCAGTTCAGCTGTTATTATGAGCAACTACCAGCTGTTTTAGAAAAGCTTGATTTTGCAATCAGCTGCTTTTTTTCCTTAAGAATTTGGGGGGGAAAGTGGAGTTTTGCAGCTGTTTGCACTAGTGGTTCTGTACCATGCCTTTAACAAGTTAAAATGCAAGAGCAACGTGGCCTATTTAAGGGTTTTAAGAGCTGCCTCACAGCTCAAATAAACAAGGTCTTGCCAGAATAAGACAGGGCTCTGTACTTTTAAAGAAACCAAGGACAAGGCAGAGGGAGGGATGACAAACAGTTGCTGACAGTTTGTAGGCGACACACTAGGGGAGTATTAAGTGACTGAAATTAAAATAATTTGTCCCAAGGTAACTGGTCTGTGCCCCAGTTAAGCAAAAGACTCCAGATATCTAGCTGTACCTTCAACACAGTGAATTCAGATTAAAATCCAAGGACAGGAATTTCTTTTCCCATTTTGAATACTAGAGTTTGCTGTGCCCCAGTTTTCACAAATGAAAACTGAAACATAGCATTTGTGCAATCTTGTGAGCTGAGCAAGGAGAGGTCCTGTCTCCTTTTTCCCTGAGGGAAGCAAACACCAAGTTAGAGAGCATCATTTGAAAAGTGATTCCAGCCAGGCAGGCCTATGCATTTGTGTTCCAACACCAGAAGTAAAGCTATTTTCTCTCAAAGGAACATCAATTGCAACCTGAAACAAACATGCTGTGCCTGTCAGACTATTTGTGCTGTCCTACCTTCAACCAGCAAGATTCTAATTCCAAATAATTCTTGTATTCTCCTCTATTACACAAAAAAAAAAAAAAAATTGCTAAAACAGTATCTTGCCTTCTCTAATGAGATAATTCCTGATTTTCTCTACCTGTTTTCCCTGATAAATCATTTCACCATCATTCTTTGCTACCAAGTAAATGGATCTGTCCTGTGAGAGCCATTTTCTTCTAAATAAAGACCTGCTAATCTGGTACCATTTGGAGCAGTGAGTGCAGCTGGAAATGAAACAAATTTTGTGAAAGTACTGCTTTTACCAGTTCCAAGGACATGGGTTTTTTTTCTGTTAGCTGCTCTTAATCTTTTCTGTAGGCTGGAAATCCTCTTCCCAGGGTGTGCTACAGTATCACACCAGCTCAGCTGCTGCAGCAGAGTCCCCAGAATGTCTAGGAAGAGGCCGACAAGGTGGAGCTGAACTACAAGTTCTTAAATTAAGAACACAAAACAAAACACAACCAACTTTTCATTGGAAGAGCTACAAGACTGTATTTGTCCTTAAAAATGTCTTTGATCAGAAACCCAGAGATCTGTCAAATCACAACACAAAAACAAATGCTGTGAACAGTTTCAGCAGGAAGAGCTCAGCTGGCAGCAGTGCTGAGCTCCGGATATTGAACTCTTTGATCTTTCCACTTCACCTTTTAGGAGATGAAAGGAAATCTCTGCTCTTGTAGGCAGAGAGTGTGGCACAAGCATGGGGCTACAACAGGCTATTTTACTGTAACAATTCCTAGATCGACCTAGACTAAAAGAAGATTGCCTCTTTCTCCATCTCAGCCTTGACTGTATGCTTGGAGAAGCAATCCAAAACCATTAATCCAAATCCAAAACCTTTAAGTGTAACAGGGTTTCCTGTCACTCCCTTCCCAAGCTGACAACAGCCTGCTTTCTGTTCAAGCTTGTGCATCATTACTCCTGCACTCAGGTGCTTCTCTGTTTTCCCTCTGTTCCCACTCTGACACTTCAAGATCCAAGCCCTCTGCCGGCTAAGTGCTGCACTGTGTCCCAGAACGACCCTTTCCAAATTCCTTCCCACTAAGTCATCCAGTGAAATACAGAGAGAGCCTGTTACAATGCCACTCCACCCCGAGTGCTCTCCCTTCTGCTGTGGAGCAGTCTGTCTCCAGTAAAATTCCTACTTCCAGAATGGAAAATTTCATTTCAGACTTTCATGAAGTTGCAGTGAAATGAAAACAGAGGAAGCTAACAGAACCTGATGTACTATTTTGGAAACCCTGACCCTCAGTGTAACTCCTTGCCAGAACACACTTGTCACAAAAATGTTATTTGCAAGCAAGTCAACATTGCCCCAAACAGTTTTCTGTCACAGCTCAGACTCAGCAAAGAACATCACCTTTTCTGGCTTTTTTAGAATGCCTTAGGGATTTTGTTTATCACATTAGAGAGTCTCAAAAACACTCGCAGAGCTGAAGCTTTCTGTATGTGCTTTTAAGTCCAGAATTTAAAGTGATTTGTAATCAATTTATGTTAGAAGAACCAGCATTAGGGGGACATATTGCTTCAAGTCAGACACTGATTCTTTCCTCCTCATATTTTAAGTTAACTCAATCTTGTCTGTTCAGCCTATTGTAAATTATTGTGGCCAAAAACATGTTGGATGCTAATTGTGGTCTTAGCATTACTGGAAAGATTTTTAAAAAGACTTAAAACTTTTCTAATAAATACTAACCATTACATTGAGAAAGCAGATTTTTTTTTGTAATTTTCAATCAGTATAACTCCTTTTGCTCAGAACTAGGAAACAAACCACCTATTTCACAAATACTTTGACATCAAATTGCCTTGATGTTACATTTTAACCTGGCCAAGTTCAGTTTAAGGTTTGCTGCACATTTATGGAATCACAATCCTACATTTATGCATTAACAGCCCTGGTGTCTCCCTTCTTCCATCTGTTCAGAGAGAACCCCCTTTCTGCCAGGCCTACACAACCTCCTCAGAGGGAGCACTCACATCCCAGATCTACCCAGACATCTGAAAAACTCTCACAGGAATATGCAAGAAAGCCACCCAACATTAGCCACTGCTTTTACCAGTGCCCAAATGCATTTTGTGAACAGTCTCAAGCAGCTCTCAGGTGGTAATAGCTTTAAAATCACTATGTGCAAGCATTGTGAAAAGCACAAAGGGACAAACACACCTCACGAACCAGAAGTTCAGTATCAGCCTGGTTTTCTGTGCTCCCTGAACAAAGCATTACATTTCTGATCTGCTAGCTCAATGACACAGGATTTTCTTGGAAACTCATTTTTACTATCATCTTGCACAACCAGAGAATTCCTTCCTGCACCATGTGTTCCCTGCTGGAGAGGGCAAGTTTTCTCCTGCTTATTAAAGCAATGCTGTGTAAGCTTCAAGTCTTCCACTAGCAAAAGTATGCTATCACCTCAGTAAGATGAAAACTGAATTAAACATGACTGTATTGCTTGTCAGAAGCAAACCAGTTCTATTTAAAGAGAGGCACAAACAGACTCACTGGCCACAAGTTCAACCATGAGAACAGCAGGCAGCTCCCAGGGCACATGCTAAGAAGTCAACATCAACAGATGATTTTGTGGGGGATGGTAATTTTCTTGCTTTTGTGTAATCTCTAGAGACAGCTGATATTATACAGCTGCTCCAGCATTACCACCATTAGAGCATGACTGAAATAACCATCTCATTACACACAGTAATGAAACTGTATTTTATTATAGGCAAAACAGCTTTTATATCACCAAGAGACCAGGATCTAGACACTTCTCAAAGAGCTACCCATGTAGAAATCACTTAGAAATCAACTTATACTTCCAATTACAGGGAAAATAAAAAGGTATGGAGTGTTACAAAGAAACAAAACCAACCCCAAAAGTAACCAGAAAAAAAAGCAAACCTCATTATGCAATATTTGCCAATATCCTGGTCCTTCCAGACAATAGTCACTAGCTCCAAATCACAGTATTCCAAAATAAAAATGACTGCTTGCTTAAACTTGCTCAATGCTTTCTGCTTACCAATTCCAGACTTGCTGTTTGGCAAAAAAAAATCTACTAGTCCACACAGTGTGCTCTTCAGAATCATTTCAGCATTTCCTTCTTCCAAAAAAGAAAACAGCACAAAGTCACAGAGTACATATACTGCATCTTTGTGGGGAAAAAAGAAGAGAAAAAATGGGGGTGTGGAGGGGTGTCTGATGCAGTGAAAAAGCTACACAGACAACTCAAAGGCAACAGCAGAAGCATATCTGGGAAGCCTGGAGAAAGGCAGGGAACCATCTTCAGTATTCTACATTGAAAGGGTAGCCCTTGTGAGTTTTGCACCTGGAGGAAATCAAAAAGCAAAGATTATCTCACATCCCAAAGGCATTGTATGCATCTGTAACCACTTCAAAGAACCACCAAGGAAAGAGATTTAACTGTATAAAAGCAAAGCCTGTTTCTCTTTTCCTTGGTGACATGCTGCATTTCCAAACAAAAGGATTTTGAGTGCCTTCTGTTGTTTGGGTGATGGGACCTGGAGGTGCATGGTAAAGAACTAAGTCAAGGTTTTGCTATTTACTGACAGGGAGACTTTTTTTGCAGCCTTTCAAAAAAGATTTCATATCTGGATCTACACTTCCAAGTAGCAAATCCTCACATTATAGTTTTAATGTTCATCTACCTTCCCAACAACTCCTGAAGAACACACAGATTCTGTAATGTACTTCAGACAAAACACCACAAGCAAAGCTAATGAAGATTTAAAGTCTGCATCATGCTCATTCCTTGCAACATGGACAAAAAAATTACAAATAAGAAGTCTCCTGTTGCAATTCCAGCTACAAAGAGTTTCTTGGCAACTGAACTGAAGTTTGCTCAATGCTCATCATATTTTGGTTCACAATGAACATTTAAAAAAAAAAAATCTTACTCCGGAAAGTTATTTTGAAGACGACCCCTTTGAAAACTGAGTTTGCATATCCTGAATCTCAGTCAAGACTACCATCTGTAGCTTCATTTATTGAACTATGTGATAACTTAATAGTTTAAAGGAAAGGAAGTGCCACTTACACAAACATTTCACAGGCTCTCCAGTTTCTATTAAAGCTGAGAATAGTTGCCATCTCCTCTTTAGTCAATTCAAAGTCAAACACCTAACAGGAGAAAAAGCCAGAAATCACCCTTTTGAACAAATCAGCGCTTGTAATTTAAAAAAAAAATTAGGAAAAAAATCACAAAATTAAAGAACAAGTCCACAGTACAGGTGCCTGTTGGAAGTGACTGCTTCAAAAGGGAAAGGAAAAAGACAAGACCCCCTGAATTTCTGAGCCTCCTCTAGCTGGAGTGGGAGAGGGAGGTGAGCAAGGAGAGGCAGGAATTATAGACTCTCAAGTTGCAGTTACACATGCCCGTTGCTTGAAGAAGTTTGGGAGCACTGTGCAGCAGAATGCCTCCACCTCCCATTTGTGAGGAATGCATCTTTCTGTGCTAAGCCAAAGTAGCAGCTGCAAAACCTCCATATTCCACCTAAAGCCACTGAGTGTTTGGAAGCAAAATCCTAATACTGGGTCCAGTCCAGGATCGCTGAATCCAGAGCAGCAACACGGTTTATGGACACCAGGACTATTTCCTTAAAAGTGCTTCCTCTACAGAAGACTTTTGGGGTGTGCTACTGCACTCAGTCCCCAAATAAGCTGTCAAATGACTCATTCACATGACACAGAACAGGAAGAATCACAATGTAACTGCTCAGATGATCTGGATAGAGTGTTTCCCAAAGTTTTGGTCACTCCTGCTCTCCCACTGTAATTTTAAGTTCAGCCCTCAGGAGACTGTAGGTAAACACATGGAGGAAAAGGCCAGTCCTCTTGTCAGAGGAGCACCTGGGAAGGTGAGAAAGGCTCACTGCTGGCTGTGCAGGGAGAAGCCAAGCCATCCCTGGCCATGCCCTGCACTCAGCTCACTGCACTGACTCACCTGGAAGTTCTCCACAATGCGCTGTGGCGTGACGGATTTGGGAATCACAACCACGTTTCTCTGGATGTGGAACCGGATGAGAACCTGCAAGAGGCACATCACTGCATCAGAGAGGGGATGGCTCCTGCTCCATGCAAGCAGAGCCTCTTCAGCAGTTATTTACTGTCAATGGTACACTTCAGCAGATTTAACTCACTCTGTGGAGCTGCTTTTCAAATTTTACCTGAATTCTAAACAGCACTTCCTGAAGTGCACATAGAGGAGTGGTGGAATCCCACAAGGCTTCCTTTCTCCTCTGCCCTGCAATTTAGTGACACCTAATTCCTTTCCTTCTCACCCAGATTTTGAGTAGGCTATTAAAATGTTCCCTTCTTTCCAACAACACTTGAGATGGCAAGACAAACAAACACAGCAGCATGTGAAGATGGGCCAAGAAAATGTTTCTTGTGATGATCAGAGCACCCTTGCAAGCATGCATGGAAGGCCACATAAGGAACAAACCTGCACTGCTACCTAACACCACAGGTGACAGGATGAAGAGCCAGCCTCTCCTCTACATTGTCATTAATTGTCCTTCATGCTGTGCTACAGGAAGGGGTACTCTGGCACCTACCCACCTGTGCTGGGGTTTTGTTGTGCTTGGCTGCAATCTCCTTGATCTTGGGGTCATCCAGCAGGGAGGGATCCTCGGGCTTAGCCCTACACAGAGGAAAAAAGATCAGTGGCAAGAAACCTCCATAGGTCCAGCCTAGTAAAGATCTGTATCTGGATGAAAAATTAATGCTGCACATGTAGTCTCAGTGCTTCCAGAATAATCCACACCAGCTCCCTGGCAAAGCAGCCTTACCATGGTCTGTCAGGAGAGCCAAGGGGGCTGTATGCTGTCACAGCAATCCCTTTGGATTCACAGTACTTGATCAGCTTCTCCTGGGTAAGGTATGGGTGACACTCCACCTGCCAACATAGAGAATATAGAGACTGACAGTGACTTAACTGCTTTAACACGTTCCAGGGATTAGTATGATCCAAGGTTGACTTTTGTGATAACTCAATAGTCTCTAAGCAATATTATACAGTTTTTATTTTCTCTAAGCTCCACCCCCTTACTACTATTTATAGCAGCTCTCCTTGCAATGAAGGGTCCAAGGACTGTGACAAAACTTAAAACTTTGATCCAGAGCATCTCCAGCATACGGGTGACCAGCTACACAATTGCTTCAATGGGACAGTAAAATGCACACCCAGGAGAGCTGTAAAATCACAGCCATAGGATTGCAGACCAAAGTTCTTTTTTCACCCCTAATTAAACATGTCATCATATTTTTTTACAGCTACCATATTAACTTCAAGGTCAGCATTGTTTCATTAGTATTTCTTCGCTCTGTGTCAATACTCACACTAAACACCTCTAGCCTGAAGATGGAACAGGAACTGTTCACGTGTCAGGAGGCAGTGAATGAGCATGAATATTTGATACTTTGCACAGAGGGACTTTCAGGCTAGCTGCACACCAGGGAGCACCACTTCTCTTTCAGCAGGCAACAGCAAGAACCCTTTGGACTGCGCTGCCATTTGAGCCTCCTGCAGCTGCACTCTGAGGGCAGTCCCTGGAAACTTGTGCTGCTGGCAGGTGGAGCAAGGCAGTGCAAAACATGGAATCAGTTTACAGCCTGGAGCTCTTTATTTGTGGTTCTAGCTGCCTGCTGTTATCAGAGGCCTGCATGCCTCTTTCCCCTCTGAGACATGCTGGAATATTAAACAGAACAGAGAGCTCCATTTTTAGGACACACACATATTTATTTTGCTTTAGCAGTTGCAGAAAGACAGCTATTTTAGAGTAATAGAGCATTCAGTTTTCCCAACAATTCAATAAGTAGAATTTATGCAACATAAGCAAGGCACCCTCACCTCTCCACTAGCACTCAAGTTGAAAAATTAAATTAAGTACTAGCATCATTGTTATGTAATTACTACCTTGCCAAATTAATTTCTCACTACAATTGAAACCAACACAACCTGGCTGCAGTCAAATAAAGAATGGGAATGACAAGATTCCATGTGAAATATCTGCACAGACAAAGTGTTTTCAGGAAGCACTCTCACTATTAGCCCAACTAGTAAGTGTTAGTAACAGCAAGGTTTCAGGCTTGCAAGCATTTCTTCAGAAGCAGTAGTTTATGAAGGACAGGGACCAAAGACCCAACACTTTGTGCTAAACCTGATTATAGTCAATAATCATTTAGAGCCTAAGGGCATTGACAAGCACGAGAGGTCCAAGATCAGTGACCCCTATGCCAAAGATAAGGTAATTAATATGATAATAATGATATTATATAAATAATAATAACGTAATTGTCATATAGTGACCATGGCAACGAGGTGTGGCAGATGTTGAAAGGTTACCATAAAACTTGTACTAAGTTTTCTGAAAGTGCTTTGGGGCAGATAATGCTCAAGCTATCACAATAAATGACCCAGTTTTACTAATCCAGTATCAGTAATTGACTAGAGTCCTTCAAATGCCATGAGAGTCAAGGTCAACTCCAGGCAGACCCCACTGGGGTCTATCCTGGGACTTGTCCTCTTCAGCAACCTGTGGCAGTCTATAATCAAGTCCATCTTGAAGATGACGTCAAACTGGGGAACAACCAGCCAACACACTCAAGGGCAGGACTGCCACTGCAGCAGGACCCATTCAGGCAGAAACAAGAGGCAAACAAAAACCTGAAGGAACTCAATAAGGCTGCACACAAAGCCATGCACCTGGGAAGGAAAAGCCCCTGGCAATAGCACAGGCTGGAGCCTGACTGCCTCTAAAGCAGCCATGCTAGAAAGGACTTGGGAGCGGGGGGTCATAACAGAGCAGGACATGAGCCTGCAGTGAGCCCTGGCAGCAGGAACACAGCCAGTAAATTGTGAAAAGTGGTCATTTGCCTCTACTCATCCTTTCCAGACCACCTTCATAATAGTCTGTCCAGTCTTCCCCTTCCCAGCTCTCCTCAGTAGCAGAAAGACTGATAGACTGCCATCAATCCAGCAGAGAAACTCCAGGAGGGGTAAGGGCTGGAGAACCTGCCATACTGGGAAGGGCTGAAAGAGCTGGGCTTGTTTGCCTGGGGAAGGGAAGGCTTCAGGCCACCTAGTAGTACCTTTTCAGTACCTAAAAGGAGTCATTCAAAGACAAGCCAAGCTCTTTAGTGGTGCTTGGAGGAAGGCAACAGATGCAAGCTGAAAACAAGAGAGGTTGAGACTGGATGTAGGAGAACTCCCCCTCCCCGTCATACACGAGAGGGGGTCAGGGAGCAGAGCACACTGCCTAGGGAGGCTGTGCAGTCTCCATCCTCACAGGTTTTCAAGATTGATAAAGCCCTGGATAACCTGGTCTGATCCCAGGGCTGATGTTCCTTTGAGCAGATCATCTCCCAAAATCTCCTGCCACCTGAATTTTGCTAAGATTTCATTCAAGTGCTGTCTATAAAATTCCTACTCTATTGCCCACCACCCTGCACCTCTATCTCCTCCTAACCCTCATTAACTCTTGAGTCCATAAAGCATGCTCCTGATCAATTCCCTCAGTCACATGCAACAGGAACTGGCTTCTCCACAGAAGTGCCATGAAAAGGTCATCCAATTCTCTCTATACACATACACCAAGCCTTACTCTACTGCAAGGAAGTTTTTAGAGCTCATTTGAGTTACCCCTCCTTGCCTCCTACAAGGAGGGATTCTGGAGCTGCTCCTTGCCAGATTTCCAAGTAGTGGCACAGAGTTCGTAACAAAAACAGCACCTTGGCAACCAGAAGCAGCTGGACTCCTTGCCAGATTTCCAAGTAGTGGCACAGAGTATAAAAAAAACCCAGCACCTTGGCAACCAGAAGCAGCTGGAGAGTGAGATTGAAGAATATGTAGTGTCTACTCCAGTTTTTTGTTCTATAACCTTATTTCAAAATAAGATCTATGTCATTTGCTTTAAAAAAAGCCCAAAAAATGACCACACAAAAAAGAACACCACCAAACATTTGCCTCTGCCACTTTGCAGCTCACCTGATTATTTGCAGGTTTGTACTTCAGAGCCCAACAAATGACCACACAAAAAAAGAACACCACCAAACATTTTGCCACTTTGCAGCTCACCTGATTATTTGCAGGTTTATACTTCAGTCCTGGCTTGTTCAAGATTCTTTCAATCTGCTCGTGGTTGAAGTTGGATATTCCAATGGCTTTTACCATGCCAGCATCCACCAGCTCTTCCATGGCCTGGCAGAAAGAAGCACAAAGTCAGCATCTACTAAATAAAGGAAGGGCCTGAACAGCACATGCTTCCTGACATGCCTTGTTCCCTTCATAAGACACCTAAATCAAGTGTTTAGCTTTTTAGAGTTCAAGCTTGAGGAAAAAAAAAAACCCAGAGCACTGGTGTATATGTGCCATGCTTCCCATACTCAAAGGACTTATTCTTTGTGATTATGGAAATTCACAGCAAGTTAGAAGTGGAAAATGATTAATTGATACACAACAGCTTGCTATTGTACCAGTGAGTCTTTCCAAGTAATTCCAAGCACATGAGATTGTCTTCTGTTCTCAGCAGTCTCTGATGTTCTCATTACCTTCATCAGTCCAAACTTTCTCCTGCTGTGGCTGGACTTACCTCCCATGTGTCTAGAATATCTGTGTTGCTGGAGATAGCAATGCCTTTGTCATCTACAGGGAACAGGTCCTCTCCTGCCTGTCAGTGAGAGAGAAATTGCTTGAAATACACATTATTGGGAGGGTGGGTTAACACCAGCTGAAGACCATGAGCCTATAAACACTTATTACACTAATTATCTACATATGTATTAGACTTTAATACTCACTATCTATAGTCTTCGGTCTTTTTTGTGTTCTCATGGTACTGTGGTGGTTTTTTTGCCTACAGTCAAGCCAGTAAGGACAGATACTTCTGATGGGCACTGTGTCCCCTGGCTCATATGGTGAAACTTAAGTCTCCACTTGTAACACAGAAAGTAGAATTATAGCCAGTTTACAAAAATACACAGTTGTTACCTGCTCACAGTGAAGTGTTTTAGTGAAATGCATAATAATAAGGATCCACTTAGAACTTGGAATATGTTCACCTTATACTGGACCAGATTTCCTGACAGGTCTTTCATGGGGAGTCTCATTGTTTAAGCTGCTGGCACAGGGAAGGTTAGAACACTCTGTGTCCCTGTTAGGACTATCTGCCAGGTGTCAGCTTCATTCAAAACCAGTTATTTTCTACTCATTCATTATTTACACCACAACACATTTTCACTTTGATAGTTCTGTCCATGTGAAACTGATTTTAAAAATACAGATGTCATAAAGAACAGTTCATCTTAGTAGCAAGAGGTAGAGAGAAAATCTTGATCAAGTTCTCACTGAAAGCCTAAGCCTGGACACATTCAAACTGACACATCAGTTCCTTTGCAGGCATACAGTGGAAGAGTTAGAAACTAAAAAGTTTAATTCTAGAGCCTGTGGAATGCTAAAGCTCCTGTAGCACAGATCCAAATAGAGGAGCTAAGGCTCCTACAGCAAAAATATCCAAAACTGGATTGTATTTAAGGACTTAGTGATTAAAGACAGGAACGAAAGACAAGCAATCTCTTATTCTGGGATTCTGTAATATGCAGAGGAAAGAACTTCTGTCAGACAGCAAAGTACAGCCCTCTTCCCACAAAGTGGGTACCACACTGATAGCAAAGATCCAAATAGAGAAGCTAAGGCTGCTATGGCAAAAAATCCAAAGCTGGATTGAATTTAAGGACTCAGTGATTAAAGACAGGAACAAAAGACAAGCAATCTCTTATTCTGTAACATGCAGAGGAAAGAACTTCTGTCAGACAGCAAAGTACAGCCCTCTTCCCACAAAGTGGGTACCACACTGAGTGTAACTTTGGATTTGTAGAAGACAACACAAGCAATCATCAAACAGAAAGAGATATAACTTCTGCTTCCAGCAGGGAAACCCATTCCTAGGGTTCAAGGTCTGCCTCTTCCATGACCAAAAGGGCAGCAGATGCCATGCAAGCAGGGATCTAAGAGGCAAAAATCAACAGCCTGGCTCACATGGCCACAGTAAAGCTGAGCACCAGAGCAGTGCTGTTACACAATACACACAGAATGATCTGTGCAACTGAAGCAATCACTGGGCTATAAAGCCATAGAGCTCCTCATAAGTGCCACTCACTGACAAAGCCAAGGCCACTGCTGTTACTGTACCTTCAAACCAAGAGGCCAGTGGATGAGGTACAGGTCCAGGTAATCCAGTTTCAGGGCAGTAAGAGTCTTCTGGCAGGCTTCCTTCACCAGATGCTTCTCATGAAACGTGCACCACAGCTGGAGAGAAAAAGCCAAGGCACATTGTGACCTCTTGGGTTAAAGCTCTTGGAACTCTTCTGTACTGTTCAGCAGGGTGCCTGTCCCCTTGGGAAAGGGATGTGAAACCAGGTCATCCCACAGCCCTTCAAGTGGGGCTGTTTTGTGAGCAGGACTGGCCCGTGATACTGGGCAATGTGTGCAGTGGCAGCACACATGACTGCACAGTGTCCTGGCAGATAGCAAAAGTAGTCTTGTTTCACTTATTAAGACTAAAGCTGAAAGCATCACCCACATTTGTGGTATGGACCCTGCATAATTCTCAATACAGGATGAGATAAAGCAGGAATCTCAGGACTGGCTTAAGTGATGCTCTGAATTGTTCCACTCTGCACAACAGAGTAGGTAAGTAAAGAAGCGGGGGTTTACTTTAAAATAAAAAGGTACCCCCTGGTATATCCTGTATCACCAGACCCCTACCTTACTGACGACAAAGAGATCCTCTCGTTTCACAACGCCTTCCTTGATTTTCTGCTGGATCCCTTCCCCAACTTCGTTCTCGTTCTGGTACACATAGGCACAGTCGAGGTGGCGGTACCCGGCATCGATGGCAGCCGTCACCGCAGCTGTCACCTTCCCTGGCTGGGACTGAAAAAAAGCGATGGCAATAAAAACCCCGCTCATCAACACAGCATCGAAGACTTCTCACGGCAAGATAAAACTGAGAACGCCACCGCATCCAAAGCAAGCCCCAGCTAAAATAAAGCCAAATCCCAGCGGCGGCCTGGCCGGGTGTCGGCGGCGCCGGCAGCGCTCGCGGGGCCCGAGCCGCGCTCCTTCCTTCCTTCCTTCCCCGCTCCCCATCGCCCTCACGCCGCCAGCCCAAGGGAGCGCCTCCCGGTACCTTCCACGTGCCCAGCCCCAGGATGGGCATCTTGGCCCCGGTGTTGAGCTGCACGTAGCTCGCCATGGCCGCGCCAGCAGCACCACGGCGGTTACGGCCGAACCCCGCGCCTTTAATAGCGAGCGGGGCCGGGCCCGCCCCGCCCGGGGCTCTCGGGGCGGCGCCGAGCCCGGGGCCGCGGCCGGCGTGCGGAGCAGGCCGCGATTGCAGCTCCGTGCTGGGGGATCGGCCCGCAGCCCCCGGGCTGTGCTCACCGCACACGGACAGTCCCGCAGCGCCTCATCCCCGGGGCGGGGGTGACACAGGGGACGTGGGACACAACTGTCCCCGCGGCCCAAGGGCTGAGGCACGCTGAGCGCCGTGTCCCCGCCACAGGGAGGGTGGGCCCGGCTGGTCCCCCTTGCCGGAGTCTTGTGGCCCTGTGTGCTGATGCGGCGACACGACAGCAAAAAACCACGGTGTGCCTGGTTTCTGAGAGCCAGGAGAAGCTGTTCCTGCGCCAAGTGGGACAAACGCAGCTTCCACTGAGAGCTGTGGCTTAGGAGTAATTTAGGGTAGAGTGAATCTAAGAAAACCTCAGCTTTATTTTGAATTTTGGAAGAGTTTTTTTTGAAAGTCTCAGAAGAGGAACAGTGAGTTTTTAACGAGTGACATAAATGATCACGTTGTCCCTCTGTCTTTGGGGAGGTGCTGAGGACATTGCAGAATAAAATGCTCGATTGTAATCACAGGCAGCAGTGGCCAGCAGTCTCCCATCACAAACTGGCTTTGATGCTTTTGCAGACAAGCATTCGCTGTTCTGCTGAAGACGTCACAGCGCAATGGAAAAACCCAGACCTGCCTGGGAGGCTTTGCTGCTTATTCACATGTGAAGAGTTTCTTCAGGTGCGAGCGTTTGCTCTGGGTGCCTCTCCCTGCTATCTGCAGCTTCATATTTTTTGCTCCATTTAGCTGAGGACGGCAAGGTAATTGGTTTTCCTCTTTAATGTTCCTCCTGTTTCATGTCAGCACCATCAGGCACCCCTGGCAGGATGCGATGTGCTTTCACTTGGATCGCAAAACCTTTACACAGCTTGGTGCTTATCTCTTGCCGCTTGGGTTGAATTTTCCCTCGTGGTTTCAAGTCAGAGAGATGCCTCCATCCTGTCACAAAAGAATTCAGGCAGAAGTTGTGTATTTTGTTTTTGCTCTTAGCTCTTGGCAGCTGGAGTCTTTCCCCTCAGAGCTGCAAGGCCAGTCAGCTTTCCGCTGTTTCCCTCTCCTGAAGGTCTGGTGGGGGCCTTGGGGAAGAAGAAGTACCGCACGTGTCACCCTGTGACAGCCAGCCTGCTAAGTGTTGTGCCCTGTGTCCTTGATAGCATGGCCATGTCTTTGCAGAGAGCGCTGAGGAACTGCAAGGGGGAGGAGGGTCTTGCTGCCACGTGCACTGGAACAGGAGGAGTAGTCTCATGAGTTTTCAGTGTGTTTTGCTGACTTTGCATTTAGTAACTGTAATTGCACCACAAGTTGTGACTCTGGTGACCAGCAGTGTTTGGAATCTGAGAACAGGGCCCAAAATAAGGGAAGTGGGTATGTCCTTATGGACAGCCTTTGCCACAGAGACCCACTGAGAACACATGAAGGCAAAGTAGGGAGGTGACAGTGTTGCAAGGTGTGATCATATCTACAATGAAGGGGAGGAGCTGCAGGGGTCTGCAGCTTCAGAGCTACCCACAGACACAGGCATAGCTTAAACCAGTGTTTGGAGGTGAGGGCGTGCAGGTTTCACGCTTGAATCACTGGGAAGCACAGCAGGAATTTCTGCTTTGCTTGGAAGGGAGATTTATCTTGCTCAGTGGGGGGTTCCAGTTCCATCTCTGGATGCCAGGAGGCAGATCTCAGGGGCTTGGCCAGCTCTGACTGTGGAAGACCTCGACCTCTTTTACACTCTGAGCTCATATCAGCCCAGGAGCATACCTTGGTGGATCTCCCATATTCTCAGAGCTGATTATGCTTTTTGTCCTTATGCTTTTGTCCTTTAATCTCACCTGCTGAAATAACAAGCTCCAGGCACAGCCAAGGGTGAGGAAGTGATCTTTCCACCCCTCTGTGGTGATTATTGTGTGGGAAGGGCAGGTTTAGTGCAGCAGGAGAAGCCTGGACAGGGGGAAACTATGAACTGCCCCAGACTGGTCAGAACTGATTCTGGCAGGCTCTGAAACTGGTGCTGTGCCTGGGGTGACCGAATTCTGGGAGATGGGAAGCACCTGTTTGTCCCCCACAGTCCCCCTGGCCACTGAGAAGAAGGGCAGCACCTCACTCCAAAGGGGGCTCCTGTGGGCTGGGCCACCCCTGCTGGGCAGGACAGTGGCAGCCCTGGGGACAGCAGGCTGCCCACCCAGGAGCTCTAGGACACAGTAAGCAGGACTGAGTGATGAAAGGAAGCATCAGGCACCCAGCATCACCCTCTTGGTTCCAGGGAGGGACTGGGATGGCCTGGATGTAATCTGTGGTGACAAAAAGGGTGGAGAGGAGGACAGGGAATGGATTGCTATTTGGCTTAAACAGAGGGTGGGGAAGGGGGAAAAAGGCATTTGCTCGTTTGTTCTGTGTTATTTCTTCTCTCCTCAGTTACCTGAGTCACAGCCCAGAAGTGGAGTAGTGAGAAGAACTCTGGAAGGAGCACTGATCCTGGCCCTGGGAATACACTGTTGTGGAAGTGGAGCAGCCAGTGCATGTCCAGGGGTGTACACACAGTGTGCAATTGCCTGAAGAGAGGAGGCACCTGGGCAGACCAGTGCTGGGTAGAAAGATGACTTGGAAGAGAGAAACAGATGCTTTCTGAAAGCTGATGGCAAAGTGAAAACAAAGCCTCTTCAGGCAGCCCGAGCTGCAAGGTTAGGTAGGCCTGTGGAGGTGGGAGTGCTGCTCCCCAGAATCTGAGTGCTCTCTTGACAGTCCTCTGCTCAGAATGAAACTGCAGAAATATTGAACTGTCCCTGCAGTGGCCATGTCCATGCTTGGAAACTGAAGCAAATGGGATGCAGGTTTTTGCCTTGTAAGAGCAGAGTTCTGGGAAATTTGGGGGTCTCTGCTACTAGCAGGCACTGTCCTTCCCAAGGGAGGAAGCCTTTAGGACCCACCAGTGAAGGACTGTGAGGAGAAATCATCTGATTCTGCTGATCCCACAGGTGAGACTTCCCTGCAGTTGCTTGGACTGCTGGGTTGTGTTTACAGGCAAGGGGGAAGGGACCCTGAAAAGGTGGTGATCACTGATGCTGTTGCCTGAAAGCTGCAAGGTCTGAGCACAGTTACTGCTGGTATCACTTGGTAAGCTCTTGGGACATCAAGGAGTAACACACATACCTTGTTCTGGTGCATGCCAGAAGATGGGCAGACTAGTGGCATGACCAAGGATAGTGCTGGGAGTTCTGCTTGGAAAGCACTTTAGAAGTGGTTGGAAAATATGTTGACTGTTGCAGTGTTGATGCTGATAATTTTGTCTGTGGGAGAAGGGGTGGGTTTGGGATATGTGTCTTACATTTGCACTGGTGAAGTGTTAACTACACTGGTCTGCAGGGACAAGGGGTGGAGTTCATAATGAATACGCAGTCAGATGATGACTATGGTAAAGATGGAGTTTGAATAAGGGTGAAACAATTCCTAACATATCTTTCAATAAAGTGCAGGGTGGAATGTAAAGAACATAAATTGCAGATGGTATCAAGGGATGGCAGTGGAGACCTCTAAAACAGATATAAACACCCTGTCCCATGCCAGAATTTAAGCTCACACTACAGTGACTCAGAAATACTTCTGGAGACAGAGATGCGCTTTTTGAAGGAGATCCATGCTGAAAGTCCCTTGGACTTAATTCCAAGGGGACTGCAGCTGTTGGGTGAGCTATGCTTGAACAAGGAAACCACTGAAGGCTCTATGGGCACTGGGTAACCCATGCTGGAGAAGGTTATTCTCTAAAAAGACAGTGCTCCAAACTTCTTCATCATAGTAACATTGTACCTTTATTGTTCAATAAAAATGTGCATCTGATCTCAGTAGAGCTAAGTCTCACCTCAGCCTGGGGATTACAGGTTTTATGGATTGCTGCCTTTAGGAAGCTGCAAAGCAAACATTCTTGGATTACATTTTCATGAATTGAAAGTGGAAAATTTGTTAAGAAGTCCTTAAGGTGCTCATTTTCTTCACCCAAGGTTTTGATCTTTTGCCTTGAAACCCAGTGCGCAACTTCACGATGTGTTTGGCCGCCTGCCCAGGCGTTGGGACCGGAAAGGTGACACAGCCCCAAAAGCAAATAGCTCCTGATGTCACCTGGGGCTGTGGGGCCAAGGGCAGTGGCAGATGGTGGCTGGGCTGAAGGGGAGGTGGATGGAGCCAGAGGGGCATTGGGTGCCGGGAGAATTTGGCTGACAGGGCCAGAGGGGATGCTGGCACTTTGGGGGCTGAGCTCCCCATGCCAGCAGCCAGACCCCGAGCTGTGTGACATCAGGGACATCCCTGCCGGCAGGGGACAGCTCGGGTGGCTGAGGGATGGCCGCCCTCTGCTGCCCGCAGGGAAAGGGGAATGTGCCCTGTCCCAAGGAGAAGCCACAAGCTCAGGAGGAAACCTGGCTGAGAAAACACACAGGTGCGTGGTCGGCAGTATTCTGCTTATGGAGTTGGTTTTTGATTTTTTTTTTCCTAAGTAGGAAAATCTCCTTTCTCAGTTACTCCTGGAGTGATTAAACTGCTGTCCTTTAGTTCACATTTCTCAGATTTTTCTCCCATAACTGCCAACTATCCTCCTCAGCCTGTTGTGTTGAAACAAGAGAAATAAAAAATGGGATTGTGTAGTTCAAAGTCTCTCCCTCGCTCAATGTGGATTACCCAATCCACATTTTGACAGAAAATTATTACAGCCATTTTATTATTTTGGAGCAACTTTACTGTTTCTTTCAGATAGAATAAACAAAAGATGATCACTGAATACATATGCTGTGATTTCACTGGCTGCAGGAGGAGAAATGCAATAAGAAAGTCAGAGAAATTGATAGGAAGGGTATCAGACCAAGCTCTGAAGGAGGGCAGGATATGAGCATCTTCAGTATTCTGCATTGAATGGGTAGTCCTTGTGAGTTTTGCCCCTGCAGGGAATAGAAGACTTCCTTTTAGTCATAATTTTCCTTTCTAGTTTCGCTTAAAGAAGCCACCAAGGTGGGATCTGGACTCTGTAATTGAAGGATGGGTTCAGTCCAGATTTGTTTTCCTCTATAGTATGTCTTTTTTGTGTACTTGCAACATCGCAATTACTTCATCATTCAGGCTCTTGGCATTCTAGGCAGTATTTAGATGTAAAACCTCTGAGTATGTAGTATTTTTAACTTATGGGTTTGGAGAAGAATACTGAATGCTACCACTTACATGCTCATTGTATAGACTCTCCAGTTTCTGTTAAAGCTGAAAATAGTTGCCATCTCCTCTTTGGTCAATTTGAAGTCAAACACCTGAAAAGAGAAACAGCTTGGAATCACTTCTTTGAATAAACCAGAGGCTGTAAGCAAAATCCACATGAATAAAGAACAAGTCTGCAAGGGAGGGTAGCTGGTTAGAAGACATGACTGCTTCATGAAAAAGGCATCTCTGTATCACCAGGAATGCACTGGCAGAGGGAATAGAAAAATTAATCCAAAGTTACAATTACACATGCCAGCTGTTGCAGGGCACTTGGCAGGGTCTTGCATCTGCCACTTGTGAGAGATGCATCTTTCTGTCCTATTCCAAAGGCACATCTACAAGATTTCCATGTGTCATTTAATCTGTCTAGGCTTTTTGAAATCCCAATGACCAGTTGCAGTCAAAGACCACTGAATTAACAATAGGCAGCATGGTTTGTTAAACAAACAACTGTTTTCTTAATGCTGCTTGCTCTACATAAGCCTTTTGTGGTGTGCTGCTGCACTCAAGTGCCAGGGAAAAAACATGTGGCAATTCATCTCCAGTCTGCAGAATACAAGACACCACAGAAAGTGGCTGCTAGAATTATCTGCATAATTAAAAAGACTTGGTTCATTCCTGCTCTCCAAGTGTACTCTTAAGTTTAGCCCTTAGCAAAGTGTGTAAACAGACTAAAAGCCTGGTGTTCTTGCCTGAGCAGGGAAGAATGATAAAGGATCTTTTCCCTTGCCAAGCCATCCCTGAGGGGCAGCCCCTGCTCACTCCTGATCCCTCACCTTGAAGTTCTCTACAATGCGCTGTGGGGTGACGGATTTGGGAATCACAGCCACATTTCTCTGGATCTGGAAGCGAAGGAGAACCTGCAAGGACAGACATCTGAATCATTCCTCTAGCTCTGGAGGAAGCAGAGCTGTTCCAACAGCTGTTATCCCTGTTTCCAATCATTCCTGTCCCTGCAGCCCTGGTTGTCTGTGCAATAATACAGAACCCAGTGCAAAACAACTAAATAACTATTTAGTGCAATACAACACTGCCTGAAGAGCAGAGAGGGAAGTGGTGGAGCCTCACAGGAAAGGTCTCCTTTCCCATCCAGGTTTGGGCTAGTCAAGCCTTCCTGCTTCCCAGACTTCTATCAATATTTCATTCTCTGCAAGAGGACTTGAGGTGAAGACTCAAACATTCCAGCACTTGAAGCCAGGACAAGAAAATGTTTCATGATGATAGTCAGAGCACACCTGAGGAGTGTGCATTGCAGACCTCACAGAAAACAGACCCTGCACTGCTGACAAAGAGCCAGCCTGTCCTCTCCATTGTCAATAGCTCTCCTGTGTTACAGGAAGAGGTACCCACAGTCTGGCATCCACGTACCTGGGCTGTGGATTTGTTGTGTTTGGCTGCAATTTCCTTGATCTTGGGGTCATCCAGAAGGGAAGGATCCTCTGGCTTAGCCCTACACAGTGGAGAGATAAGAGCAGAAGTCTGTTTTGAGATCAATGGCTAATAGTACAGTCAGTGTCTCAGTGCTCCAAGCGTTATCCATGCCAGCTCCCTCACAAATTGCAAAGCAGCCTTACCACGGTCTGTCAGGAGAGCCAAGGGGGCTGTATGCTGTCACAGCAATCCCTTTGGATTGGCAGTAGTTCACCAGCTTCTCCTGGGTGAGGTATGGATTGCATTCAATCTGCCAGCAGAAGAGTACAGAGACTGATAGAATCCAGCTGTAACTCACTGCAGGGATTAGCTCCTAATGCTCTTAAAGGCTGCTCTTTGTCCTCATGGGCCTCTCTTTGCAAAGTATTATTCACCTGCTTCTACAGTGACATTTCTTGTACCTCTAGGTCTTTGCTCTGGGGAAGGAGCATTTCATAAGGCTCACCTCTGGGTTCTTTGGCATGTTCTGAGGGCCTCCTCAGATTTCTAAGCAGTTGCTTAGCAAATATTGAAAACCCCAATGCCTTGTATACTCAGCAATAATGTGGAGTAGGATGAGAAGGACATGCTGCATCTGCTCTGTTCTGCCCCCCTGTCAGTTCTAGACATAAAAGCTCCCTTTCTCATGAATTGGTGCCCCTTTCTCATGTGCTATAGGTTAGGGAAAAGATGCTTTTTTTTCCCTTTCAGCAGGCTCTTTTTTTTTGTAACTACATGCAGAGGAAGGACTGTCAGGCTTTGGAGACTGAGGGAACTCAGTACTCTTAGTGAATATGCAAGAAGTTCTGAATTCAGAACTGTAAGAGATGTCTGAGTCTGTCCAAGACCCCTTGCTGGGATAAACTTCTGCAGCTCCTGCATACAAAGGGACAGTGGCTGCTCTATGCAGCCAAAAACTGATTTTTTAATATATATATGTGTATAAAACCCCTTTATTTTTATTTTACATAAATCAGGGTAGATGCCAGGAAGCCACTAGTGTGTCAGTAAATGCTGCTTCTGTACAGAAGTTAAAATTGACCTCCCTTTCCATCTGGGTGACTGGATTGTGGATTCCTGCATGACAAAAAACACATGTTGTGTGAACAATTATCTGCTGTTAATAACAGATTGATGCCATTACTAATAACAGAACAAGTATTTTAAGAAATTCTTGTTGTAATTTGTGTACCACAACTACATTCCCTATCAGAACACAGATCTACAGCATCTTTATGTGTACTCAGAGATAATCACAGACCGTAATTGTGCTGTGTGTGCTTTGTTCTTCCTGTTTGCATCTCCTCATGCAACTCTAATTGGATCTTTATAATCCCACACAACCTGCAGTCACTTGGCAGCTCACCTGGACATTTGCAGGCTTGTGCTTCAGTCCTGGCTTGTTCAAGATCCTTTCAATCTGCTCATGGTTGAAGTTGGAGATTCCAATGGCTTTTACCAGGCCAGCATCCACCAGCTCCTCCATGGCCTGGCAGAAAGGGGAGCACAGTCAGCACCAGTGTACAAGACAGGCCCTGAAGGAATTATTCCTTGTGTGGCTTCATTTCCCTTCATGGGCAAGGAAAGACAACTGTTTGGAGCTGCAAAGATTGTCTCTTGGGGGAGAGTGACCTCTGGTGTGTTTGTGTCTTCCATCTCACCAAGGGCTCCTTTCTTGAGATGGCAGAAATTCATTCTCAGTTATTTTCACGTGGGAAATAAGGATAATTAATGATGTGTTCTTGAGCCAGTACCAGAGGGCTGTAGTGCAGGTTGTGGGTATGATCCCAACCTAATTTACTGAAAAGCTACATTGCATATGGGGCAATAAATACATAAGAACTTTGTGGCTGCTGAAGGCAATGAAAGCATGGAAAAGGCTGCCAGCAATACAAAACATGATTTCCCACCATGGCTGAACTTACCTCCCATGTATCTAGAAAATCTGTGTTGCTGGGTATAGCCATGCCTTTGTCATCTGCAGGAAACAGCTCCTCTCCTGCCTGTCAGTGAAAAAAAGTTAAATATTTAAACCATTCTTTTTATTGGTGAGTTAATACCAAGACAACTGAAGACCATGATGGCCTTAGCTACTAGTACAGAAAATATTAATATTTGTCTACATTGTTCCTGGCAATTTTGCCAGCAGTTATTCCTAGTAATAATGATGCAGAATCATTCCTACTAGGAATGTCAAATGTATCTCCCAGACCAAGCAAATGGTGACTCACTAAAACACATACAGATAAACACTTGACTTGTTTATTGTGGAATAAACAAGCTTCCTGTAGTCCTCTACTATTCCTTTAAGGGAGAACTGGAGTAGTTTTTTTTGAAGCATCTGTTAAGGTCCCAGGAACATTTAAGTCAGGTTTAAGCCAAGCCACATCTACTGAAGAAGGTTTTATGTAAACACATGGGTGTCCTGTGAGGGGAGCCTCAGCTTAAGTTGGTGGCAAATCAGAACACCCCAGATGTACAAACTCAGCAATAGAACCCCACATCTCCACATCCAGCGTGCAGCTGTCAGAGTATTATGCCGTGACACTTTTACTCAAGCTCTTTGTTCACATAAAACTAACCATGACAGCTTTGCAAGTGTGACAAACAGTTGACAAGCTCAAGAGCAACAGATAGGATGGAAGCCTTAACCTGTCTGCAGCAGAAAGAAAAAACCAAGACTAGACACAGACTGAGACATCAGATCCTTTGAAGTACATGAAGGATGAGATGTATTTCATGTACTTCTGACATGGATGTCAGAAACTCTCACCTTTTGAAATCCAAGGTCTGTGGAACAACTTTAAGGCTCCTAGAGCAAAATGTCAGCTCAATCTGTACTGTATTATGGACTCAGTGATTAAAGAAAGAAATGGAAGACAGAAACATTCTCTTGTTCTGTGATTCTGGAACATGCAGAGGGAAGAATTTCTGTCAGGCAGCGAAGTACATCCTTCCTTCCCTCAAAGCAGGAAAGCATGATTTAGCCCAAAGTAAAGCAGCATGAGTCAGTCTTGCAGCCAGGGGCCTGACCTTGTTGCTGCCTCTCCGTTATCAGGAGGGCAGAGGACGCTGTGCAGGCAGCGCTCTGGGCACAGATCAGGGCACAGCAGAGCAGGGTGGGCAGCACTGGGGCAGTGCTGGCACAGCAGGCACGGGCTCTTTCTGCAGCAGCAGAGGTGCTGCAAGTGCTCCTGGCACTGCTGAGGAGCTCTCCCAGGAGAGAAAACCAAGGGCCCTGCTGCTACTGTACCTTGAACCCCAGGGGCCAGTGCATGAGGTACAGGTCCAGGTAATCCAGTTTCAGGTCAGCAAGAGTCTTCTGGCAGGCTCCCTTCACCAGAGGCTTCTCATGAAAAGTGGACCACAGCTAGAAAAAAACCAAGGTAGATTGTGACCTCCTGGGTGAAAGCTCTTTCCTGAAGAAGGAAAAAAACCTAGCACACTTTCTGGGACCATTTCTGCCTAACATGTATTTTGAACAGTCCCATGCAAACGGAGAATGTGGAACACGTCTTAAATACAGTGACAAAAAAGAAGATTCTACCAAGTATGGGCCTGAACTATTCTCCTAATTACTCCACATTATAGCACACAGCCTTTCCCCACTACACTGCATTTCCCTTCATGCATATGCAGAGCTTTCCCCTGGGTCCTAGGTCACCTTACCTTGCTGACAACAAAGAGGTCTTCTCTTTTCACAACACCTTCCTTGATTTTCTGCTGGATCCCTTCCCCAATCTCATTCTCATTCTGGTACACATAGGCACAGTCGAAGTGGCGGTACCCGGCATCAATGGCAGCCATCACTGCAGCTTTCACCTGCCCAGCTCCAGACTGGAAAAAGCAGGTTAAGAAGATCCCAAATCAAAGCATACAGGTCATTTCTTAGTTATCTAGCAACTAAAGAAACACATACAATGGAGGTTTAAGTAGAGTTTTTCCATGCCGTGTTCTTAAAGCACTCATCATCTCACAAATGCAGGCTGCTGGGTTTGAAGCCAGCCTCTAGCCATTTATTCTAAGTCCAATCCCAAGCAGGCTCAGCCAACAGCCAGGTAGAGGAGAGCACCCAGCACTGCCAGAGATGGACCTGGGGAAACCAAGTTTTGTGCCAGGGAGCTCTGCAGTGCTTCTTGCTCAATGCTCCTCGCTTCCCAGTGCTGTGTCTAAGAAGAGAAACAGTCAAATGGCCCAGCTGGGAGAATTTTAGTTCTATGGGGAGGGCAGTGGTCTACACCTTAGTCATCCACATCACTTTGGAGTGTTGCACTGTGCTCTAGCCCAGCTTGTCCTGGGGCACATCCACCTGTAATTGGAACTTTTATGTCAGCTGCTTCCTTCAGAGACAGAGGAGGTGTGCAATTCTATGTGTTCTGTACCCTGCAAGGGCGTGTAAGAGCCGTGCACAAGGAAATGTTGGCATATCTTGTTCACACAAATGCAGCAATGTTTGTTTCTAGGCATTGTATAGATCAGTGGTTTTGTAGTCATCGTAACAACAGTGCAAACCTCTTTGTCAGAACTTGCTCAAAACGCATGAATGCTCTTCTAAAGCCATACCTTGTTATCGGATGATTCCCGGGGACCTCGCCCAGATTACACAGCAAGGAAGCAGCAGGGAAGTGCTCCAGTGCAGTGGCACGGGAAGGGGCAGGGAGAGGGGCCCGGGGAGCCGCGGGAGCCTGGTCGGGATAGCAGGGGATGGACGGATGGGTGGATGAATGGATGGATGGATGGATGGATGGATGGATGGATGGATGGATGGATGGATGGTGTCCGCGCATCCCTGGCGGCTACGGGAGGGACAGAGCCGCCGCTTCTCCCAGGCTGGGGACACCCAAGGGTCACCTCTCCCCCACGGCAGGAGGGGGACGTCGGGGACTGAGGGCACGGCGGGGAACGCGGCTTCAAAAGCAGCGCCGGGGCTGTGCCTGCGGAGACCACCGGAGGCACCGGGCATCCCCAGCAGCATCCCGGGCGGGATGGAGGGGATGGCACAGGGGACGTGTCACCGAGCCGAGCTGTCCCCGCTCCCTGCCCACCCCCGAGCGCTCCGGACCCCTCCGCAGGAGGTGGCACCGGGCGCGGACCCCGCCGCTGTGAGAGCGAGCGATCGCTGTCCCCGTTACCTTCCATGTGCCCAGCCCCAGGAGCGGCATGCTGGCCCCGGTGTAGAGCTGCACGCAGGTGGCCATGGCTCCAGCCGGGAATGCTGCCCGGGAGTGCCGCCCGCCGAGCCCTTTAACGATGGCAGAGCCGTGCCCAGCCCGGCCCCGGCCCCGCCCGCCCGGGACAGCCCCGGCCCCGCAGCCCGGGGGACACCGGGCCGGGCCGGGCCGGGCCAGCGCTGCTGCTCCCGCAGTGTGGGCTCGGGGCTCCCTCCGCAGGTGGGATGGTGTTTGTGGTAACAGGAGAAGAGAAGTGGTCTCCGTTGTAGTTATTTTAAAGAAGGGTGTTATTTTTAGTGTTGGGAGAGACTTCTTTTAAAATGTTTTCTGAAAGCTGCTGAAGAATAATAGATGTTGTGTTGAAACTTTGCTGAATGCCTGTGCTTGGAGAATCATTCAGTTGGCAGTATAATAGTGCATTTTTCTCTGTGTGCCTTTCCCACTGCAGATGCCCAGCTGCCTTTGCTCTTTTTCTGCCCTGCTTACCTGAGGGCAGGCAATAGTTTGTCTCTGTAATCCTCCTGTTTTTTGTCAGCACCATCAGCCATCCTCAGCAGGATGTGATGTTTCAGTTTACATCACAAAATAGTTATGCAACACAGTGTTTGCCTTTTACTTTTTATTTCCCCTCTGGATTCCTTCTCTGTAGAGCTGCTCTGAGCACGCTCAGACTCCTGGGGTTTTGTTCGGGGGACAATGAAATCAATGGAAAGATTGTGATATTAGGAGAACAGTGTTAAAGCCAAGCTGTTTGCATGAGAGGCCTGCTGCCATCCTAGCCTGGGGGTTTTTCCCCAATGGTTTTTTAACTGAGAGGTCTCTGTCTTCCAGAAAGGATTTTGGGCAGAAGGTTTCCATTTACTGTAATGTATCCGAGGTCCATTGTCCTGTCTCCCATAACCAAAATGCTCAAGGCAAAAGCACAAGTTTTTTTCACACCTCATTTGAGAACAAAAGCTTCTTTCTTTTTAATCACACACAAAGGCCAAGTTCTTTTTGCATCTGTCATGGGGTAAGGGAACAACAGACAATGTGATAGTGCAAAACTGGATTCACCAAGTTCATCAATGAAGGAAAAGCCTGGCAGAGAGAATGTGACATATGTACTGAAGGAGTCTTGGTACATATGAGCTATGGGTGATAAAGAGACACGAGAATGATACCTGGAAATATTAATGATGTATAATAGTGCGTGCCCCTCATAAAATACTCCAGTGAGTCAGGGTGGCCTCACCTGGGGGACATTCAGCACTCAACCCTGACCTGTGTCAGACTCTGGGCAGTGGCTCAGCACCAACACATGCTCTTACACCTCGTGTCCTCATCATTTTGGATATCTGCATGGGTGTAGTCATGTTTCCCCATAGTCTGTTTTATTGAGGGCTTGTAAAGCTGGATCGATGTCAGCACAGAGCAGTGCACACTTTCACCACAGAGCTTTCCCAGAACTTCCAGTTATTGTTCTCCTGGCACTTTCACACCATATGTACCAAGACTCCTCCCACAATTCCTGTCTGCGCCAAGTGGTCAGTCATGGTTCATTATATCCAGTTGTTTTAACTCCTAATCACAGTAAGTTCTTGATGCTCCTGTGATATTCAGTGTCTCAGCCTTTCTGTCATCTGCCAAGCACCTTTCATCCATGCACTCACACCTACAACCCAGTGATGTACAGTGCAAGTAGCTCAAGCTTGTCCTGTGAATTCACCCACTGCACACTGAGTTAAACACAGTACAGCACGAGCACTAAGTCAGTCAGCATTGGGCCCTAATACTATTAACCTTCACAAAAGATATTTTTTGTTGATCAAGTGAAGTCTCTTGACCACTCAGCTCTCAAGACACAGCTGAAACTCCACATGCCTTTGTGAGAGCCCACAGCTTGTTCTGGTGTGGATGTTAGGGATCAGAACGCAGATGTCCTGCAGGTGCCCCGTGCCTGCCAGCCCAAGGCACACGCGGACACCTGAAGTGCCACACTGTCACAGCACCTCCCAGCTGTGCTAGCACTGCCCAGCCAGGCCCACCTGCACCCTCCACCAGGAGGGAGAGGCTGTGCAGGGGAATCCTTCACTCATTCACATGGTTACAGTGAGCAGAGACCTGTCCCAGTGACCCAGCACAGCCTGAAGGGAGCACGACACTGCTCCAGAGGCAGGCTCTGGGCAGCAGCTCAGCACTAACATCTCCCACTTCCACCAGGCACCCTCTGCTTCTGTGCTGTGCCAGACACCTGCCTAACACTGCTGATCTCCCCTCTCCCCCAGTCTGTTACTCTGGGCTTTTAACAGCCAGATACCAGCACTGGCTACCAACCAAATCAGCCCACAGTGATAGCAATGCAGTTTTCCAGCAGTTTCAGGTGTTGGTCTCCTGTGCTTGTTGACCCACAGTCCATACTAAGGCTCATCCTGTTCAACTGTTCTTTTCAGCATTGCTGTGACAATGCTTGTTATACCAAATTATTCAGCTTTTGATCAAGACAAGATCTCAATGCTCTTGTGACATAATTGAAAATTGAAAAGGGATGATTATTTACAATTACATTGTTAATGCAAGCTTCTTGGTTTGTTATTTTTAACATTAGAATAAAACTTCCAAACCAGCAGTAATTCAAATATTTTTATTTTAGTCAAGAATGAAATTGAACACCAATCTCTGTACAGTTTCAGCCTGTAAAAAAGGAACTGAAATAAGGCCCAGTATGAGTGGCTATTCATCTCTAGGTCTGGACACTTCTCTCATTTATTCTTATTTCCCAGAAAGCTTTGGGCTGTACTCTAGAAGTTAATTTTGTCTTTTACCTTCAGGCAGTGATCATGTGATGATTCAGGATGGATTTTTCTCCTGCACTTACATATCCTTAACCCTGCAGCCTTAAGTGGTGCTGATGCAAGACAGCAGATAAAAATCAATTGCTAGTTCCCTTTCTGTTTTCTCCTTTGCTATTTCAGCCATGCAGAGACACTCATGTAATGAGAATTATCATAGCCCACATTTTGTTCTTCAGAACAACTGTACAATTTCCTTCCACCAAAGAAGAAAGCCCAAAGTCAGTAACACATATCCTGTGCCTTTGCTGGGAAGAGGGATACAGTGTGTCAGCTACATAGTGCACAATTTGAGGCAATGGTAGAAGCTCATTAGACCCTGGGGGCCTGAGAGAGGGCAGGGAAAAAAACATCTTCAGTATTCTGCATTGAAAGGGTACTCCTTGTGATTTTTGCACCTGGAGGAAATCAAAGAGGAAAGATTACTCAAGGCTAAAATAATTGCTATATAGAACAACAGTGGGTGTACAGAGGAGCCTTCAAAAGAGGCTCTGAACTGAGTAACTGCAGAGTGAACTTAAGAGACTTGATAGTATAGAAACAGCCTACAGGACCAACAAGTTCCAGCCTTTTTCTGTAATTCAGGCACTGAACAGTGGTGGGACCATGTTATTTTCTAGATACAGAGTTAAAATTCACACTGCTTACAGAGACAGCAGCAGTTTCTGTGGCCTTGCAGCCAAGAGTTCCTGTCTTGGTGCATACCTGCAAGCAGCTGTGCTTTGTGCTGCACAAGAGATGGTCATTCCCCACCACAACCACCTGTGTAAGAGCTGACATCAATTTATAATACCCCACAGAAAAAAATTATGAAATTAGTTTAAAACTGCCTAGTGCTCGTTTCTCCCATATGGACACAGCCAAAATTATCAACTAGAACTCTCATTTTGGAATTCCAGACATACAAAGTTTCCTGGAGAATGGATTCACAACGAATACACAGCATGACTTATCCTTGCCTTTCAGTCAATAAAGTGGAAGTAGAACAACAGATGCTTCATCCCCAAAATTATTTCAATTTCAAAATATACCCAGTTTGAACAGCTATACCAGTTCCCGTGAGATCAGGATAAAGGTCATTGAAAATGTAAGAGTTTGAAGGACACAAACTGTCACTTACGTGACCATTGGACAGATCCTCCAGTTTCTGTTCAAGCTAAGAAGGGTGGCCATCTCCTCTTTAGTCAGTTCAAAGTCAAACACCTAAAAAGAGAAAACCAGCTGGATTTAACTTCTTTGAACAAATCAAATCAAAACGAAGCAAGATTCACGAGATTAAAGAACAAGTTCATATCAGAAAGGATGCTGGGTACAAGTGATGGATTCATGAAACACAGAAAGGAAAAGAAGTATCTTTGGATTTTCCAGACTCTACTTCCCAGGCAGAGGGAAGAAACAGAAGAACAGGATGTAAAGTGCCTGATAGTTTTATCAGCACACTGTTTCCAACAGCTCTGTCTGTTCTTCACTGTAGTTTTCTCTGTAGCCCTGACTTCCAGGCAGACAAAAAGAGCCCAGCCCTCCTGCTGCAGGAGGCCATGGCAAGGGTGATAAAGGATCACTGCCCAGCCATCCCTGAGGGGCAGCCCCTGCTCACTCCTGATCCCTCACCTGGAAGTTCTCCACAATGCGCTCTGGGGTGACGGATTTGGGAATCGCAATCACATTTCTCTGGATCTGGAAGCGAAGGAGAACCTGCAAAAAGAGACAACTCAATCCCTCCTCCTTTTCCAACAGCTTTTTCCCTGAGCTGTACCCATTTCTGCAGAGCTGCATTTCAAACCATCCCTGGCCCTGCAGTCCAGGCTGCACTGCCTGGAGAGCAGAGAGGGAAGTGCTGGAAGCCCCCATGGAAGGTCTTCTTTCCATTCTGGCTTTGTCAATTCCTTTTCTTAGCATCCAGAGGTTTTGCACTATATACAAGGCTTTCATTTCTTCAAAAGGACTTGAGATGTGACAACTGAAGATGAGTCAAGAAAATGTTCTTGACTGCTGGCCAGAGTTAGTAGCAGGCCACAGAACGGACAGCCTGCACTGCTTTTTAACAAGACAAAAAGGCAGCACTGTTCACAGGTAACACCACAGAGGCTGTTCCCTCTCTTCAGACATAGTTTCCTAAATTGCTGTGTTACAGGAAGGGGTATCCACTGTCTGGCACCTACCCACCTGTGCTGGGGTTTTGTTGTGTTTGGCTGCAATCTCCTTGATCTTGGGGTCATCCAGAAGGGAAGGTGCCTCTGGCTTAGAACTAGACAAAGTGGGGGAGAAAAGGATGAAACAACACAGAATCACTTAAGAAAGATTCTATCTAGCCCCATTAATTAAATAAAATAAAAAAATATATATATACACCTGCCCCATTACTCAGTTAGCCATAAATCACATGAACCCCCTTGGAAATTACCCGTCAGGACGTCCAAGGGGACAGTATGCTGTCACAGTGATCCCTTTGGAGTGGCAGTAGTCAATCAGCTTCTCCTGGGAAAGGTATGGGTGACACTCAATCTGCCAACACAGAAGCACAGACTGAGAGCTGTGAAACTACTGTAGTCTTCCCTTGCTCCAGAGGTTTTTCTGAATCCTAATATCCTAATTATAGGTTGCCTTCACCCCACCCTGCAGGTGGCCTGTGTGACAATACAAGACTATAATTCTATAGTCAGGGCACCAACTTTTAGACTGACTTTTTACGTGCTTTTTGGATTTTTTTCTGAGAGGCTTTATAAAAGTCAATCATTATGTCAGAATGATCCCTCATATGTGGATTCTTCATGCCTCGAGAGAGAATGGTTCCTAGGAAAACACTCCAAAGTTTCAACAAGATGAGACAAAAAGGAAATATTCTGGTTCTGTTTGTATGAAGAAATGTCCAGAGAGAGGGATTTAAAGTACATGTTTTGTCTACTTTGTTCTCCCTTTTTCCACTTCCTCATTTAACTGTAATCATAACTTTATAATCCTTGAGAAGTATTCCCCTGCAGTCACTTTGCAGCTCACCTGATTATTTGCAGGCTTGTGCTTCAGTCCTGGCTTGTTCAAGATTCTTTCAATCTGCTCACGGTTGAAGTTGGAGATTCCAATGGCTTTTACCAAGCCAGCATCCACCAGCTCCTCCATGGCCTGGCAGAAAGGGGAGCACACTCAGCAGGCAGTGGGTAAGACATGACTGAACACATTTTTTCCTGACATGCTTTGTCTTCATGGGAATCACATCTTTAAAAGCACATTTTTAAAACCGTGTGCTTCCGTGAGATCTTTCCAACTAATTCTGCATCCATGGCTGCACATCCTGCAGCTGCTGAAGCCAACACCACTGCTGAGGAAGATGATGTGACTCTTCCACTCGGGATGAACTCACCTCCCATGTCTGCAGGATATCTGTGTTGCTGGGGATAGCCATGCCTTTGTCATCTACAGGGAACAGCTCCTCTCCTGCCTGTCAGTGAGAGAGAAAGTGATTGAAAATCTCTTGACAAGTCCACTTGAATGCTCTCAACTACAGTATCTTAAACTTCTAGAGCAAGAATGCTGATTCTTGTCTACACTCAGTCATTCCTTCCTGAGAAGTGGAAGGAATTTAAGGCATTTTTGCCAGTGACCATTCCCCGTAGAACAGGTTTTTCTGCTGGACCCTGGAAGTGATGGCTCACCCAAACACCCACAGGGAAGCAAACCAGTCCAAGCTGCAGCCTCCAGTCTCACAGGTGCTCCCTTCAGGGGCTGTTCTTTAGTTCCCACTTAGCAAGAACTGTTTTGTTCTTTCTCCAGGGGGGCATCAACACTTTGGTCTACACAACACCAGATCTACCTTTTGAAAAGAGCTCTGGTGTGCACTGACAGTTCTTCCATGACAAAGCTCAGTGCAAAGACACCAACACTGGGAAAGTTGGAAGAGCCTCTGTGTACAAGTTATGAAAAGATGCCAGGACTGAACTGTGTTTAGCAGCTGTTTGCTGCTGTCACCATGAGACAGCTTCATTTTCATGGCCCTGTTCATATAAAGTTAAAATAAAGCATGCAAAAAAGATGAGCATCTCAAAGGCAACAGGTAGAATGGGGAGGGAACAGACTGAGAGAGGATAGAAAGGCTGTGACTAGAAATATTCAAACTCAGACATCAACTCCTTCTCTGATCTTGGGGGGGCCTAAACACTCTCACAGAAGTTTCAACTTTTAAATTCCTGTCTCAGTGGAACAACACTAAGGCTTCCACAAGCAAGGCCAGCTCAGTCTGTACTGCATTAAGGACTTGGTGATTAAAGAGAGAAATGGAAAACAGAAATGCTTTCTTTTGCTCTCTGATTCTGTAGCACACAAAGGAAAACTGCAGAGAAGCAGCAAAAAGCAACCCTCCTTCCCACAAGGGGTGATTTTGAGATTAACACACACTGGATTCACGAGAGAAAAGGAAAGAGAAATGTTTTATGCTTGGAGCTGGGAGAGCTGCCTCTAGTTTCTCTATATTTGAGTCAGATTGCCATCATTCCCAGGATCAAAGGGGTATGAAAACAACTGCCTCTGGAGCAGAGACCAAGAGCCTGAGTCACACAGAATCAAGCTGAGCACCAGAGCAGTGCTGGCACAGATAACAGGCATGTCATTGTCTTTGTCAGCCAGAACAATTGTTGGGCTGTTAAGCCAACCACAAGAAACAAAGTTAAGGGCGTTGCTGCTCCTGTACCTTGAAGCCAAAAGGCCAGTGGACAAGGTAGAGATCCAGGTAACCCAGCTTCAGGTCCGCAAGAGTCTTCTGGCAGGCTCCCTTCACCAGAGGCTTCTCGTGGAAGGTGCACCACAGCTGGAGACAAAAACAGACTGTGACCTCCTGGTTAATGCTCTCCTGCACAGCCCAGGAATGCTCCCTGTTCTTTGGAATGGGGTGTGGAATGAGGCCTGCTCTGTGCTCTTCACCTGCAGCGAGGTCTGGGCTGTGTGGCAGCGCAGGAAACAAGAGAACGGCATGAGGAATTAACTCACTGACATTACAAACTTCTCCAGTGCTACGGCGTTTAACCACGTTAAATGTTACATGTTCCTCGCACAGGTAAAACCAGCGCGTCCATAATCCATGACCATCTGAGCCATACCTTACTGACCACGAAGAGATCCTCTCGTTTCACAACGCCTTCCTTGATTTTCTGCTGGATCCCTTCCCCAATCTCATTCTCATTCTGGTACACATAGGCACAGTCGAAGTGGCGGTACCCGGCATCGATGGCAGCCGTCACCGCAGCTGTCACCTTCCCTGGGGGGGACTAAAGGGAAAAAGGGCAGCAGAGGTCTCGGTGAAGGATTCTCAGCTGCTTCCCCGTCCCGCAGCGCGGTGCCCGCCTCACCTTCCATGTGCCCAGCCCCATGAGGGGAGCGCTGGCGGCCCCGAGCCGCACGTACCCCGCCATGCCCGCCATGCTTCCCTCCGCGCCCGCGGCCAATCAGCGCCGCCGCCCCGCGCGAGCCCGCCGCGCCAACCAATCAGCGCCCCCGGCTCCGCGCGAGCCCGCCGCGATAGCCAATCAGCAGCGGAGCCGGCAGCCAATGGGGCCCGCCGGGCGACCATGGGAGATGCAGCGGCGGGGAGCCCGTGTGGAAGGGAGCCCGGGCGCGCTCCGGGCGTTCCCCCGGGAGAAGGGCGAAATTCCTTACGGAAAGATAAAGGCTCAGTGCAGAGGGGTGTGCCGGCCCGGATCCTGCGGGGATCAGCGTCCCTGTGCCACGGGGTGTCCGTCCTCCTTGTGCCATGTCCCGGGTGTTGTGGCGCCCGCTCGGTTCCTTCAGAGTGACACCACCATGGGACAAACAGTTTCACTTTGGGGTGAGTTTGCGAGTGATTTCGGAAATGATCAGTACAAATCGCTTCCTTTTAAAGGCTGAGGGAAAGCGTCTTTTAGTGTGTTTTCCAAGCTACTGAAGGACGCTGAGTTTACAGCGAATGTCACAATGATCGCCTCGTCCCTCTGCCCTCAGGGAGGCGCAGAGCGTACTTCAGAAGGAAACACAAAAGTGTACAAACAAACAGCAGGCGGCCTTTTAATTTCACTTTAGAAACTGACTTTGCAATTTCGGAGAGGCAAAATAACGCTGTGTGGATGGCGTGTTGAAAGCGCAGTGAAAAAGAAATTAATTTATCAACAGGATCCTCCAAGTGCTCCATAACAGCCTGTCAGGGCTGCTTGGGAGGCTTCGCTGTTTGCTTGTGCTCGGAGAATTCCTTCAGGTACAAACATAAATCTGAAATATATACAGTGGTGTGATTTCCCTGCTTGATTTAACTGAAGGCAGACAAAATAATAATTTTTCCCTTTAATCTTGCCCCAGGTTTCTGGCAGTGCTGTCAGCTGTCCTCTGCAGGATGTGGTGTTGCAGTTTCACCACACAGGAGAGCAGGGCTGAGAAATGCAATTTGTTCTTTCTCTACTTTCTTCTGTGAGCTGATGTTCTCCTGTGAAGGCTGGTGCTTGTTTTTCCCAAGGCATGCTCTGAGAGACACCTTGGTGTTTTAGGAGAGGATTTTGGGCAGAAGGTTTTGTGTTTTGCTTTGTCTGCCTTGCCCAGACCGTGCCAGTCCCCGTGAGGTGACAATTTCTGTCCTGAAGGTGTGGCTGGGCTTGTCAGATGATGGCAGGGCCTTCGAGAAAAGAGTGTATGTTGGAACAGAAAGTTTACATTGCTGAATGGTGTGCATTGGTTCAGCTTTCAGATGCTTGTTAAGGCAGGAATAAAACGGGGGTAGAGATTTAATCTGATTTTAAGACATTGGCCTCTTTCTTGCAGTGAGTTCAGATCAAGCCAGGAGCATCCTCTGAGCTCCCACCAATCTCTTTGTGTCTTCTCATTTTTTTTTTTTCTGAAGATCTGTGATAATTCATGTATTTGTCTGTGAAAAACAGGGCTGTGGCTGGTGAGGGGGGCACAAGGGGGGTGCTGAGGGATGGCAGGGGAAAATGCTGAATGTCCCAGGCAGGATCTGTGTCCCCACAGTGCAGGTGACTGCAACCCACCCCTCTCTGCACCTCTGGGTGGGAGAGTTTTGTGTTTTTCCTACAGTAGACAGAAAACTTTCCACCAATTAAGTTTTTTACATTTTAAAGTTCATTTTATTTAAAATGCATGACACCTCTGATGAAATTGTGGATCTGGGGGGTGTGTTTGTCAACATCTGGTTTCTGCTGATGCAAGACTGAAGGCAACCAGCACCAGTGGTGCTGTAGAAAACATTATTTTTTTCTTCCAAAAACCCCAAATGTTGTGGGATAAACATGCCATGTCTTCACTGGCAGCACCAGGGGAGATGACACCAAAAATCTAATGAAGGCCATGTTAAAAGCACCTTCAGTATTCTGCATGGAAAGGGTATTCCTTGAGATTTTTGGACCTGAAAGAAATGAAAGTGGGAGTGTTATTTTCACCTATGATTTAAATGTGATTTAGAGATATGTTGTGTGAATGGAAGAGCCACCAAGAGATCTGCATCACAGAGTTACAGCAAGAATAGGCAGAGATACATGTTCTCCTTTCTCTCATATACAGAGAGATGAATTGAACATCCCATTTTTTTTGTAATTCAAGAGAGTTTCCTGAAAACTCAGAATTGAAAATTAGAATGTAGTTTGCTTTAATTTTTTTTGTTGTTTTGGTTGAACATCCCATTTTTTTGTAATTCGAGAGAGTTTCCTGAAAACTCAGAATTAAAAATTAGAATGTAGTTTGCTTTAATTTTTTTTGTTGTTTTGTTTTTAAAGTGAAAACATTAAGCCCTGTCCTGAAAATGTTATTTTTTTGGGACAAACCACTTGGAGTTTGAGTTGGTGTAATTTTTAAAAAAATTGAATTCCATGTTACCTAGAAGCTGTGACACAAAATTCCTTGTAAAGAATATTCAGGATTTAAGATTTAGAAGAAAACAAGGGGCATCACTTACACGTTCATTTCACAGATCCTCCAGTTTCTGTTGAAGGTCAGAATAGTTGCCATCTCCTCTTTAGTCAGTTCAAAGTCAAACACCTAATTAGAGGTACAAGAGGAAATCACTTCTTTGAACAAACCTAAGAGAAATACAAGAGCAGCTCCACACTGGAGAATCCACTTTCACACATGGACCACTGAATTAAGAAGAACAACTTGTTTTATGGACACGAGGGATTATTTTATGAACATTGCTGATTCTAGGTGAGATGTTTCTGGCATGTTGCTGTGTGGGGATTCCAAGCAAGCTGTGGCTGCTCATCCATCCATGGAACAGGGAACGATATCATGTAAGGATTGCTAATTAAACTCTCAAGAATTAGGCCTGGGTTAACACTCAGTGAAGTGTAGTTATGCAGGTAAAATGTAAATTAAGCAGGAAGAAGGAAGAGCCCAGCCCTCCTGCTGCAGGAGGCCATGGCAAGGGTGATAAAGGATCACTGCCCAGCCATCCCTGAGGGGCAGCCCCTGCTCACTCCTGATCCCTCACCTGGAAGTTCTCCACAATGCGCTCTGGGGTGACGGATTTGGGAATCGCAATCACATTTCTCTGGATCTGGAAGCGAAGGAGAACCTGCAAAAAGAGACAACTGAATCATTCCTCCTGTTCCAACAGCTTTTTCCCTGAGCTGTACCCATTTCTGCAGAGCTGCATTTCAAACCATCCCTGGCCCTGCAGTCCAGGCTGCACTGCCTGGAGAGCAGAGAAGGAAGTGGTGGAGCCTCACAGGAAACCTCCCTTCCCATCCAGGTTTGGGCCAGACCACTCCTTTGTTTGCACCTAGGATTTTAGCAGTCTGTGCAAGGTTTACATTCTCTGCAAGAGGACTTGAGAGGGGAAGTCACATCTGAAGGTGGTCGAGAATCTTTTTGATGGCCTAAGAGTTAATAGTGTGTCCTGGAGGTAATATCATAAAAAAAATCTGCATTGTTAGGGAAAAATCAGAGGAGTGGCACAATTCATGGGGAAGGGCAAGAGTTTCCAATTCATTGGGAAGGAGTACCCACCTGTGCTGGGGTTTTGTCGTGCTTGGCTGCAATCTCTTTGATCTTGGGGTCATCCAGAAGGGAAGGATCCCCGGGCTTAGCCCTACACAGAGAGAACAAATCAGTGGCAAGAAACCTCCACAGAAAGATTCAGCACAGCAAAAGAGATCTGTGTTTAAATAAGAAATGAGTGGTGTATGTGTAGTCTCAGTGCTTGAGTCATAACCCCCAGCAGCTCCCTGGCAGATTGCAGAGAAAATTTACCATGGTCTGTCAGGAGAGCCAAGGGGACAGTATGCAGTCACAGCCAGCCCTTTGGACTGGCAGTACTTGATCAGCTTCTCCTGGGTGAGGTATGGATGAGATTCAATCTGCCAACACAAAAACAAAGAGCCTGACAGTGGCAGAACTGCTGCAATATTGTTGTGCTCCATAAGTTATCTCCTAGTTCAATTAGAGGCTGCTTTTTTCCCTAATTTGACAGTGGCTTGCATGACAATACCCATCCTTATTATATTAAATCACCTATTTGATACAAAGTGCTTATACAGTTTTTGCTGGGGGGCATTTCACAAAGCTCATCTCTGCCTTCTTTATTATTCCAGAAAGGCTGTTTTCAGGGAAATTCTCCAACATCCTTAAACAGTGGTTAAGCAAGGTGATAAAATTAAAAAAAAAAAAAATGTGCTCCTGGCACTGCTGAGGAGCTCTCACAGGAATGAGACCTGCTACTGCTGTACCTTGTAGCCAAAAGGCCAGTGGATGAGGTAGAGATCCAGGTAATCCAGCTTCAGCTTGGCAAGACTCTTCTGGCAGGCTCCCTTCACCAGAGGCTTCTCGTGGAAGGTGCACCACAGCTGGAGACAAAAACAGACTGTGACCTCCTGGTTAATGCTCTTGGGTGCTGTCCTGCACAGCCCAGGAATGCTCCCTGTTCTTTGGAAGATGATGTGGAATGAGACCATCCTCGTGCTCTTCAGATGTGGCAAGCTCTGGGCTGGGCCTGGCCTGTGGCTCTGGGGGCAGTGTGTGCCAGTCTCAGATTCCATGAGTTCACCCATCATTTGTGCCACTCCTTTTCCCCAGGGTCTGCCTTGGCAGTAGGGGGCTTTCAGAAGCAGTGGTGTATCTGAGTGTTGTTCCTGAGCGTGCACAGAACTCTGCACTGCATGTAGCAGGCAAAGCCAAGAAGGTGTAAGACAAGCCACAAAGAGTGGTTGCCAGCAATCTTAGGTAAAAAGTAACTCCAGATTCCAGCTAAGTAGCCTGATTTTTGTAATGAGAAAGAAAGCCCACCAACCCCACCTTCCCTGGGCCACATGCTGAGCAGATGACATTGTCTCAGGGTGCCCAGAATGACACCTCCAATGGCAGGGAGACCCCTTTGGCAGTGCTCTGAGCCCAGCTGCTGGAACAAGCACCAGGCAGTGACAGCCTGTGTGCTCTGCTGTGCTGTAGCATCAGCAGGGTGTCATTAGCAAGCTGCTAATGACACTGAGTGGTCTCTGACCTCTGCATCACTACCTTGCTTGGGGCTACCTGGTCCCCTCTGTCTTTTCCCGCTTCCCTTCTTTTCCACTAATCTATACATCCCCCAGGACTGCTGGGTCACAGCAGGGTACAGACACAGTGTATCCTTCATAACTCTCCCTACAGCATGGGGAAAGCTGTAAGCTTGTGTCAGGAGTCACCTGAATGCTGTTCTGATTTCCTTTTTCCTACAGCATAAAGTTTGTCTCCATTTCTTACCTTCCTGCTAGGAAAATACTCCACACAAAGCATTCCCTCAGCTGTGCTCCGGGCTGCAGGATCATTGGATCCTTACCTTGCTGACAACAAAGAGGTCTTCTCTTTTCACAACACCTTCCTTGATTTTCTGCTGGATCCCTTCCCCAATCTCACTCTCGTTCAGGTATGCATAGGCACAGTCGAAGTGGCGGTACCCGGCATCGATGGCAGCCATCACTGCAGCTTTTACTTGCCCAGCTGGAGACTGGAAAAATGCATAAATATTAAGAATCTCAAAACAGTACTTGTTAAAGACCTGTATTCTAGCAAAATAAAACCAGGGAAACCATGTTAGGGGAAGCAATTCCCTCCCAATCCAGGTTGGTGGTTTTTTTTTTTTTCCTTTACAAGAACACTATTTCTTGCAGTGATAAACATGGACTCCAGGGTTGGAAATCAACTTCCAGCCATTTATCTATAGCTCCACTTCAACTCACTCTCAGCCCACCAGCCAGGCAGAGCAGAGCCCCAGGCACCAGGACAGCTCTCCTGAGCTGCAGCAGGGGCACTGCAGTGTTGTGCCTGGGAGCCCTGCAGTACCTGTAGCTCTTACCTTCCAGGTGCCCAGCCCCACCAGGGGCATCTTGGCAGTGGTGTTTAGCTGCACGTAGGTCGCCATGGTCCTGCACTCCCTCCTGGTTGCCTCACCACAGCTGCCTCTCGCCTGTCTGGTTTCACGGTGGTCACTGGCCAGGGCAGGGGACAGTGCTGGGGTGTCACTGGTGCTCTGGGTCCTCCCATATCCGGCAAGCAAGGCTGTGGCTTTTTCCCTGTACAGCCAGTCACAAAGGTTAATGTGAAAGCTGAAATCAATTAAAACTTGACGAGGTGATTTACTTGGCGTGGCAGCAGTGCACCCTGCGGACCTTTCCCTTATCAAAAGATAAGGGTTGAGGGTAGGTGTGTCCTGATTGGGCTGGTGTTTCTGCTGGGATCAGCTCCTGCAGTGCCCTGTCCTGCCCCTGTGTCTCTCTTGTGCCGTGTGCTGAGGTGTTCTGACACCCTGTTGCAGTTCCCCCATAGATTTCCTGAGAGAGAAGGTTCCATTCAGTGAAAGGGCCCAGGTTTCATTCCTGCCCAGTCCCAGGGTAGGGTGTGATGCAGAGGCCCCTTGATCCCGAGCTGCTCCCTCACTGCTGGGTGTGTGAGTGTGAGCTGAACCCTTGGCTGGAGCAGTGTGTCCCCACCACAGTGGTGGTGGCCTGGGCTGGTCTCCCCTTGATGGAGCCTTGTCACCTTGTGTGCTGATGCTGGAGAAACCTCAGTGTGACATTGCAGAGGAAGGAGTTCCATTTCACCTTCCAAAGGTGTTGGAAACCACTCCTCAGGCTGAAAGGGGTAGAACAGGGAAGTTCACATGCATGCCAAATGTGAGAAGTAAAATTAAGTCCCTGTTTTTTCACAGTCTTAACAGGATCATCCCTCTGGTAAAATTTCAGAACTGTCTTTTTTCTTTTCTTCACTTCTTCTTGTTTTATTATTGTGGGCAGCAGGCATATCACTATGGCTTGTTTTTTTCAGCAGCCAGTGCAGTCATAAAGGAGTTTAATAATGCAATGACATGTGAGTGTAGAAGAGAAAAGGTATCCTGTAGTTTCATGGTCATTGTGGATGCCATATATTATTACTGCCACAAACTAACACACCCTTTAGCACAAAACCAGAGGAGGATCCAGGGTGGATGGATGTGTTTTAATGTTTGCACACACGGGGGCAGAGTTAAACTTGTGTGTGGCTACAGCTTTTGCATTTCTTCAGTCTTAACTCAGCAGATTGAATTGGGTATTGTATTCCTGATATTTTGTAATAATGAGAAGTTGGAAAGTCTCTCTTCCTCTGCCTCTTTTCCTAAAAAAGGATAAGAAGAAAAAAAAATAAAGGTGGATTACATTTGTAATAAGTAGACTTGAAAATTTTCTGGTAGGGACTCAAAAGATACAAACCTGGGTTTAAAGAGGAAATTAGCCAGTTATCATCAATTTTCTGATTTGTCTGATCCTTAAAGACACAAAAAAGAATTTCCTTTTCCCTGCTGTCTTTTGCACTGAAATGTATGAGGCATTCTCCTGCTTCAGCTCACCACTTGTCTCAAAGATGTTCCAAAACTTGCACTTTTAAGCATTGTTGTGCACATGGAGAGGAAATCAAGTCTGTTTTCTCCCTCCTCTTAACAAGGCGCTTACCTTGAACATTTATCTCTGAGGACAAGCATGAGGACTATCTAAAATTTAGTATAGTTTGATTTATTCCACCTGGGAGCACTCTCCTGTGCTCAGCAGCTCCAGCTTGTTTTTGACTGCAGCTACCTGTGGGGACTGTGGGCCACGTGCAGCTGGTGAGAGGCAGAGTGTGCTGCACAGACCTGGGTTGTTGAGTGCACATTTGCAGCCAGAGGCTGCTTCCATTGGGAAGTTTGCCATGGATTCAACATGGAAACGAGCCATTTGTTCAAATGTCTGCCAGCAGCTCTTTGTTCTGCCAGTGCAGTACCAAACTCTGCCTAACCTATTCTGCATGCTGGCCCTGGTGTGCTGGGAATGGCTGCATGTTGTGATTTCAGCACTGTTTCCTCATCCCCAGAGATCTCAGTGCAGCAGCAGTGGCTCAGCAAAATGGGGAGAGAAAATTCCTCAGCTCTGCATCCCAGTGTTGGTTTGGCTGTGCTGGACTCTGGGGGACAAACCAAGAACAGTAAGGGGAAGGATTGACCTTTTCCTTCTTCCCAAGGACATTCCCCACTCTCTAGTATAAGCCAGTGAGTTCAAGAAGTGCTGGGATATCATGCAAGGCTGAGAAAGTAGCTGCTCAAAATGGCCTTTTTTACACTTTTTCTCATGCACTGTATGTCACACTCTGGAGAAAGATGAGCTTTCCAGAAGGAGTAGTCACAGCCTGACCTTTCCACAGCACTGGGCACCCCAGAAGCCTGAAACTAATATATTTTGGGTTCTGAGAAAAACCCAGCCAGCTGTGTTCTGAAGCTGGAGTAACTTTTACTGTTAATAGAGGAAAGGGGAAAATCTGGGGAACATAAAGTTGAAACTACCCTGAAGAGGAACCTTTCAACTTAGCAGAACTGCAAGAAGCTACAGTTCTTGAGAACTACATCAAATGGGGTGGTGGTTTGGTGATAAAGAGAAGTGTAACTTGCCAACAAGTGGGTACCTGAGGGTAAACAGGACAGGAAGATATAGTTAATAAAACTGTCAGGCAGTGGGGAGCAGACCCCTGGAGGCAGTGGAGGAGGTGTTGACAGCAGACAAGGGCAAAACAAGGCATGTTCATGATATTCCCAAAGAATAATATAGTTATATTTTCTTCTGAGCCTTGTCTACATGAAAATCTTGCACCGTTTCATTATGCTGATGCAAATGCCTTTTTTGGACACATATCAGTTGAAGTATGTTATATATTGATTTAGCTTAAATCCCTTCCTTACCACTTCAGTTAAAAGTGTAGAAACGACTCCAGCAAAATAACATCCATCCTCCTAAAGACTTCACATTAACAGCATCAGCTTTTGAAATGGTTTAATTAAACTGCAACTTCCTTGCACAGGCCAGGACTGGTTGCTGTGGGAGCAAAAACATGCCAGTGTCTTTTCTTTAACTTGTAAAGAGAAACCTTCTGATCACAGACTGGAGAGGTGGATTAATGTGGGACTGGCAAATACTTTGCTCAATTTTCTCTAGGTCAAGCCCTGTAAAAAGAGCAGGTACCAAAGCATCAACACGGACCAAACCTTCTCAGTTGTTTCTGTGGGAGAATGGGCTTTGTAATGAGGGGATAGGCAACCTCAATTAAATAGGAAGAACACCATGGCCAGCATCCAAACCCATCTCATCTATAAATGGAAAATTTGCCCATCCCAGACCTACATTCCTGTCCAGTTGTGTTGGTAGGCATGGTTATCACAGGAATGAGATTTTCCTTTCTCCTATATACAGACTGTAGGTTTTCCAAAGCTCATCACTTTAGAGAACAGTTGACTACTTTTCTTGCCAAGTAGAGGCTCTTGTTCTCATGGAAAAATATTTTCAAGGTTCCTTTCAAGTTTCAGCAGTAAGCCATGTCTGGTTTTGACAAGGAAAAGGATGCTTTGAATGTCCTAAGAGTGGAGGAAGAGATATGTTTTCCCTTTGAAAAAACACAAAAACTTTGAAAAGTGTTGGAAATATTGGTTTTTCATGTTTGAAAAACAAAACAAAATGAAGCACACTATAAAACCAATGAGTTCATCTTGATTAGGAACAACACGAAAAATACCACTGTGGAATCTGTACAGTTAGAGCTGAATAGAAATTGCTTTATAACCTGAACTCGTACACAACAGGGGAGCCAGATTGCTTTAGCTGGCTGAGTTACTCAGGTTTTGTAAATACGAGAGCAGAACCTCATGTGGCGTTTCTCCCGTCACATGGCAGGACCCGTGGGCAATCTGAACATTTAGTGGGGATGTGGAAAGTGCAGTGATTGCTGCAGAAGTTGTGCTCATTGTCCTTCACTAATCCATGGCTGTGCAGTTGCTGCACTCTGTGCTCCAGGTCTGCTCTAGGGTCGGTCAGACGGGCTCCCGCACTCTCAGCATCTGTCATTTCCAGAAGGAATTCAGGATGAGCAGGGAGGAAGCCACGGCTGAACATTGTTCTAGCACGAGGCTTCCAGCAATTGTCTTGGCTGGGGACTCTGCTTGTCCTGCAAGCAGGACCTGTGTGGAGCCCCAGGGCCTGGGAAGAGATGGTGGCCACATGTGGGCTGCTGCAGAAGCCAGGAAAATTGGTTTGGCCTGTGTGTGCTCCCAGCTGTCCCCACAAAAGACATGCAACCATAAGAGAAGATAAAGTGGCTTCTTCATCTCTGCAGTTTCTGCATCTTGAGAAGGCTAAGGAGCCGTGGTCCAACAGCATGTGCCTCATTTTGTGGTGTCTTTCTAGAGACATTATACCCTTCCCCAAAAAGAACACAGGTTGTTTCCAGATGTCATGTACTTCTGCAAATTCCTTCTTAAGAAGGGCAGGACTGTAGTGCCCATTTTTCCCCTCACACATCCCTTGTATTGATCTTGGCTCAGTCCCTTGTTTGATACATTACAGATGCAGACTTGGACAGAGAAGAATAAGGACAGCAATACTCAATGTTTAAACAAGTACTTGACCCACCTAGACTGTTGAATGTTGGATAGTGCTGAAGGAGAAAAGTCTCTTTCTTTGTAAGACAAAAAGGAGATACTGAATTACAGGCAAAATATTTTTTCCTGGCCCTTCCATGGATAGCTAAATCTGGTGACAATATAGAGGAACAGACTAATTCTGAATAGAAAAAATAATGGAAGTCAGGCACAAAATTATTTAAGTGAATGGTTTTCCATGTAAGTAAAACAGATGAAAATTAGAATTGAAAAACTCTGGGAAGTTGGATATTCTGACTCCCCATCATGCATGATTTATTAGTCCTGTCTGACTTTCCACTCATGCTCCTTTTTTGTTAAAGAAATGAGGTGGGGTGGAGGGGGAGGAAGCATGAATTAACTTGTGATACACAGCTATTTATTTAGCAACCTAACTCCTAAAGTTTCCTGGGAAACAATCCTCTAAAAGAGAGGCCTGATTTTGTTGCTTTTTACGGTCAGGAGCAGCCCCAGTGAATTCTGAGGAGTTACAGTAAAAGTAGAAGAACAGTGTGACTCAGTCCTTCTCTTGACATTATCAAACCATGACACATAGGACAGACTTTTTATGTAGGAAGCTCATTTTTGTGCTCCATTCAAAACCAAACTGAACTTCAGCCAGTCTTGTTTTGTAAACTGCTGTGATGCAAGAGAGCCACATACCATGGACAGAAACATAAGAAGCGCCAGAAAGGTCTTTGTGATTTGTAGAGTGTTTGTGAGAAAACAAACATCATAAATACAGACAGAGATAACTCTACACACACATCAACAAAGTGTTAGTTAACCCAGGTTTCATTGTAACATGGAAGTAAAAGACATTAGAACAATTTTTTGAGGTGAACCATTCATTTTTCCTAGCAAGACATTCATACACACGAACTTGAGTATGTGTGGTGTGTGTTTGTTGTTCTCACCATTCTCTGCAATGACACTGAAGTTCCAATTTTACCCTTTTTGGTTGTATTTGCCCAGATTGTTACGTGCTGTCATCATGTTCTGGTATCAGCACTATCCAGTCTGTTTTCAAAATAACTTATCATGACTAGACACCACCCTGTTGCTTTCTTTTTTTCAAAGCCCTTTAAAATTATCTCTTCCCAGACAGTTCCTTACTGACGTCTGGTGTCTGGAGCACTTTGTTTATCATGGGGGGAAAAAACAAGCAGATTAATCACAGGATTTTCTTTGCTTTTGATACTGCTACAAGAAGTTAATTTGTACAATACTGTGACTAAAAACCAGTGAAATGCTCCAACCCAAAATCTGAAATGTAAACCCCTCCCAACCCACAAAGTTTAAAAGTGAACCTTGTAAATTTTCAAATTGTGTCTCTGGCTCTAGAAATGGGAAAACTTTTGATTGTGAGAAAGAATTTTGTTTTCCCAGCCGTTGATACCTTGTAAAACTTTTTTAGAGGCATTTTTGAAGACTAGAACTGTATTCATGAGGACTTCTTCAGAACATTGTGTTCCACACACTTTTTTGCATGTTCTAGGCACCTGCTGTGCTGAGGTGTTTATTTGAAGATGACAATGTAATGGTTTTAAGGACATAGAGAATATAAGCTTTTTTCCCATTTCTCAGCTTGAAAAATGTGCATTTATATGCAGAAATAAAATAATTTTTTTTAGTTAATATTTCAGAAGAACAGACAGAAGTCACCTTTTTTGCTTCAGAATAACATTACCAGTACCCAGCCATTGGGATTACATAAAAAATTCAGTTCCCACTTCAGGTTTAGAATACGATGCCTCCCAAAGCAGCTTCCCTCCATCTGTTTTGCATATAATGAGGGCTTTTATGTATTTTCTTCCTCCTTCTCAGTCATTTATTTGGTATTAATGATTCAGAAAAACTTCTGCACATACTTAAAGACTAAAGCTCTGATTCTGGTGACAAATGCAGGGTTATTTAAGTGCTTACACACTCATCTTTTTATTTTTTTAAACAGATTTTCCCTCCAAGTAATGCAGTTAAAGAGAGAAGAAGAAAAAGGTAGAGTACTTCATTTTCTCTTCACATGGACTTACACTTCTGGTTTTGATATAAAGAGAATCTACTGAAATTGTGTATTGCCTCCATCCCAAACAGGATGAAAGCCCCACTGTGTTAAAACACTAAAGCAGCATTGTATTAATATTCAGCAGTGCCTAAACTAGTAAAACAAAAGGTGGAAAAGGACCTTTGCTAAGGAGCTGAAATTGTAATTGGGTGGCTCCCTGGTGTGCAAGGTGTGCCTCGCTGCTCTGTCAGGTGCACCCCCAAGTTTGAGGTAATCCTAGGCTTGGTTTAAGATGTGGTGGTGTGATATCTTGACAAACAGGGGGAGGTGTGTGATGAAAAATTCCCCACGCACAGGTGTGCTCGAGCCAAGGAAATGCTGATAACCATGTGTGTGGGTACTGCAAGAGTGGTGAGAGGCTCCAACAGAGAGAAGGGAGCCTGGCACGTCCTTGCCTGCTCCTGCTCCCTGAGCTCTGGTGGAAAAACGTTCATTTTCCTTCTGTTAGCCTGAGGTCTGGTGTGTAGAGATGTATGAAGAGATGGATTTAGGCAGGGTCACTTTACAGTGTTGCAGTTCTGAATGCTCAGGAGGCAGTAAGGATGTTTTTCTCTTTGTAGTGTGTTATACTCCCAGAGCTTTCTCTGTACTCAGGTGGAAATGGACCATCATCAATAGAATAGGAATGTGAGACAACAGCATGGATGGCAGACAGTAACTAGATCTTCTGTAGGGGAAAAAATGTCTAGTGTTGAAAATGAATGGGCCTGCACCCCAGAAAAAGGTGAGAGAGGATTTCCTGGGCACCCATCTGGGTGGCAGAGAGAATGGGCTGGGAGGGAATAGGGAGGGTCTAGAAAAGGAGACAAATTCATGCAGTAGGAAAACACACAGGAGAACTTATAGAGAGAGGGTTTCAGGGTTATTAAAGAGTGCAAGGACTTGATTACAGAACTTTATTTTGACCATGAAATTATTAATGAAGACAGATCATGCACCAAATAGTTGTAAACAAAGAGCTCAGGGTTTTCTGGAAATTAAAATGGTTATGTCTGCAATGCTCTGTGGCAAACACTGGATCTGGCTTTGAACAAAGTAACTATTCTGTGAAAGAGTACCAAGGGCATAATCAGTGAAGAACGCTCCTGTTTGCCACAGTTTTAATCAATCATTAATCAGCCTTTCTTCTTTCCACTTCTGTTTCCTTCTGCTTCTGCCTTGCTCGGCTCCAGGCCTTTATTCAGAGTGGTGCAATTGCACTGGTGCCCTGGCAGAAGTTTATGCATTGAGGAAAGGAGTTTCCTGGACTAATTCTGCCACAAACATTCCAGCTAAATGCAACAGCCTGGAAGGGCTCCAGAGCAGAGACCCTGAAAAACACAACCCAGCTGGTCTGAGAGATAATAGCTGCCAAGTGAGTGTAGCTGTCTGCAAGAAGTCACGCACAGGGATGTGGCTTTGACTCTTCTGTCCTTGGATATTTTGAAACGTGAATCAAAGTCATTAGGCTGCTTTTGCCATGCTAATGAAATGGTCTTGCCTAAAGACTAAAGGAGACAAAAAAAATATCTGTATTTAATGGCCATAGAGGTCCTGGATTGTGGCATGGGTTACTGTCTGCTCACTCACAACTGCATGTTGGCATAGAATGTTTCTTTCTGTTAATTGTATTCTTACAGTGCTGATAGTCAAGAAAAGACATTTTTCCTTCTGTCTCTAGGAACTTTGCTTCTTTTCTTTACCAAGTCAATAAACCAGTTTGCCAGAAGGCATGGTGACTGCAGGTGTGTGTGGTTGTGCAGTGGGATGTGGCAGCATTTCTCTTCACCAGCTTGAGCTGATGAGCAAATCAAACTCTTCTACACTGTGAACTCGAGTATTGCTTCAATTACACAGGCTGCACTGGGTTTATACTCTAAGTTCTGGCTTAGACAAACCTGGCAGAAATGAGAGGTAGTTGTTAATATTAAAGCTGGTGGATGAGGTGAAAAGGATTTTATGTGTAACAGTTAAGAGAAATGCACATGCAGTGCAGAAGCAGCAGATTTTATTGTGGTTCTGTGGTGAGGTCAGGAATAGCTCTGTCAGGAAATGCATTTAAAGTATTCTCCCTGAGATGCAGAATGCTTTCTGGAGCTTCCCAAATGAATGAGGAACAAAGTGCAGTAACCACCAAAGAGAAGCAGGATGCCACTCTTACCACACCGTGCTGTGAGCCCAGCAAAGCAGGTTTCATCTGGATTAGCCTTCTTTCCCACTGACATCTTAGCATCTGGATAGCCCTATAAATGTTAAATTAGACACCATTTCTTCTCACAGCATACTAGAGACATTCTTTTAATACCTCCGCTCCAAATTTTCTTAAGTTTACTCCTGTCACTTTTTCCTATCAGAATCTGAATCCCCCATCTTTTATTTTCATGTGTCCCTTTTAACTTATTAAAAAGGGAAGATCACCTCTATCCCCTGTAGGGGAGGATGACAGAGCACATTTGGTGTACATCCAGTTTGTGGTCCTCTGAGATTTACCTTGTGGCTGTTCAGGGGTAAGCATTTAGAGAAGAAAATGTGACTGATGGGGTATGAAAGGCATGCTCTGCTCTTTTTAGAAATAAAATCAGACCTATGGCAATAGAAGCACTGAAGGACACCATCTTCCCACACCACTTGCCTCTTGTTTCGAACCAGAGCTGCTTCATCCACTTGTTTATAATCACTTCAGATTGGGATTACAGCCTGTGGGAATGAGGGAGCTAGCACGATCCTTAAGAAGACTCATATATATATATATATATATATATAT
>NW_024498685.1:10911736-10966220 GCF_017590055.1 Onychostruthus taczanowskii
ATATACACTTTTTTTTTTTTTGGCTACTGATTTCATTATGAGTAATTAGAATTTGGCCCTTTGCTTTTCACCAAAACCAGAAGGTCCTAAAGCGGTTTCGGGTGTAGCCAGAGGTTTGGGCGCCTCTGGGTGTCCGGACCCGCGGGGGGAGCCAGCATCTCTGCGGGAATCCCTGGCGGCAGCTCCGGGCGCCCGGAATTCCCGCGGCCGGGAGAGGGCCGGGATGGCCGCAGCATCCCCGGGCACGGCAGCGCCGGGGCACCGCGTCACCGCCCCGCGCCGCGCCCATTGGCTGAGCCCGCTGTCCATCCGCCTGGCCGGCCAATCAGCGCGCGCCGCTCTGGCGGGCGCGGAGGCAATAAGACGCGCGGTCCGCCCCTGGCCCGGCCCGGTGGCGGCTGCGGCGCTCCCCGTGAGGCGGCGCGGCTTCAGCCCGGTAATTCCCGGCAGCGGGGGCGGCCCTGGGTTCGGGGGGGTTTCCTCGGCGGGGCTGCTCCGGCGCTCCAGAGAGGGATGGTGGTGTTGTCCCAGCGTGGCTGCGAGGCGCCGCGTGTGTGCCGCGGCCGTGTCTGTGTTTGTGCGCGGGTCGCCGCCCCGGCTGGCGGCCGCGGGTGTTTGCGCGTCCGGGAGGGGCTGCCCTGCTTGTGGCTGGGCCTCCGTGCTCGGGGAGGGCTGGGACACGCAGGTGCTCCGCACAGGGACGCCTTGGAAAAGGGATGAGCAAGGGAGCTCGTCCCGGCTGGAGCAGGAGCCCTGAAGTGGACGCCGCTGGTGTTGGACCCTAGAGCTGTGCTTGGCCAGGAGATTGTAAGGTGTTATCCCGAGCACCCTGCGCTGCCCTCCTGTGCTCAGCTTGGGTTCTGCTCTCTCACGGAGTGAAACACAGAGTGGTTTGGGCTGGAAGGGACCTTAGAGGCCACCTAGTTCCATCCCCGTGCCATGGGCAGGGACACCTTCCACTGAGCCACGCTGCTCAGGGCTCCAGCCAGCCTGGCCTTGAACTCCTCTAGCATGGGGCACGCACAGCTTCTCTGGAACCGCCTGTCCAGAGCCTCTGTGCTGGCTCCAGCTCTGCTGTCCCTATCCTCCGTGGTCTCCCAGAGCTTTTGGTAGATTTCTGCGCACTAGAGCTATGGGAATTGCAGCCTAAACAAATCTTAGGGAGCAAATGATGTCCCGCGGTATTTGGGAGACCAGAAACTTTCCCTTGATGGAAATGCAGGAGCTGTGCGTTGGCATCTTTTTGGGAGAAGGTATTTAGTAGCTTTTCCAGCCCATACAAGCGGTGTGTGCTCTCTTTTTTTAACAGCTTTGAGAGCAAGTGGTGGCTGGCATGGCCATTTGCACTTGTGAGCTCTTTCTGTGAGTGCTGGTGTTTATTCTTTCCCTGCAGGTAACTAGCCAAGAGTGTGTGCTGGCCTCTGCATAAAGCAGCTCTTGAGCCTGTGCTGGGATTTGTGTAGGTTGTTCCTTTGCTGTAGGAAAGGTGAGTAGGATTATTTCCATGTGTTGCTCTCAGGCTTTCTAGTTTAAATGCTTCCAGAAGTGGACTGATATTTAAACAACACTCTGACTTGCTAGTTCTTTCTAAATTTGTTTGAGAATTGTGCTATGTTTTATGTAAGTGAACTGGAATTTATGATACCCAGGTACTATTTGGTCTTTGTGTATCTCTTATGCTAACTAATTATTTTATTTATTTTGGCTAAAATGCCCATTAAACTTTGGTAAAGAGGTGGATCACCCCTATTGTTGGGTCTTAATTTGGTTTTGTAGGTTAGGTAATCTATTCCTGTGCATGATGGAATCAATTAATCTGAATAATGAAGTATTTGCAGAGCTAGAGCTTTCTGTGGAGCTATTTTATGTGTAGTAGCTCATGCTGTGAGCACTGCAATTTTTAAATATTATCTGTGGTATATTGAGTAAGGATCAGTTGCTTTAGGTGGAAATGCTGTCAAATACTTGTTTTTGTTACAAACCTAGGGTCTTACAGGGTGCAGCTTCGTGTTGGATCTGATGTGACATGGCACCTGAATCCTGGCAATAGCTGATTTCTTTGCTTAAAGTGCAGCTCATTACTGGGAGTGGAAAAAGTGGGCCATGCAGGGGATTTTGTCTGAGATGTTTCTTGCCCTACACAAATCTCAGCCTGCCTTTGCATGAAATGAGACTTTCTTTTCTATTTTTCAGCTGTCTATTGGTGTCAAACAATGCCTCCTGATATTCTGTAAGAATCTCAGTCCTCAAAGGCTTTTTAATCCTGAGCTGTGCCATTAGGCAGAAGTCAGCACTGGGGGGGTTTTGCAGAGTGCCCTCGTGTGATGTAGACTCTGTCTTAACGTGAGATTAGAGGAGAACTAAGCTGCTGTTACAAGCAAGATCAGATTCCTGAGTCTCTTAATGAATTCAAGTTTTCTAGACATTTTTTTTGAAAGCCTGTTAAAATGAATGCTGGTATTGTGCTGGGTGTTTCCCAAAACCCAGAATGCATGGGCCTACCCCATCCTGCTGACCTAATTCAGGGTCACAGAGGGCCTGAATTTGAGCTGCTTGGAGTGTGACTGGAGCAGCTCCAACTGATTTGAGATGAGGAGAGCTCCTGAAGTGTGTCATGGAAACCTAGCCCAAGGCTGGGTGTGCAGAAATCAGAGCTCAGTCTCCCACTGCCCATGGTTTTGAGAGCACTTAATATTCTTATTAATATTCTGAGGTACAGCAGTTCCCCCAGTGCAGAGAGTTGTATTTTTATATTTTTTCCCCTTCTCTGTCCATTGCCATCTAGCTTTTGTCTCAGGTCAGAGGGATCAGGTGGGGCTTTCAGAGTTGCAGTCCTGTGTTAGATGGCCCTTTCAGGCATCCCATTTTCTGCTAGCAGATCTTTGACCACCTTGGCAGACCCTTGGGTGTGTGGTCATTGAAGACAGTTCCATTGAAGACAATCCAGAGGAGATGTTGCTTGGTCAAGAAAAAAGAGAAAGGTGCTGTTTGACCTTATGAGTGTGTAGCTGTCTGACTTAATGGGGGCAGCAAATAGGCATCAGGATTAATGCTTTTGCTTTTGGAGTGGGCACAAAAAGCCTAAGAACTTGGCATTGTAATTCACAGACAGGAGAGGAGAAACAGATTTGAAAGTCAGGAAGAGGATGGGATAATATGTGAGGTCACTTGGGGGTTCAGGGAAATGAGGACTCAGTAGTTGTACATTGCATCCCAGAGTATCTGTGTTGTCACACTTGAGTATGGAGGAATGATGGAGGAGGTGGCCTGGGGAAAAAAATCAAGCATAGACTGGCATAATTAGCAGGACAGGATGGGGACATGAGGAAATCATGCAGAGTGTGACTATGTTGACACCTCCTTTGAGAAAAGCTGATAAGGTTGCAGCTGCCAGTTGCAGTTCTGTGGTCCCACTCTCCAGTTCCCCTGGCTGAGGGCCACAGCTGCTCTCTGTGCCTGCATTCCCTTGGAGCAGTGAGGACCTGGATAGCCCTGGTGGGCTCGAACTACGTGTGGCACCTCAGAGTTTCCCCAGTGAGGGGGATCTGCTCCTCTGGGAGGCTGTGGTACCCTGTGCTACTCTGTTTAAGCACTTGAGGGAAACTGTAGGCTGGAGCAGCTTGTACAAATCTGTTCCTAATCAATTGTTTAGTGGGCTAGTTGCAACAAGCTGGGTGAAGGATGCCACTTTGCTTCCCACGTGAGGTCTCCTGGTTTGGAATTCCTCCCACTCTCAATTGTAAAATCATACTCTGCCGACACTTGTTTCTTTGCTTGCTTTGATTCTGATAGTTGTTTGCTTTTCACTGCCTTATTGCTGCTTGTACTGCATTTTCTGTGGGATGTTTGATGTGTCTGTCTCGTGTCTTTGTCCAGATGCATCGCTGTTAGATGCCAGACCAGCTGCCCTCTGTGCTAAGCTGCAACCAAAATGGCAAAGTATAGGCTCGTTCTCCTGAGACACGGGGAAGGAGCCTGGACCAAGGAGAATCGCTTCTGCAGCTGGGTGGACCAGAAGCTGAGCAGCGATGGGATAAAGGAAGCTCAGAACTGTGGCAAACACCTCAAAGCCCTTGGCTTCCAGTTCGACCTCGTCTTCACCTCCGTGCTGAGCCGCTCCATCCAGACTGCCTGGCTGATCCTGCAGGAGATGGGCCAGGAGTGGGTCCCCATCCAGAGCTCCTGGAGGCTGAACGAGCGTCACTACGGAGCGCTGATCGGGCTCAACAGGGCAGAGATGGCTCTGAATCACGGCGAGGAGCAAGTGAAAATCTGGAGGAGGAGCTACGATGTCACCCCGCCTCCCATCTCTGAATCTCACCCCTACTATGCAGAGATCTACAACGACCGCCGCTACAAATGCGGTGATGTCTCTCAGGAGAATCTCCCAAAGGCTGAAAGTCTCAAAGATGTGCTTGAAAGACTCCTTCCTTATTGGAATGAAAAGATAGTGCCAGAACTGAAAAGTGGCAAAATGATTCTTATCTCTGCTCATGGCAACAGCAGCAGGGCGTTGCTGAAGCACGTGGAAGGTAAGGGCCTTTGTTTCAGCCTTCCCCTCTCCTCCTTACTCAATGCCTTGGGGCTTTATGTATTATTCTGTAGTGTATATTACTTACCTGGGCAAGGTAAGAATGTCTGTGGTCTCCAAGGAGGAAGTACAAAATTGGTCAAGGAAGCAAACTTCAGTTGGATCTGATGAACAATTTTAATTGTTTTTGTGTCAATTTGAATTTTTTTCTTAAAAGACTACAGAGTATCCCTTGAAGTTACTATTTCAAGGAGGTATTTTCTTGAAACAGGACTGCAATTCTCTGAATCTGTGTTTTCCTTGTTCTGAGTAATTGGTAAAGAGGTGGAAATGTAGTTCTGCTTTATATTTGCATGCAATCATTGCAGCAACAGTATGATGCTCAAAAGGCTTTGATTGTGGGTTTGGATTTTGTTCTTGTTTTGTCCTTGCACAGAGTGGACCTCATTAAGGTGTATGAAATGTCTGTAGACTGTCATGCTAAAAGAGCATCTTGGATGCACAGGATCTATTTGCAGGTGTTTGTTCTCAGTTCTTTGGGGGAGGATAGTTTTCTCTTCATCTAATAACCAGTGCTTCATATTGGAATCCTTTTGACAGTGTCCCTTTATGAAGATATTAGTGTAATACTTGTGACACCTTGCCCCATTTGTGTTGAAGTGCTGACTGGAGACCAAGTCCAGTGGACTGATTTACCAGATGAAGGATTGGTGGGCTGTCTCAGCTCTTCTTTCTTCCCAGCCATTTAACCCTGGGCACTGGTGTCAGGTACCTCAGAACAGGGGTTTGTGGAATGCCTGAGTCTAGAATTTCCAATAGTATCCCAGGGGCTTACATGCTGGAGTTGCCCACTGTGACCTGGTGTGGATTGTGTGTTAAGGGCTTCTTAATAAGATTATTTCACTGATTTTTCTGCTTGGCCTTCTTAAAGAAATTCTGCTTATGTGAGTGCATTTGCAGGAAACAGCTTGAGATCTAACAACCCAGTGGTCTTGAAATGAGATGGTCTGGCTCTCCCTGTCATTTCCCCCAGTCTTTGCTCAGTGCTTCTGCTGCTGATTTCTGGTGAGCTTGCTGGGCCTTATTGCAAATGACCTTGGCCTGTGTTTTGGCCACTAGCTAAGCAGTGCTCCCACAGCATCAGGAATGTCTCACCAACATTGTTCCCAAATAGGCTGGGGTTGGGCAAGCCCCTGGGAGGAGATGTAGCCAGGAGAGCTGACCCAAACTGAGCAAAGGGATATTCCTTAGTCCTTGTGATGTCTGCTCAGCAGGAAAGGCTAAGAGAAAGGAGGAAGGGCATTTGTGATGACATGGAAGCAATAGCTCTGCACACTGAAGCCCTGATTAGTGGCAAGTGACTGCATTGCCTGCTGATGGGAAGTAGAGAATAAATCCTTTGTTTTCCTTTGCTTCTGTGCTTGCCCTCCCCTTGTGCTTTAGTAAACTGCCTTTATCTTGACCCACAAGTTATTTTTGCATCTTTTCTCCCCACCTATGGTGCTGAGGATGGGAGTGATAGAGCATCTTAGTGGGCACCTGGTGTCCAGCCAAGGTCAACCCACCACAGTTCCTTTTTTGTGTCCCACTGTAGCTCCCTACTACTGAAGCCTGGCTGTGGAAACCTCATACAGACAGAAAGTCTTGGCAGACATGAGTGGAACAAAAATGGTAAATTATATACTACACACATGGTTGTAGCCTACCCATCTTTCTTTCCTTAGAATTTGCCCAGCAAGGTGGCATTCTGTCAAGATGAAAAGCCAGATTCTAACACTGCTTGTTTCCCTCCTCTGCCCTGTTGAAGTTAGATCTGTCTTGCAGGGAGGGCAGAAAGTGGCTCTGAATATTTACCTTACTAGGCTAAAGCTTTAGTGTTTTCATTAAGCATTTGGGATGCTATGACCTGATTTGGAACTCAGTGACAAAGCACCAGTATTAAACAAGCTTTTGTGGCTGAATTGATGCATTTGATCTTGTGTATGATCTTTTATTGGATGAATCATCTGGACTCAAGTGCAGTCGACATGCAGAGAGGAGGGTGTTGTTATTCTCAATTGCTCTCGTGGATTTTGGGTTCCTCTGACCATAAGAATAGGAGGGAGGAACAGGTGAGAGGGAAGGGGAAGCTGAACCAGCCCCTCTGAAAGTGCTGTAGGTGCTCAAAATTGGTGGGGTTTGTCTCTGTAGGACTTTGCAAGGTCCAAATATTTCAAAACACTCCATGGGCTACCACATGAAGGTGAATTCTTAAGCTTGCCTGGAGATATTTCCAATTTGTGTTTGGTTACCCAGTTTGGTTAAATGGAGGATAAATGAGCTGGGAAGGAATTCTGAATGTGATTTTGAAAGGTCTCTTTTATAATAAGTGCTGTACCAAGTTACTGTAGTGTTCCTGTGCCTAACTGCTCCCTGCTGTGCAGGTGAGGAGCAGTGCTCTCAGGAAAGAGCATGGGAGATGGCCACTGAGGAGTGCAGCTGCCTGGTCAGCATTTTGTCTGGGCTCCTCAGGAAGTCATCTGAGGACTTCAGTAATATCTGTGGGCTCTCACAGCTGTATGTAGGTAGGACCTGGGTTTTACAACTTCTTGGGTAAAAACTGCTTCCAGATTTCAGCAGTGGAAAGATTTCAGGACCCAGGCTTTGGTATGAAACTGGAGGGAAGCATGTTACTTCTTCAGTGGTCTTATTTACCACTGCACCTTGGAGTCAGCAGTTGAGGTCTTGCCCTGATTTCACCCTTCTTCCCTGTGCCATAGGCTGGGTTGTGACTCAGGCCAGCTGGGATGGAGCTCAGGAAAAGGTCAGCTGGTTCTAGTTACAGCACATGGAGTAACTGGATAGCAGTTAGCTCCCTCTGCAGCCATTGCTGCTGCAAGGTGTGATCCCTCTGCTGTCCTCCTGGCCTGCTGGCTGGGGAGTGTTCTGGTGAGCTCTCCTGCAACCTAAGAGCTTGTGTGAGCAGCCTGCTCAGCTTCTTGCTTCCTGAAGATCAGAAATGCTGTACACAGCAACAGGCACTGTTGTTTCTTTAGGGTTTTTATCTGACTTCAGCTTGTGTTTCCAGACTTCTGTGAGGCTGCACTTCTGTATGGGGAAAACTCCTGAGGAGAAAACTATCATGTTTGCAGCTGTGTGTTTATCCTAGGCTGCACTGTTTTGCTTTGTAAATCAGTACTAGTTGACATTGTGGTCACTTTGTGTTCTGTAAAAACAGTAAAATGCATTTCTGACTCCATGTAGCTACAGCTAGTTTTGTTTAATCCATCTCCAGAGGAAACTTTTAAATATCATGTCTCCTGACCACATTATGTGGTTTGCCTAAACTCTCCTGCATGACTTCATCTGCTTTGTGTGTACATGAATGGTTTAGTCTGGGAGACTGAATTTAGGAGGTGGTCAGAACACTTCCTAGGCATGGATTCTCTGGGAATATACGTGGTGATGTGGGTATTGTTAAAATCTAATGCTTAAGAAACCTTAAAATAAGAGCTCAGGCAGCTTGGCTGCTTGTTTTGCAGACCAAGTCCTTGAGAGCTGTGCTTGTGCCTGGTGAATGGATGCAGTATTTTTCCCATCTGTTTCTGTGCCATTTTTAAATTTTATTTGTTCTTAGAGGCTTTTTTTCCTGTAGGTCTGATTCTGTGGCTTACACCAGGTGAATTATTTGTCCCTTGTGTGCAAGAATTGCTTTAGCTATCTGATTGTGACTTGTTTCAGTGGACTGATGCTCAGTATTTAACAAGGTGTAAGTTCTTTGCAAAGGTTTGTTTCTGGTGCTCTGTGCCCTTCTGAAACTTAGGGCTCACCCAAGTGCTGAGCATAAACCAAGAGTAGGTCACTAAAATTGGGTGCTGGTGTAGTCTCTGGGCAGGGGAATATGATCCTCACCTCATGAACAGTTCTGTTTTTTCTGGCCTGTTGTCACCCCACTGTTGCTGAGCTGCTTGACTCGTGTGTGTTTTCCTGTTAACATGATGGCTCTCCTTTTCTCCTTAATGTGAAAATCTCTGGTAAATTTACACCTGTGTGTTCTGAGGACCATCTGTTTTGTCAGCTGCTCCAGGAGGATGTTTGCTTGGTGCACCTTGGTCTGGTGTTCTTTGAGGCTTTTTCCCTGTAGGTCTGATTCTGTGGCTTACACCAGGTGAATTATTTGTCCCTTGTGTGCAAGAATTGCTTTAGCTATCTGATTGTGACTTGTTTCAGTGGACTGATGCTCAGTATTTAACAAGGTGTAAGTTCTTTGCAAAGGTTTGTTTCTGGTGCTCTGTGCCCTTCTGAAACTTAGGGCTCACCCAAGTGCTGAGCATAAACCAAGAGTAGGTCACTAAAATTGGGTGCTGGTGTAGTCTCTGGGCAGGGGAATATGATCCTCACCTCATGAACAGTTCTGTTTTTTCTGGCCTGTTGTCACCCCACTGTTGCTGAGCTGCTTGACTCGTGTGTGTTTTCCTGTTAACATGATGGCTCTGCTTTTCTCCTTAATGTGAAAATCTCTGGTAAATTTACACCTGTGTGTTCTGAGGACCATCTGTTTTGTCAGCTGCTCCAGGAGGATGTTTGCTTGGTGCACCTTGGTCTAGTTCATATGGTGTCATCACTTCAGAAGCTTGGTGGTGTGCATTTCCTGAGTGAATTACCCAAAGCTGCCCTGCTTCAGAGTAGCAGGCTGCTGCTGGGACCTCATTGCTTCTAGAAAGGGGGAAAAGGAAATCTTGACATTCCCAATGGCATTAGCTTTCTTTTGCCTGATTTTTTTTGAGAGATAATCTCTTTGCAGTCACTGCTTTTAATGCAATTATTTAAACTTTGTGTGGAAACTTTACTAGGATGTTTGGTCTTGAAACTCACTTGGAGGCTTTGGATGTGTGTTCAATGTAAAAATAACCAGCAATTTCGTTGAGATGAGAGCCCAGAATATTTTAATTACATGTCTGCATAACATAAATATTATTTTCCAGGTACACATTCCTTTAGTTAAGTGGAAAAAATAAGAATGCTCCAAGCTGTACAAGTTGACTTTCTGCCTCCTTTTTCCTCCTCTCATTTGAAAGTGGAAATGAATATCTTGTATGCAGGAATTCTGAGAACACTACTGTGGACCCTGCTATAAACTTGCTTGTAAGAAATCAGACTGGGCAAAGAGTGGTTCTCACACAAGCAGAATTCAATACTGATTTTTATGACAGTTTGTGTGATAAGAGTTGCCCAGAAAATTTAAGAGAAAGACTAACCTTGTTATCCTGCCTCTCTAAAGAGACTGTATTGGCTGCCTAGCAGAGGTTTTTTCATGTGGGCTCCCATCTTTTGTGATGTGTGAGTTGGGAAATGATGGAGGGGAGCCTATTATACTCCATGTCCTGTACAGTGTAGTCTCCAGGGTAATCTTTTCCTGTTTATTTCACACGTGTAGGCAGAAAAAGTGAAGAAACTGTCTTCACCTTGATGGGAATTCTCTCCTTCAGCTGTTCCCAAAGGACTTGCCCAGCTGGGAATTGACCCTTGAGTAGCTGGTGGTGTCCATGGAGGCTGGAAGGTGTCCTTGACAGTTTAGGTAACCTCAGAAATAAGGCAATAGGCAGTGAGGAGGCTGGAGGTGTAACTCTGTTTTGTTTTTCTTTGGCAGGCATCTCCGATGAGGACATCATCAATGTCACCCTCCCCACTGGTGTGCCCATACTTCTTGAACTTGATGAGAATTTGCACCCTCTGGGCCCTCACCAGTTTCTGGGTGATCAAGAAGCTATCCAAGCTGCCATCAAAAAAGTGGAAGATCAAGGGAAAGTAAAATCTGCTGAGAAGTTAAATCCCACTGTGTAACACAGCTGTGTTCAGTGTGGTAGTAAGTGACAATGTGTGTATGACTGCTAGGTTGCACTGTGTGAATGTCTCAATTTCAAGCACTAAATAATTGGAAGGGACAATAGTTGAGTCTCAGGTTGGTAGTTTAACCCTCTGCCTTTTCAAAAACTGGAATTTAGATTGCAGCATGAGGTTTTTGATACTGGAAAGGGAAGAGATGATTCAGGTCATGGAAACTTGCAGGGCAGCCTGCCCCAGATCCACCACTGAGGATGGCCCAGTAGAGAAATAAAGGGATGTGATATTGGTGTCTACCAGCAATCAGTCCTGATCTGTTAAGGAGAAAAGCACCAGCTTACTGGAGTAATTTAGTCCAGGATGTATAGGCACTAAAACTGTCACTGGAACCAGATAACTCTGTTTACCAGCTATGATTTTTCTGTGTCACAGTAGCTGTGTCAGTTTGTTCTCAGTGGATTTCCTTCAGTCTTTCAGAACACCCTCAGCTGGATAACTCTCTGCCTTTGTTATTTTGAGTCTTCTGTGGGCAGTTCATGGTCCAGAGAATTTTGTAGAGATGTTCTGACTACTAGAGTTATCATAGTTATCTTTTTTTACTCTGTATTTGTTTTTAAGGAATGCAGATGGAATACCTTTTCCTCCACCATCTTTGCAAAGCCTAGCATCGCTGCATTTTGCTGGCTTGCAGTAATGGGTTTTAAGTCAGACTTTAGTCCACAAAAGAAGCACAAAGGTTTTCTTCTGCTCAGTTTTTAAATTATGTAGCTCCTTGTGAGGGACCTGAATACCTTTGAAACACTTTGGTAAGGTGTACTAGAGGTTTCATCACCCTTTAGTCCGTTGATAAATAATTCCTGCTCACCTCAGCAAAAGTGACATAGGAAAAACCCCTCTGAGCTTTCCTGAGTTGCAAAGATATCTTGATAAATGTGTTCCACAGTAACATTAATGTGGCATTATCTGTACCAAATTCTCTGAAGGGCTGCAAGAGATGCATGCAGCATGTCACAAGTGTTGCTGGGTGCAGCTCGTTCAGCCATCCTGCTGGTAAGGAAAGATATTCTGCCATGCCTGAAAGAGTTCTCCTGTAAACCTCTCCTCACCATCAGAGCTTGATTCCTGCTGAGTGTTTGGCACTGGATTTGACCAGTTCACCCTGTGGCTGGATGCAGTGTAGCAGGTGTGGCAGCCTGGTGTTCTCTTTATGTACACAAGCACCAAGATAATGCCACTCCTGAAGAATTGCTCTTCATCTAACCTGCAGATATGAAACTGTTAAAAAGTTTACATCTGACCCACTGTCTCAACACCTGATTCTGACCTTGGATATCAACATGGGTGACACGTGTGTGTGTGCTGCTTGAGCTGAATGTGTTCTCAGCATGGCCCAGCTACAAATCTCAATGTTGATGGGAACTTCCTTCATATGAGTATAAAGTTTTGATATCCTAGATGAGCTGCTGGTTTGCAGTGAGCAGCTCTGTAGCTTGCTTTGTGAGTGTGAGAGGATGTTATTTTTTTCCTTTTGAAGAGCAGTGTGACAGTGTGGTGTGCCTCTGACAGTCTTGCTGACGTGTGGAGCAAGACTTTGCAGGTCTGATGCCAGCTCACATTAGAGTAGCACATACCCCATAAAAGACTTCTTGCTAGAAGGTAGTTTCTCATGCATGAACGGTGCTTGGGCTTCTCTTTGGTTTTGTTTTTGTAGCCCTTGCAGTAGAAACAAAGTTACATGTTTCTCTTTTAAACATAAAGCTGATAGGTTTCATCTTTCTGTATACAAGAGACGTATTTCAATGTTTTTTGGTTGTTTTGGTTTTTACCCTCTGAAATGCTATTAGCAACTTCTCTGCTACTTGATTTGATACTGACTTAGTTTCTGGGGTTTTAGTTTCTGTGCTTAGGGTAACTCTGAATCTTAGTTGATAGTTTACAAGTGAGTTTTACAGTGTTAGATTTCTGATCAGCAAATTTCACCTGTGAAAACCCTGGGAAGGGTCACTGGAACTAAAGTGAGTAAATTCTTCCCCAAACATTAATTAATGTGTGAAACTTAATATCAAGTAAATGTTACTATAGGCTTGTAAACAAGACTAGCAGAGCCACCTGTTGCCAGTGGGAACTGAGTGCATCCAGGTGTGTGAGCACACAGGCCACGTCCACATCCCTTTGGCATTGTGGAATTGTAATTGAGCTGCTTCAGGATGTGACATGCAGCTGGAATATCCCTGGAAATGAACCCAGCTGAACTGGGAGACTGGCTCTCTCTTCCCCTTAGAATCCATGATCTCCTCTGTGGGTGGAGAGGGGAAAGGAAAGGTGGATGAGGGAATTTAGGGAGCATTAATTGCAGCTGAAATCATCCTTGGAGTCGTGGCCAGGAAGAAGAGAACAGCAGTGTGATGTTTGCAGGAGGTGCTGCTTGAGATGTGAACAGTGACAGTGCTCTGGGAAGTTTGGCTGAGTTTGCTTGGGTTGTGGCTCCACAGCCATGACAGGATTTTATGTGCACATCTGGCAGCAATAACACCTTGCAAAAGTATCAAATGGAACCAACTGGGGATTTCATTCTGCTCTTTAGGATTGTTTTAACACCTTGCAATTCCAAGGAACCTTTTATTTAAAATCCTGATTCATAAGCCATGTCTATTGAAGAACAGACACCAAGTTCCAAGGTGTCAGACACCAAGATCTTCAGGCATAGCTACATCAGAGGGAGAAATGAGAATCTTGCTATAAAGGTCAGTGGTTGGGAAGCATTTTTCCCTATGTTTGAGTGTCCCTCAAAATTCTATAAGGTAAATGGTGTTTTTACAGTTAATGGATGTGGTTGATTTGGTTTGTTTTATGCATTTTTAACATGTGGTTCAGTAGCAGTAATAGCTCTAGATCCTCTTGAAAACCTTTGTAAATATGGTGGAGCTGGCAGGTTCTTTATAACTCAATAAATTCACCTGAAATAGAATTTAATTTGGCTTGAGTCTTTTTTTTTCTTCTATCTCCTTTGTGTCTTTTTCAGGGCTGATAAGTAAATAAAACTGACCTTCAGGATTCCAAAACTTCTCAAACAGTTGTTTATCACACATCATGCAGTCAATTGGGTTAAAATAGTGCTGGAGCCAACACTTGTGTTTACAAGAGAAGAAGCTGTGCTGGGGGAATACACACACACCTTCAAGTTGGATTAAAATAGTGCTGGAGCCAACACTTGCTTGTGTTTACAAGAGAAGAAGCTGTGCTGGGGGAATACACACACACCTTCAAAACCATGGGGGCATTTACTTAGGAACAAGGAACTTTACTTCCAGAACAGTGCATCTAAACAAATGCTTGCTTTTCCTTTTAGCAAGAAGCATTACTTTTTGATGGTGTGTTTAAAGCTGTGCCTTCTGGAGACAAAGCCAACCCCTTCACTCTCCAAAGCACTTTGATGCCAAGCAGAATTGGAACTCCAAGGACAAGCACATGGAACTGCAAGCCTGTTGAGGGCTTCCTCTTACTGCTGACCTTCACACAGAAAGCCTTGGGTGCTGGGATAATGGGAGGCAGTGTAAAAGTCCTAAGAAAAGTTTGACATTCACATAGAAGTGGGGAACACACAGCTGTGGGGCTTAAAAAAAAGCATACTAAAGAAACAGACTTTTAAAAACTTGGTCTTGTGATTGTGTTGAGGTTGAGTGGGGAATGGAACAGATCTGTCTGAGCCGTTTGTGTACTGATGCTTATAATTTTGTTTCTAATAATGTGGCACTGCTGTCAACCAATTCAAGATTGTTTTGGTATTTAAGGTGCATTCCCTCCCTTTTCCCCAGTTACTTTTTTTTTACTTTGCTTTAGTAACACCTCACATTGTTCCAGAGCCATGCCCACTGGTTTTTGTGTTGGGAAAGGTCATCTGAAGACCAGCTTGGTTTCAGTCTGCCATACTTTTGTGCCAAGGACTTTGCTATGAACCTGCTCTGCACAGCCTGAGGAGAGACTGACTCTACCTAGTCACGTTTTCAAAATTTCAGTTTTCTTCCCTTTTAAGTTTTAGTTTGTGCTCATTCTTAAAGTTGACAATAAATGACACTTGCCTTGTCTGTCTTCTCTGCTGGCCTTAGCATCTCCTCAGCCTTTACATTCCCAGGTATTGTATTTGCAGGGCCCCCAGACGAAGGAAGGAATGATGAACCTGACTCCATGTTCTCAGAAGGCTAATTTATTATTTTAAGATACTATATTATATTAAAGAATACAGAAAGGATACTTGCAGAATGCTAAAAAGATGATGATGAAAACTTGTGACTCTCCAGGGTCTTGGCACAGCTTGGCCAATGAGTCAAAATAACTCACAGCAGAAACCAAAGAAACAATCACCTGTGGGTAAACAACCTCCAAACACATTCCAAAGGAGCAAAAAACACAGGAGAAGCAAATGAGATAAGAACTGTTTTCCTTTTTCTCTGAGGCTTCTCAGCTTCCCAGGAGAAAAATCCTGGGCAAAGGACTTTTTCAGAAAATGTGAGTGTGACACCCATGGTGGGAGAGGAAGCTGACATGACAACTCTGCTGCTCGAGGAAGCTCAGAGCTGTGGTGGGAGCTGACTGATGATTCAAACAGAGGGTGCAGAAAGGATTGAAATCTCCCTCAGCTGCTGTGCTGAGCAGCTGTTGCTGCCTCCTCCTTGTGTTACGTGGCCAGAGGTTCTGGGTGTGGGTGATATAAGGGGAAATTTCAGCTTAGCACAGAGAGCAGGGTGGCTGTGCCGTGGCACTCCTCCTCCCACTGCCTCGTTCCTTGTTACCCAGCAGCCAGGCCTTCCTGGGGCTATTCCAGCAGAATTTAGCAGCCAGGTTCTGTCCCCACACTGCAGAAAAAAAGGGAGCAAGGGATGAGGCTCCCTGTTCCTTGCTCTTCCCATTTTGCTGACAGAGCAGGGGAGGGCAGCAGACACCAGACTAAGGCTGTAGCTGTGCTCTGATGTCCCTCCCAGTGCAATGAAGTGGCCTGAAGGTGACTTCTGCTGGCTCCTTTGAAAGGAGGAGCATTGACCCACAGCTCATTTGGAGGTGGAAATGTAGATGATCCTTATGGGTCCCTTCCAGCTCAGGTTATTCTGTGCTTCTTGCTGTGGTGCTGCAATTGCTCTTGCCAGGCTTCAGAAAGCAGTTGTGGCCCTAGTGGGACCCCAGCAGTACAAATGCTGTGTCTGCAAGCATTCTTGCCGCTCATTAACAGAGCCATATTTTCCTCAGGTCTGTCCCAGCTCCCCCTCAGCACAGCACATATTTCCTCACCTTTGGTTCTTGCATGAAATTTGGGAAAAGGAATTCTCTCTCTCAAGAAAGCAGTGTTGAATCCAGAGACAGCAAATGCTTACACTTGGGCTGATCTTGTCCTCAGAGGAGCCAGGCACTACTTTGCTGCCATCTTCCAGCTTGGTCATGTCTGCCCATGAATGGGGAGCAAATGGCACAACTGAATACACTCATGGAGCACCCTGATGCTGCCAGAGCTGTTCAGTGGAAGTGCCTGTTTCTTGCAGAAAAAGCCATTTTTTTCCCCTCCTTGCTCCTGGTGATAGTCTAGCAGAAGAGCTGGAAAGTGGGAATGTGCGTGTGCTGTTAATCCCTTAACCTAGACTGGGGATGCCTTGCTGAGTAATTAACTCCCCAGTGCACCCTGCTTTCCTGACAGGCACTTGCCAGCTCAGTAACTACTGTGATTAAATTACTGAGCTAGACCTCTAAGAGCTGTGCTTCTTCAGCTGCTCCTGAACTGCAGGTTGTCTTTTTCCAGAGTCTCTATGGAAGGCAGTGATACTGGCTGTGCTGGGAGTGAGAAAGCAGCCATGAAGATCCCTGAGTATCCCTGAAGGCAAAGCAATTGCAGAAATTGCAGCTGCAGATGGACTTGTAGGAAAGCAAGTGGACAACAGGTGGAGCAAGTGCATTGTGGTGAAGGATGCACAGGAAAACGGGTGGATTTTGCACTCCTGTGTGCACATGGGGACAGTGAGGTGTCATCAACCTCTCCTGGGAGGCAGCACATTTTATCTCACGGCCAGAGCTGCCCTGTGGTGTAACAAGTGGTGTGAGGGTGAGTTAGTTCTGCTGGGGAATAAATTGCAGTCATCATCTAGGGTCGCTTGTGCAGGTTAATCCTGCTTTAGTCTAACATCAGCAGCTTCACCAGAGCACTCAGTGCTGCATGAGAAAAGGTGCTCAGCAATGAGCAAATGCCACATCAAAAAGAACATGGTGCCTTGGATTCCAGGGATCTGATTTCAGATACTCCTGTATTAATTTTTTCCAAGGGCTCTTATATTCTTCTCTCTCCCTGTCAGAATTTGTGGAAATTTATAAGCATTTTGCATGCATCTGTCAAATTGAGCTTTGAGAAACACAGATCAGACTCCCCTTACAGCTTGTCATATCTTGAAATATGTGAACTGATGTGAGTTATCCGAGTAGAGTGAGCCTGTAGGTGTAGCTGATAGAAAAAGGCTCCTGCACAGTAAATTCTCATTCTTGTTCTGCAACCTTCCCTGACACATTAGTGTGAAAAGTGCTCGCTAGTGATGCAAAACTCATGAACTTTGTGTTTGCACTTGGTGTCTATTTCAACCCATATCTCTAAAGGAATTTTTTAAGTAACATACACATTTCAGTTTCATGAGATGTTGTGGGAACAGATACTTTCATTATTCTGTTTTTCAGCAAAACAGAATAAACTTTCCCAGACCTCATTTTCTCAGGTGAAAGCTTTAGGAGACCCTACAGAAATGAAAAGTACTTTGTTTTAATACTGGAAATCTTATATTCTGTGCTTTCCCTTCTGTGTTGTTGGCTCGAGAGTTTTCCAGGGCCAGAAACACCTCCTTTTAACTAGCACTGTACTTTGTATCCTATTGTCCTCTAGTTCCTTATTTAACTTCTCTGCCCTTCCCTTCTGATACCTTAGAACTCAAATTCCACAGGAGCTTGGATTTTGGTCCTTTTCTCTTAGCTTGGAAAGCATGAGTCAGATTTGGTCAGAATCCACCAGAAATACTGACATCTTTGTTCAGAACAATGAAAAAAAAATAAAAATGAACACTGGCAAGTGCCAAAATGGTTTCCATAGAAAGCTGCTGTCTGCACAATGAGGAAACAAATGACAGAAAACCCACATGGTCCTTCATGTTTGGGGGCAAGAGCTATCCCTTGGCTCTGGGTGATGCCTTTGGCTACTGTGTTTCTCACCTCTTCTCAGGTTTGTGGTTTTTTTCCCACATCCCCCTGATGTGGCCCTGCCCTGAACTTCTCCATCCAACCACAAAGTACCCTCCAGGTGCTCCCACACTGCCTTCTTCCACGGCACCTTCCTCCACGGTGTGTCCTGCCAGCTTCAGGCTGCTTATCAGAGGTGCTGAGATGGGGGGAGGCAGGGTCAACTGTGGAAAAGGTTTGAGAGGGAGATACATCTGAAAAAGCCTGAGAACTGCTGTGCTGAGGTATGGATTTCCAGCTGGATCACATTTTATATTTTACAGTCCTGTCTGCATTCCAACGATGCACAGGGGAAAACGAGGATTTTTATATTTGAGCTGGAAAAAGCCACCCACGTGAGAGAAACACTGAGTGACCTGTTTTCCTCTTAACAATTTTTATCTGCTTGTTCTGTTCTCTCTGTTCCTCCAGTGGAGCTCTCTCCCACCATGATGCCCAGCAGTTTTTCCTGGCTGGCAGTGGTGGAATTGGTGCACAGCAGGATCTGGTGGAGGGCTCTGTGGCCCCAGGGGCTCTTGCAGTGTGTTTCTGTTGTGCTACATGACAAATGACTTTTTACTGCTGTGGCTGGCCAAGGACCAGTGTGTGCCTCCACCACTGCTGGTGAGATCTGTGGTTGTTCATCACCTCATGGATCAGGTTATTGTATTTGCTGGGTTCCCAGACGAAGGAAGGAATGATGAATCTGACTCCATGTTCTCAGAAGGCTAATTTATTATTTCATGTTACTATATTATGTTAAAGAATACTAAACTATACTATACTAAAGAATACAGAAAGGATACTTACAGAAGGCTGAAAAGATATTAATGGAACTCGTGACTCTCTCTTCAGAGTCTGACACAGCTTGACTTTGACTGGCCATTGAGTCAAAAAAATTCACATGAAACGAATGAAACAATCACCTGTGGATAGACAATTTCCAACTACATTCCAAAGCAGCAAAACACAGAAGTAAATAAGATACTACTGTTTTCTTTTTTCTCTGAGACTTCTCAGCTTCCCAGGAAAAGAATCCTGGGCAAAAGAATTTTTCCAGAAAATATGACTGCCACATCAGTTAATGATGTGGCAGTCTTTTGTTAATGATGACCCTCAAAAAAAGCATCATACTTAACAGGCACTGCCTGATGTTAATTCCTTCAGTGGCCAAGGGTGGTGTGCCAGGAATGAAGAAGAATTGGTTGATTTAATGAATGGAAAAATCAATTACAGAAATATTAGGGGTGCTATATTAGATATGCCTGTACTCCCCAGAGGATCATCTAAAGGCTGTCAAAACACTGGGCAATCTTTTTTCCAGTTTTGTGCAGCTTTGACGTGGTTTTCATGGAGATGAGAAAAAAGGCCCCACAAAGCCTGGTTATTTGTTCTCGATCCAGAAGGTGCTTAATAGGTTTGCCTCCTATGTCCCTGTTTTTGAGTGTTATGCACAATAATTTCCACTGAACTCAGCGTTTCTGTAAAAGCAGGTCACTTGAAGAGCTGTCTCAACTGGATGCAGAGAGTGTGAACATGTGATGGTGTCCAGCTCTGAGAGACCACAGGGAAAGGAGGAGCTGCCCTTGGCATGCAGGACCAGCTGCTGGACAAACCCTCACATGTCCAACGTGTCCACTGGTGAGCATAGAACTCCTGACTGGAAACACAACCCTGAATTCAGCTCTTTACACTCTCCTTTTCTATGTTTTATCTCCACCTACTAACATTTTGCCTCATTTCATGTGGAAAATGGGGTTGTTGGTCGTGCAGTTTGCCCCTGTCCCTGATATATTTTGAAGCTCCCTATGTCCCTGCATGTGTGCATTCCAAGTTGCTCCTAATTACCCTAATTAACCTCTGACTTTGAATGAAGCAGCTCCCAAGCTCCCAAGCATAAATCATAGCATCACAGAATGGTTTGGCTTGGAAGTTTAGAGGCAAACAAAGCCTCTTGTCCCGGGCTCCCACCCAGAGCCCAACCTACAGCAGCTGCACCCCCTGCCCTGAACATGGTCCTCAGCAGGAGGAACCTTCCAGAACATCCACTTCCAGCCCTTGCCATGGTCAGGGGCACCTTCCTCGAGACCAGGGTGCTCAGAGCCCCATCCAGCCTGCCCAGGGCATACACAGCTTCTCTGGGCAACCTCTTCCAGGGCCTCACCACCCTCACAGCAAAGAATTTCTTCCAAACATCCAACCTGAAGCTGCTCTCTTTCAGCTGGCAGCCATTCCCCCTTGTCCTGTCACGGCATGCCCTTGGAGTCCCTCTCCAGTTTTCTTTTAGGCTCCCATCAGACACTGAAAAGCTGTATCTGTGAAAAGCTATATGCTGTGCTCACCTCCATTCTTTTAACCTGGGACAGGATCCTTGTTTTCCTTGCAGTAAATTGTGGAGGTCCTGCTCTGCAGAGGGAGAGGGCCAGGCTCCCCCTGAGCTCTTTTGTCCCCTGGATGCAGAAATAAAGAGCAGGCTTTGAAATGCAACCTTTGTGTCTTGTCAGAGTATTTCTTGCAAGATTCCTGGGAGGGCCCTTAACGACAGCAGCCTCCATGGACAGACAGGAAGAGGGCTAGACATTGCAAAGGATGAATAATCCTGAATTCTAGCCTGGTCATCAACCTAATGGAGCTCTGAGTAATAAAATGAGGTTTCTGGGAAAGCTTGAGATTTCTACCTTACCTTCTATTTACATCAGCTTTGTGCATTTTATTTTTGCAATGTGCTTGAAAGATCCATCTGTTTTTAAAATGGCGTTTCCCTGTCTCTTCACTCATGCTACAAGAACTGTAATAAGCATTTCTTCTGTATAAATTGTGGAGAGACTAGAGCTAGAAGTCTTCAGTGGCAATTTAGATTGCTTTGGTAGAACCATGGGCATAGGTATCTCTGCAAGAGTTCATTCATGCAAATAAATCACTGTCCAAAAACAGCCTGGCCACTTCCAGCTCTTCAAAAGGCATGAAGATCGTTCTCACAAGTCCTTGTAATGCTGTTGCAAACGGCCAGGAAGTTTTTCAAGTTCAATTTAAACAACCACGATGCCAAGTTGGAAGTAGAGGAAAAGTTCCTGCCTTTTTTGATGAAGGCATGTCCCTGATAAGACTGTTTTCTTTACCAAGGGGACTGATGGGACAGGCTTTACCTCACCTCCTTGGACATGTCTGCAGTATAAACATCCCCCCTTGAACAAGGCTCTCCCTTGGCTCCTTTCATTGATAAGAAGGACTAGCAGTCCTTTTTAGGATGTGAATCATCAGACCTATTTTAGACATTTCATTGAGGTGAGATTAATAGATAATCCCACTATTTTCTTTTCTCCAGTGACTCAGGGAGCTCCAGTGCGACTTGATCTGATTTAGGATGTGTTTTACATCTTACATTTAGGGCCATGGCTTTTCCAGCATGCCTTGCAGTGTCCTGTACTGCCCAAAACCACCCTGAGAGGAGTCTGCAGACTGATGTCTTTGCTCCTCAGCTGCAGCACAGGCAAATCCAGAGTCCAAAGCCATCCTGGGGTTGTGCTCCTTGTGAACCCTGCTCCTGGTTCTGGGCTGTGCTGCACAAGAAAGGAGGATTTCATCAGGGCCAGTGCAGTGTGACTCAGGAGAGAAACACATCCACATCTTTTCTTAGAAAGTCCAATGCTTCACAGAACTTTGCTTTTCATTTTCTGTAGGCTCCAGCAGGTCCTGCTGGGGAGACGGGTCAAGGTGGAGGGAGCTCTTTTCTCTCATTATTGGAGTGTTAAATGTTTTGCAGAATTCTGGTGTTGAAAGCTGCAATCTGAACAGTTGAGAAAAAGTTCAGACCTGCATACTTAGCTTCCAGAAAATGCCCACATGAATTTCTCTGACTGAAGTGGAGCAACCACAAGGGAAATTCTCAGGACAGGCAATTTCAAATTCTAAATAGAAATGCAACAGGAAATTAAAGTAAAAAAGAAAGTCCTATGACCAATATCCATAAAGAACCATTTGACCAGTGTCTAGATTTCAGCTTTGTAACAAATCTAGGCAAACCACCAAGAAATATGCATTTGTTATGCTTTCCCAGTTATGTTTCTCCAGCACAAACCACTTGAAGTAAATAAAACAGCCTCAGGAAATTAGTGTGTTACAGTTCTCATTGATGCAAAACTGTAAAACATATTTTACAGTATTAATGTCAGCATCCAGTCATTACTTTGCAGTCAGTTTAATTGGAAGCATCTGATAATTAACAGCTCAATCCTGACCCCAGTGATCCTTTCAGGACTTCTTCCTTTGCACAGCTGAGTCTGTTTTTACCTGTATATAACCAACAGGTAAGAGAGATTTCAAATAATGAAGCTCCAGTCTCCCTGACAGCAATTCTCAATTGTTTTTGTTTTTGGAAGACAGTGGAGATGGCACAGGAAGGACATTGACGTGTTGGAGCAAGCCCAGAGGAGGTCACCAAGATGAACAGAGGGATAGAGCTCCTCTCCTATGAGGAAAGGCTGAGACAAAATTGGGATTGTGCAGCTTGGAGAAGAGAAGGCTCCAGGGTTACCTCATTGTAGCTTTTCAAAATCTGATGGGAGCCTAAAAGAAAACTGGAGAGGGACTCCAAGGGCATGCAGTGACAGGACAAGGGGGAATGGCTGCCAGCTGAAAGAGAGCAGCTTCAGGTTGGATGTTTGGAAGAAATTCTTTGCTGTGAGGATGGTGAGGCTCTTCCCAGAAAAGCTGTGGATGGCCTGGGCAGGCTGGATGGGGCTCTGAGCACCCTGGTCTCGAGGAAGGTGCCCCTGACCATGGCAAGGGCTGGAAGTGGATGTTCTGGAAGGTTCCTCCTGCTGAGGACCACGTTCAGGGCAGGGGGTGCAGCTGCTGTAGGTTGAGCTCTGGGTGGGAGCCCGGGACAAGAGGCTTTGTTTGCCCCTAAAATTCCAAGCCAAACCTTTCTGTGATGCTATGATTTATGCTTGGCAGCTGCTTCATTCAAAGTCAGAGGTTAATTAGGGTAATTAGGAGCAACACATGCAGGGACATAGGGGGCTTCAAAATATATCAGGGACAGGGGCAAACTGCACGACCAACAACCCCATTTTCCATATAAAATAAGGCAAAATATTAGTAGGTGAAGATAAAAGGTATTTCCTGAAAGACCATGTATAAGATAAGGAATATATGTACCTCTCCCCCATGCAGCACCACAAAGGCAGCACAAAGTTTGACAGTGAGAATCCAAGCAAACCTGAATCAGAGACCTCAGTCCCACTGTGTGCACAGATATTTATTGGGATAAAAGAGATCATGAAGAAATTTGAGGTGTGCAAGCAGCCCACTGCTGCAGAAATCCTCCTGCCACCTTCTGTGTGACCTGGGAGTCTTCCATCTAATCCTGCTCAAGGTGTGCCTATCTCTATAGAAAAGAAGGCAGGAGCAAGCATGTGCTGCTATTGTGAAGAGCTGGTTATGTTTTTATTTTTCCTTCTTAGAGTATTTCAGAAGACAAAAGTGGCTTTTTCTTCTTTTTCTTTTTCTTTTTTTTTTCCTTCATGGATTTAAAAAAGTGAAATGAGAAACCACAACTTTGGGGTATAAATATTTTGTTTATAAAAACTGGAAAATATTTTGGGAAGGGTTTTTATTTTTTTATTTTTTTTTTCCCCAGAATTCTTTTTCAATAGAAAATCATCTAAGAAAACAGGAAAAAACTCAGTTTTAAGTCTGTGCTTCTTTGTCCAACAGGAAAACATTTTGTGAAGACACAAAGATGGAGGGGAAAAAAAACCATTGAAATCTGCTGCAAAAATACTTGGCATTTTAAGAACATTTTAATGCCTTTGTTTGCATCTTGCTCTGCCTCTTATTTGTCGTAATTTAGCCTTCTCAAGATGCAATATTATTTACCCAGGCATTTTGTGAAATACGTCACGCTCTGAAAGGAAGGTGGCAAAAAGGACAGTTCCTGTCTCATGACAGCATTCCTGGGGGAAAATCACTGTGCTGCAGCTCTCTGCAAGGCAGAGAAATATGTTACAGAGGAATTTCATCCCACTAAGAATGTTTGCTGGGAGTTGTCTTTTCCTCAGAAGTACAGCACGCACGTCATCTACCAAATGATTGTTCTCACATCAATGATTAAATGAATATTGTAATTCCCGTGTTGGGAAACTCCAAATCTCTGTGTTAAATTGCAGCTCCTTAAAGGCTGAAAGTTCAGGATGGGATTGGGTTATGGGATGGATTAAGCTGGGGAGAAAGGGGACTTTTTCTCCTCATGTTGCACCAAAGACTTGTTCTAATCCTCGGTTATCAAACACTGGGGAGAAATGATCCTTATTGTATGATTTGTTGTTAACATGAGACAGTTTCTGTAGGACTTTGTAACTTTCTGTGCCCGTGTGTTGGATTTCTGATTGTCCTGTCACTTCCTCTGGTGGCAACAGAGCTGATAATTGAGATTGCCAAACATTAAAAAAAAAAAAAACCATCCTTAGACTTATCTGCATCCTATTTTATTTTGTTAATATTTTTGTTGAACTTCATCCCTAGAGAATGATACTGTTATTGGCCACACCAGAAGCTTTTCTCAGAATAGAATACCAAATGCCAGATCACAAAGGACTTGCTGCATCTCCAGTTAGGAAATAATCAGGTTTTGCCACTGTAAGGTCTCAGGAAGGAGGAGGAGGAGAGAATGCACTTTGCCTGAGAACTGCAGGGGCTGGCAGGGAGCTGGGGTTAAACTGTGACACTTCACCACAGATATAAGGATGTGGGAGAACAGGAATAACTCCAGTGGAGGATTTAACTGGAGCTGCCAGAAAATATCACTCCATCAATCAGACCAGCAGCTCCTACCCCTAGAGACAGTGCAGCCCTCCAGGTATTTCTGAACTGGTGGAACTCTGTGCTAGACCCTCTGTGCTGGTAATACCCAGGAGTTTTACCTGGGACTGAAAATTGCATTTATTTCAGCAAGGGAGAACCAACAGTGGCTACAAGAATCAAATCAGCTGCCTGCCATGGGTTTGCAGTAGCTGAGGTGTCCCTGCATTATTGTATTTGTGGGGTTCCCAGATGGAAGGAAGGAATGATGAATCCAACTCCATGTTCTCAGAAGGCTAATTTATTATTCTAACATACTATATTATATTAAAGAATGCTATACTAAACTATACTAAAGAATACAGAAAGGATACTTACAGAAGGCTAAAAAGATAATAATGAAAACTCGTGACTCTCTCCAGAGTCCTGACACAGCTTGGCCCCACTTTGCCATTGAGTCAAAATAATTCACACCAGAAACCAATGAAACAATCACCTGTGGGTAAACAATGTCCAAGCACATTCCAAAGGAGCAAAACAGAGGAGAAGCAAATCAGATAATTATCGTTTTCCTTTTTCTCTGAGGCTTCTCATCTTCCCAGGAGAAAAATCCTGGGTGAAGGGATTTTTCAGAAAATGTGAATGCCACACCTGCACCACTGGTAACTCAGACCTGCCCATGGGGGCTGAGCTGGACAAGAGACACCACCAGTAAAAATTCCTGTTCCTCCAGAAACAAAACCAGCAGGATCATGGTTTGTCTAGGGCTGTCAACCACAGCATTACTGAAGCTGGGAACCAGGGAAGAAGTGGGTGGCAGGAACCCCTCTCAGTGTGAAGACCTCCCAGGGAATTCCCCCTGATTTTTGACTACTGCTCAGCTTCTGAAGCAGAGCACTGAGGTTGCTGGGATAAAAGACAGGAGTTCTGTGGTTTTCCAAGGCCGGTGAATGGAGTTGGGCTGTCCCAGTTGTGAGAGTCCCATTTCAGAACTTTGGCATTCCTTCTACTATCTAGATGCTCTTGCTCCATCTAGTGAGGAAATTTATTGCTCATCCTGGCTTAGTGTTGGCTGTGGAGGAGGCCTGGGGAAAAGTAACATAATTTATGCATTTGACCTATGCAAAGATGGGAATTACCCAGGTAGATTCTAGTTTTGATTTTGTTAGAACAGTGAGAATGACAGTGATTTTAGCTTACAGCTGCTCATTGACATATCTATTAAAATATATTAAAAAAAAAAAAGACTTGAGGGTTTTTTAAAATGAACTTTCCCATGAAAATCAATTTATGTTTATGTTTAGTGGGTGGATTTGCTTGTTATGTGAATCAAATGGGGGGGAGGGCATAGAGATGAAATGAAAAAAGTTAGTTTAAGGGATTTAAGTGTATCTGTTAGAACCCATCTTCACTGTTCTTGTTCAGCAGCCAAAACACATTCCTCTTTTATAAAGGAAGGAACACAAGGGCACCAGCTCACAGATTTTTGGTGCAACAAAGCTGTCTCTGAAGCCTGTGTGAGGGGCTGTGTCCTGCTGGGCACTGAAGAGGGAAGAGCAGGGGCAGGGTGAGGAGCACAGAGATGCTCAGGACCATCCCTGGTGCTGCCAAACCTTGGTGAGCTCAGAGGGGTCAGGATTTGCCCATTCCTTCTTCCACCCTGCCTTGCCAGACACGTTCCATGTTATATTCCCCCTTTCCTTTGCCCTTTCTCCTTCCAAGAGACATTCATTCAAACCATGAGTAGAAAGCTGAAAGAACAGGTAAAAAAAAGAGACCATGGCATTTCTTGCTGGGACTTGCATTTTTGGGCACACTTGAGTGCAAAGTGCCATTTTCTTTGGGTAGAAGTTTCCTAATTTTATTTGAAAATTCCTGTTATTACTTCTGAGTTTGTTTAGGCTCATGCAATAGATGCCATATATACATGGTGTGTGTATATATATATATACATACACACATACACACCATATATGCCATATATATACCATATATAAAATAGATGCACATATATACACACACACATATATGAAATACATAAAATATAAGATATATATTAAAAATATGTATATATTCTGCAAACATACAAGCTGAAGACACAGGGCTGCCATGTCAAAAGCGTTTTTTGGCTTTTTAAGTGAAAACAGTTTTTTAGTTAAAAAAAAAATTATAAAGAATGTTCCCTTCTTCCACCAAAAAAAAAAAAAAAACCCCCAAAAAAAAAACCCCAAAAAAAACCAAAAAAAAAAACCAAAACCCAAAAAACACCCGAAAAACCAACAAAACTAAACATGAAAAGATAATATCTTCACAGATAAGATATTATCTACAGAGGGTCTGATGCACTGGTTCCCTCTGTACAGTGCTCTGCTGTTAAATGCCCCTGGTATAATTCTTTTTTCATGGCACCATTTTCATGTCTCTGGCTGTCATCTTCAACATTATCATCAAAAATTCACCTCTGACCCAATGAGCAGAATAATGTTTGCAGGTAAAGTTACAATAAAAATCAAAAACTGGCCTAGGGGAAATCAGAATCTGTTTTCCTGAGCTAAGGAACACATACAGAAAGGCAGAGGGAAAGGATACAGAAAGGGAAAACTTCTGGATTGATTAGAAATTGTAAAAATCTGACAAAGCAGTATTATTTTCCCTCTAGGGCAATGCTAAATGCATTCAAAGGGCAAAAGGCAGCGTAAAACAAAGAGACTGCTGATTTTTTGACACTATGGAAGCCAAAATATCTGACCTTGGAGCCTTCTGATGGAGTTCAGGAGTGTCCTGGGGAAGATCTGTGCTGGTCTTAACCACTGCTGCCCCTGGTAGGGTCTTGAAATATTGTCATGGGGTTTAGACAAAGGTAAAGACACTCTGTATTAAAGAAATGGGACAACAGGACTGAGAACTGCTTTTAAAAGACCAAAAACTGCCCTGGAAGTTTTGTGTTTAATGAATCAGTTTACAGATAACCAGGCATTTCCTGCCACGAACACAAGCAAAGGCTTTTAGCTGTGCCTGGGAAAACGTGGTTGAATTAAAGCAGCTCGAGTGGTTCCTTGACAGAAGTAATGAGGAAGATGGATTACAAGGAGAGGACAGTGAATTTATGGAGTTCCTGTGGAGAAGAAAGCAAGATGTTACAGTGGGGTGGCAGCTACTGAGCAGGCCTTTGGGGTGGCTAATGTAAGTAATTTATCAAAGGCACAGGAGACTGTCGAGCTGTTTAAAACATGCCACAGTTTCCTGAGTACAAATGAAGCATCCATCTGATTAGTTTTTCAGATCTCTGGTCCTTTGGAAGTTTCGTGTTGGAGCTCATTCACTTCCCTTGAGCTGGTTTGTGTGTGCTGACTGGAGTCCTGCCGTGGTGGAATGGGGACAGGGACAAAGGTGACAAAATTTCTGAGGGCAGCTTTTCATGGGCCACAGTTCCAGGGAATGGGGACAGGGACAAAGGTTCCTCTGGTGACAAAATTTCTGAGGGCAGCTTTTCATGGGCCACAGTTCCATCTTTAATCCCTTCTGAGAGACTCAGTTTTTTAGCTATGAGAAGCTCTTGATCCACGTTTTCTGGGGGATCACTGCCATGGATCTGCCAACATTTGTGTTTCCTCTGGGACACTCCCAGCAGGGCTGTGCTGCTTTCCCTGACCATGGCTGATGTGGAATCACAGCCCAGATTGTCCAGAGCAAATCCATTGTTGGCAGAACCAGCTTAGTTCAGACTGTGCTTTCAACAAAAAAACCAACCCAAACCCCCAGACACTTTGCTTTTCTTTTTTAGCACCTTTAACATGTATTCTAGAAAAAGAAAATAAAAATACATATACAAAAAGACATTTCCACAAAAGTTCCAAGGCACTTTATGGAGTTCAATACACTCTGTAGTTGAAAGGCCAAAAGATGCATTAAATTAAGATGGTGTATCTTGTGTAGGACATGAGTTGGCACCTGAGATCATCCCCTTGCAGCTTTTGCTTGTGGGCCCAGGGGATTCCAGCTGGGATCCAGCCTGAGCACCAGGTCTAGTCTAAGCCTGATCCATGCAGGTCTTCATCCCTGTCTCAAATCCCAGCTGGAGCTTGGCTTTTAAGCTTCAGAACATACAAAGGATGGGCTGATGTCTCTGTTTCTAGAGTCCTAAACGTGGTGATGCATTTGTATTCAAATGTTTCTCTTTCAAAGAGTGAACAGTGCAATTCCACACAGTGTCTTTGGATGCACTACAGAAGTACAAATGATACTGGCAACCCTCTGCTGTTATTTTTACAGTTCATTTTAATTAGTAATCAAATATAATTTTTCAACTCTGTGTTTTTTATTCCATGTCTTTAATGTCTTCCAGATCCACTCCAGGTTCACTAGACTGGGTGGTAACAGAATCTTAATTTTGATCCAGAGGAAACTGCCATGCCCATTTTGAGCATTTGTTTTTTGCTTACTTTTGCTATTTTATTTTTAGCTGTATTTTGTATCACATTTCTCTCTCTCTCTCTGTATTTAAAAATTATTTTAGACTTTTCATTATTGTGTGGCATTGATTCTTGGCACTGAGGTTAAAGTCTGGAACTGAACAAACCATGAAATTACTGCCTCAGCACAACCACTTGAAAGTCTCTGCCATGTACTTGGCACTGTGTTTGTCAAAGCTCTGCCCACCCTTTGTGTAGCATCCTACACTGAGTATTCCTCAGCCTGGGAAGAGGGAGGAAAGGGAGGGCTGAGAACACCAGTCACTCATCATTTACCTGCTCCAGGATTTGCCTGCTGAGCCCTGACATGAAAAGTGTTCAAAGCTTTTCCTTGTAAGTGAAACACCGTAAGCAAAACCCTCTTTTTTGCATGTTCTGCACCAACCAGTGCCCCACCAAGAAATCTGCTTTACCAGGAGGAAATGCAGCAGTGATGGCTGCTGATGCTTTGTTCAGGTGTGTTTCCCTCAGCAATGCCCAGCACGGACAAAGTTCTGGATGACTGATATTCCATGCATGGAAATACCATGAGTCTGTAATCCCACTCTTTGCATCTTTGTGAGAAGCTGGGAAAAAAGAGAGAAAGTCCTTTTGCTTAGGGTAGAGAGGTTCTTCAGTCTCCTGGTCACACTCTGTGCTTCAGGAGAGCAGTCCAACAAAGCTGTGATATTCCTGCTTGGCAGAGGTATTGCAGAGAACTTGGAAAAGGCTCTTAAGATCATCAAACCCAACTGTAAATCCAGCACTGCCAAGCCCACCACTAAGCCACATCCCTCAGTGCCACATCTACATGCCCACTAAATCCCTCCAGGGATGGGGGTTGAACCACTTCCCTGACCAGGCTCTTCCAGAGCTTGCCAAGCCTTTCAGTGGGGGAATTTCCCCCAAAATGTCACAAGCAGAGGTGTCTCACACAGCGTTTTTGCCATTCCCACTGCCATTTTGCCATTCCTGCACAGCCCTGCTCCGTGCCTGGGGAGCACTGAGGGGCTGCAGGTGTCGGGGTGCAGAACCCCAGGGCTAACAACACCACGTGCTGGGGCAACAGGGGCCATTTCTAACCCTGAAAATCTCCACCAGGGTCATGGAACTGTGGCTTCATCCCTCCTCTGGAGAGGGGGTCTCTCCCTGGCAGCAGGGTGGTGTCCCCAGTGGAGCACTTTGGTTTCTCAAGGGCTGGTGGCACAGCAGAATCCAGCCCCAGAGCTCGCTGTCCCTCCTCTGGAAATGCTCTTGGCCAGGAGCAGAGCGAGGAGGGGGAGAGGCCAGGCTGGCACAGCAGGCAGCTGGCAGCAAGGAGGCCTCATGTTCCCAGAGAATTGCGTTTTTCTTGATGTTAAATGAACGTACAATGGAGTGTTATGGATGTTCCTTCTACATCTTAGCCACAGTTAGAGGACTTCAGCTGTTAATGCCAAGTACAATAAAAATGTTTTCTAATCTTGATGGAGTTCTCCCTGTCATCTTATGTTTCACTGTCTTTTTTAACTTCCAGCACTTCTCTTTCTATCAAGATTCTTGCGTGTCTTGGCTTTCATAGTCCCTATCCCTTTTTAGGGTTTTCTTTAGTTGGTTGCAAAGTGCATTTAGACTTTTTTGCTCCTCCTTAGTTAAATATTTGTTTGTTCACAGAGAAACAGCGAGGGAGTGCTTGGGGAGAATCTCTGCTTCTTCCTTTTGGTTTAATTTTCTGTCCATCATTTTGTATCACCTCCCCCTTTCTGTGTTGTGGAAAGCTGTCAGAATCTCTGGACTGATGACAGCACTGCTTGACTCATGCCAGGTTGCCCTGTCCTGTGTCCTTTCCCTCTGATTCTTTGCAAAACAGAATATATTGAGCCTTGCAGGTTATTGGATGTGCAAGGTCCTAAAAAGCAGCAGGTGAGTCCATGTAAAATAGAGATATTTCCCCAAAATCCAAGCCAGAGTTTAGGCACTTGCTTCTGCCTAAATCACCAAAGCAGCAAAGTCAGAAAATTATAAAGGGGATAGCAGTAAAATGTGGGTTCCCTACATCTTTGTGCAGAGTGATGAGAGGGGGAAGTTTGAAAAAATGTTGTGATTAAAAATGGCTTATAAAAAAATCCTGGTCCTGTTATAGACCCAAACTGGTCCAAATCCTTGTCTTTTCTTGCTATTTTCTCATCTAGTGCATAAGCTGAGGGAGGTTTCAAATAGTTCAAATACTTCCAAAAGACTGAAAAGCCTGGAAACATTTTTTCCTCAACGTTTTATGTGAAAACTTTCTGGTGTTTTTTTCCTTTTCCCTGCTGCTGACTAGAGAAGCTTTACCCATGGAATAATGACGTGTGCCTTGCCTCGTGCAAACTCCTGAGTCACTTCTGAGCCCATATATAGGGATCATTCCCTTTCCTCTGGACAGGAGGCAGGGTGCCACTTGTACTTCTCCTCCGAGGGGAAGTGAAGAGGCATTTTTCCTCTGGAGTGACAGTGGAAAGTCTGACGTGGACAGCAATGTGATTACCTCAGCCATAATTTACAGGAGCACCCAGGGCTCCCTGTCAGAAAACAAATGTGCTCCAGAGTGTTCAATGCCCAGAGATGTTCAGAATGTCTGTGCAACACGTGGGCTCCAGGACAAGTCTCCTCTTTCCCTGAGCAGTCATCAGGAGGCTGATTTAAAGTGGCAATGAGCATATTGGGAGGCAATAGGAAGATCAAAGGATGCTAAATATTACAGCTGTTTTCTGAAGTATTTTGTGCACAGGGTGAGCAAAATACCTGATATAATATCTGATATCTGATCCTCTGCTTGATGGTCACATAAAATGCTGCTTCATGGGTCACTGGGGCAGAGATGCTGGAGGTAACTTTGGTGTTAGTCTTTCCTTCTAACCATCTGTCTGTCATCATCAATAACCCTCCCAATCATTTACCATCCAGGTTCTTGCTTGATCTCCGACCAAAATTGATTGTTTGAAAAGTTAAAGTCATTCATCAGCCATTCCTGAAGCCAGATTTGGGGACAAAAAAAAAAAAAAAGAAAAAAAAAGTGTAATGATTTTCTTTGTAAGAAAGAGGTTCCTGAGACAGCAGGGGCTGCCTGAGAGTGTCCAGGGCCAGCAACACTGCTTCAGTATGTGTCTGAATATAAAAATGGGCTCTGGCAAGAGCAGAGGATAAGGAATGAGCATATCTAAAGAGCTGTTTCACTTCAACCTCTGCCTGTTTCTTTAGTCACTTGTTCTTTCCTCTTAGACCAGCAGCACTGCTCCCTCCTTCCCTCTCCAGCTGTGATTCTTGTCCTTATCATGAGGATACTGTTCTTACCATGATATCACTTGTCCCCTGCCCAGCAGACACTGCTGTGGCAAAACATCTTCAGGGGAGAGAGGGACAGCTTTAATGCCTGCTTTATGTGCAGGTTTTTTATGAGCTGTGTTTCCCTTTGGACAAGAGGATGACATTTTTGGCTGCAATCTGGAAGCACTCAGATACTCAAAGGTGAGACAAGCTCCCTGTCAACAGGAGCATCACACGACTCTGAGTGAGGAGGGGACAAAGAGAGAAGACTGGGAGGTGGGGTTTTGTGGCATTCACATTCTCTGAACAGAGAGAGACAAAATTCTCCCTAAATAACTCTCTAGTTTTTTTCCTAGAGAAGCACAAAGAGAAGAAAGAGAAAACCATTCTTATCTCTACTTGCTACTCCTGTTCTTTTTCCACATGTAGAATGTGTTAAGATGATTGTTTACCTGAAGTGATTTGTCAATTAGATTCTGCTAAAGATTGTTTTATTTCCTTAGCCAATCACTTGAAGATGTGCCCTGGCTGTCCAGAGACAGGCAGAGTTTTCTTTAGTATTCTTTGTAATATGTAATTTAGTATGGTATAGTATAGTGTCTTTTTAATATAGTATAGTATAATGTCACATAACATAGTTTAATAAAGCAATTGTTCAGCATTCTGGATCAATGGAGTCAGATATCAATCATTCCCTGCATCAAGGGCACCCTGTTTTTCAGTAGGGTTTGTGGGGTAAGAGACTGTAAGCAGCGAAATGAGGACAGGACAGGGAGAAGCAGCACACTTCTGCTTTGGTTTCTGTTGTCTGTTTTGGTCAGGAAAAGAGTTCTGTGTTTGGGAGATAAAGCAAGCCCTGAGGAGAAGGAGCAGATCCAGGCTCCATGGGTGGTGTCAGCCCTTCCCTGGCTGCAGAGCAGGGCCAACCTTGTACAATGGAGAGCATTTTTGTGTGTGTTTGGACTGTAAACCTTGACATGCGCCTTGCCCCAAGGGATTAATGCTGCTTGCACTGCAATGATCGGCTCTCAGAGCAGAAAGCCAGGCACCAGTGAGCCCAGTGAGTGTGGAAATCACTGCACAGCTCTGGCCCTGCCGTGCCTAGCAGGGCGAGCGGGTTCAGCTCCTTGCTGGAAATGCAGATCTGCAAATTTGGGCTGTTCAGATGCAGCTCATGAGTTTGCCAGCCCTGGTGGAATGATCTCTGGATAATTGTTATGGGGGTTCCTTTTTTGTTTATGTGTTTGTTTTTTAGCTTCAGCTGGCAGGGTGGTAACTGGCTGCTTCAAGTCAGTAGACTCAGGGGTGCACACAGCCTGGATTTCTCCCAGCTTTTTTTGGATAGCTGTATGCAACTGTACTTTCAAAATACCTGCTCCTCTACACTCCTCTGTGGCAGCAACTTCTGCTATTGCAGGCTTTGCAGTGTGTGTGCTGTAGCTACATTTAACTAATAATTTAAAAGCTGATGAACAATTTATTTCATCCTCTGTAGCCAGGAAATAATGATGATCAGCAGTTATATTAAAAGGATGAATTGGACTCTGACTCCTTTTGCTGCAGGTTGTAGACTTGCCAGCCCAGTTACTTCCTGCAAATAGCTGATTGGTTTTTTTTGGCAATTCAGTGGCCCAGCCAGCTCTAGACATCTGGCTGCTGCAGAATTCCAGACCAATTTGTGCACCTGTAATAGCCCAGCGTGCTCAGGTTTGAAAAGTGGCTGCTGCACATTCATGGGCATGCCAGGGTGGATGTTTTGGCTTTTTGGCTTCTGTATCCTGCCTGCTGGTAGCTGACCTCCTGGATGCCAGCAGGCCTGAGCTGGGTGAGTGCTGTGTGGCAAGACTTCTGCTGCACTGTGCACACTGCTCAGGATTCCAGCTGGTGGGGCAGGAATCCAAAATATTCCATCAGGACAGGCTCAATCAGTAATGCATTGACACTTCTGCTGTTGCTGTTCAGCTCTGGCTTGGTGGGTTGGTGAAGTGACCCAGAGCTTGCTAATCCTCCATGAGCACTGAGTGAAAATTGTCCTTCATTAGAATATCAGATGTGTTTCCTAATGAGATCTTGCAGGACAGGATAAACACACTCATTTTGCATCTAAGTGACACAGTCAAGAGATATGAATCTTTTAATGCCTGTACTGAGCTGAAGCTCAAAAGCAAATTCTAGTCCTCAGAAAGTGATGTGTTGCCATCTCAAAGCTGTGAGTTCACATTTCCATCCATTGTGTTGAAAACCTGTCTCACTGTGGGACAAACAAACACAGCTCAGAAGGAAGAACAATGCTTGAACAAAGACTTTTTTCCCTGCTGTCCTTAAGTAAGCCAAACCCTCTATCTAGAGCACATTTAAGAGCTCCAGCTGAATAGGGAGCAGTAACTGGTGTTATTGTTTTGTTCTGTCTCTCTGAAAGGCCTGATAGCCCTGGCACACTCATTTTAGGGAGTGTCACTGGGGAGAAGCTGACATGCAAGAAAGGATGACCCAGTCTGACGGGGTGCAGGATGGAAAAAGCAAAAAATCACCTGTACCAGTTCTGTTTTCTGGAGCTGGCAGAGGAACAGGCTCTCTCTGAGCACCAGCTAAAGAGAGCAGTGCTGCTGTGGAAATTTCTCTCTTGTTTTATATTCCCCAAATCCACTTTTGGCACCTCTGGAGTTGAAGGCATGAAGGCAGCTCATTAGGGGCCTTACCCAAACCAAACCCTGTGGATGTCACTGAGAGTTTGTGCCAGCAATGGGACTTGGTGGAGTTTAGTTATGAGCCTTTGTCTTCTCTCCACGTGTGTGGAGATCTGGGATGAAACTCCAGGTGAGTCCAGGTGAGTCTCACCACCTGCTCCTTCTCTTTGGGGTGGCTGCAGGGTTCAAAATTGTGAGTTTAACCTCCCCCTCTCTCATAAAGGTTCCTCCTTTGTTTCTCTCTGCATCCATTAGCCAAAAAGACACAATCTCTAGTGAAAACACATTCCACTGTTGTAGTTTTGCTCCTTGGAATGTTATGACACATCCCTCAAATATCAGATTTGTTAACTGTCAACAAATTAGTGTCCTTTCACTCCCAGCATGTGCACTCATGGGTCCTCTTGGCTCCTGCCCTTACAGAGAGCAGGACCAAGGCTGCAGGCCAGGGAACACTCCCTCTCCTGACCTTCTGTCCCAAAATTCCCCTTCTTGCCAGCTGAGCAGTGGGACAGCATCCCATCAGCCAGGAAAGCTTCCTCTCCTTCTCCAGCATCAGGAGAAAATGGCTGGCACTGAATTTATTCACTGCTGCCAGCAGAACTTGAGGCAAAAGCTGTTGGGCCCAGTCCTGAACCAGCTTGGTTGTACCTCCCATCTGGGTTTGTTTTATGTCCTCATTAAAGCAAATGAGGGCCTTGAACAAAACCACTTGGATGGTGCTTGCAGCAGAAAGCTCATCCGGGTGCCTGACCCAGCAGAGAAACTGGTGCTGATGGGGGAAACACAGCCTGCAAAGGCTGGGGAAGGCAAAGAAACCCCCAGCTTATCTCTGATTTATCTCTAACCTCGCTCACTTAGACAACTGGAGAAGAGAGTTTTCTGCACCAGCCCTGCTGAGTTTTCTGCACCATCCCACGAAGTTATGGTTGGACAAACAGCTGAGCCTGTTTTGCCTCAGCAGATGAGCCCCAGGACCACCTTTTCCCTCTCTCCAGGTTCTCCTTGGAAGCCTGGAGCCACCCAGGCAGAGCAGCTGTGCTGGAAAAGGCTGAGGGTGCCTCTGCTCCCTGCACTGGGGCTGATCTCAGGGCTTCAATCAGTGTCAGACATCCCAGGATGTGGGTCCTTGTGGCCTGGGAATTACAAACCACTCGCTGGAATCACATGATGAGAATTTAGGTAAACAGTCAGGGAGTAACCAAGGCATGTCCCCCAAATGCGGCGTCAGGCACACCATTTAAGGGAAATGAGAGGGAAAGAGCTTTGTGCCAGCCCAAGGCTTGTCCTAAGGGTGTTCCAGCTGCTTCACTCCATTCTGCCTGCAAGGGAATGGTGCAGCTTCACTGCTGCCCCAGGGTGTGCCAGGCAGCTGAAGCAGCTCCTGGGTGTGCCCAAGGTCAGTAAATATTCATATTAACTGTGCACTGGAGCTGTACTTTCTGCTTGCTCCTCAAGAGGGTAAGCAGCTGAACCAGACTTAAAAAAAAACCAAACCAAACCAACCCAACCCAACCAACAACAACAACAACAAAAAAACCAACAAAAAACCCACCAACCCCCAACAAAAGCCCCAAAAACCCCTAAAAAAAACCCCAAAAAACCACCACCACCATCAAAAAAAACCCCTCAAAACCCAATAAAAACCCCAAAAAACCCCAAAAACCCCCAAAGCAAAACAAAACAAAACCCCAAATAAACTCCCCCCCACCACCCCCCAAAAAAAACCTCTCCAGAAAACCCCTCTGAATATTCTTGCTTAGAGATCTGAATTTTAGAAGCAGATGTACCATACTCGAATTTCTGGGGGGCCTCCAAGCATTCAGACTGACCATAACAGATCAGAGCAAACAAAGGGGATCTGGGGATGCTTGTTAGTCAGCTCTGCTTTTCCACCTTCACTCTGGTTGTCCATCCTGCCTTTTCTCATCTTTTGAAGGACAAAAGGTAAATTTAGGGTGAATTAAGGCGTGGAGAAAATGGTTTTGGGTTGTGGGTTTTTTTCCTAATTTTTTATTTTTTAAATTTTAATGCCAGTCTTGCTTTTAAAGTATAGAAAATTCTGCATGGTCTCCTGTGAAGTCAGTTTACACTAAAGTCAAAGCCTTGCAAATATTCAATTAGGAGACCGGTCAAGTATGTGGGATTAAGTTGTTTATATAAATGTTTGCAGAACCAGAGTGTGAGTTCACAGGCAGGCATGGGATCTTTGGTTTCCCAGCTGATCCATAAAAAGGGTCAAACACAGTATACTGATAAATGCAGTATTCTTACCAAAAAAAAAAAAAAAAAAAAAAAAAAAAAAAAAAAAAAAAAGCCAGCCAGCCTCAATCCAGCCCTGACTGGAGCTCCCAGTACCAATTCCCAGTTGTTTATCAAAGTTAAGTTGGAGGCTGATGAGTTTGCAGGATGTGTAATTTAAAAACAATTTCAGAGCCTTCCCTGGGCACCACTGCACATCTCCACACTTCCATGTGCAGTTGGGAGCTAAAAGCAGATTCTGCTTTCAGTAAACAAAGAGCTCCCACTGATTACCCAGAGCAGCTCTGGCGTGAGCAAGAGTGGAAGAGGCCCCATGGAATGAGGTCTGAAGATGCAGGGTAGCATCATTCCCTGGAATTTTCTGCATTTCCTCCTCTTTGTTTCTGCTTCTGGCACCAAATTCCTGAGAGAAGCTAGAGAAAAGTCCTGGTGTTCAAACCCAGGGAAGATAGAGGAGAGAATTAATTCCTCTTATGAAGAGAAGCAAATGCTTTCTCAGCTCCAGATAGAATTTTGGTGAGCCCTGGTGCGACTGGTGCAGCGTACAGTGGAGGCCAAAACTGGGCAAAAGAGTAAAAGGTGAAAAGAGAAGAATTTAATGAAATTATATTTCTCAAACTTAATTTGGGAGTGGTGTCATTTTTGCAATAAATTTCTCCAGACTCTCAGGAAATGGAGAGAAAGCAAGGACTCCAGTGCTCTGGAAGTGCTTGGTGCCAGGTTCCCTGAGCTGCTTTCTGTGCTGATCAGGACAGGGACACACGAAGCCATCAGCAAGCAATCAGGGGCAGAAGGAGGAGTGACTATTGTGACTGGCTTTTTCCCCCTCTGCTTAATTGACATGAAGTCAGGAAGTCCCCTACAGCCTTGTGTTTTTTTAGGGTAGTTTCTTTAGACAGGTTTTGCTGTTGAGAGTGTGCAACTGGTGTCTTTTGGGATGAAAGGTGCTGTGTAAGGGCAATGTGTTGCTTTTTTCCTTGAATTTAAGTACTGATATCTGTACTGGAGTTATTAATAAACTGAATTGTCCAAACAGGGATTCTTCACCACTCCTGCTGCAAAATGCAGACTGTGTTCCAGTTGCTACAGCATACACTGCTAAGTTACAGCTAGTACAGTCTGTTTTTCACTAAGTGCATCAGTGAACAGTTTAAACAAAGTTTTAAAAAAAAAAGTACTGGCAACAAAGAGATGACTTATCATTTGCAACTTTAAAAAGGAGCCTGCAGCTATACGAATCTGGAAATAATATAAACTTAACCCACAGGACTGTTGCATTGGTTTTAGAAGAGCTTACTTTAAAGCTGGTATGTGGGCTCACTAAGAGACTGAGTGGTTGGCAAGGATGCTAACAATTTATGGAATGTGTCTTTGGAAAGGATTAAAGCAAAAAACATGTTGCTTCTTACCAGCTCTGAGCTGGGAATATAGCTCTAAGGGGCGAGTGTTAAATTTTAAGCATCCAGTATGTAAAGCTTTTAGAGAATAAACTTTTTTCTCTCCTTGCCCTGCTGCTTGGGATCAAATTGAGTCCAGACCGGATAGACTAAAAATCATTCCCATCTGACATCCAGGAAAAGGTCAGGAGTTCCAGCAGAGCTGGCAGTGCTGGAGCAGTTCCCAGCTTGCGTAAGGACTATTTGTGAGCTGCCCAAGATAACAGTCAGCATTTTAGCTCGGAGTGTTCCAAGCCTCACAGAGCTGTGCCTATTCATTTTGTGCCTCTGAGCTGGTTTTTGAAAACTGCTTTGTACCAAGTAAAAGCACAATTAAAACTGAAGCTTGAGAGTGCAGTCAAAATGCAAAATCCCTATGACTTGGCTGGGAAATTTTTCATTTTCTGCTTTCATTGGCCCTGTTATGACTCTTTCTCTGCCTTAAATAATCATGGTCCAGCCTCTCTTCTTCCTGTGGCACTCCCTGTCCCAGGCTGTGCTTGAAAAGACAGTGAGGAATGTCTCTAAGTGGCACCATTTTCCTCTGACAGAGATTCCCTGTTACTGATGAAACCACTCCATATTTTCCCCGTGTTTGTGGGTGGATGTGGCTCTGCATCTACGTGTGCTTGCAAAAAACACTGAGAGAGGACTTGCTGCCAAAGCCAGTTTTGTCCTCGGTGTGGAGGAGAAGAGAAGCATGGTGCTGCTCCCAGCTCTGACATCTGCCAGCAAGAGCAAAGATCTCCTCTAAATAATCTGTCAAAGATCTCCTCCAAACAATCTGTCAAAGATCTCCTCCAAACAATCTGTCTGTCCTCCTCAGCAGCTGCTGCCTCTGACAATGCAGTGGCCACGGTTTTTGGGCATCTCAGAGTCCAAAATGTTTGCAAGCTTCACTGCCACTCCCACCAGGTGAGGCCAGCTGCTGTTGGGAATGGAACACAGAGGCCTAAAAGGTGCTGGAGATAATTTCCAAGGGGGACAGGGTCTCTTGCTGCAAGGCTGTGTGCCACCCCCTGCCATCTGCTCTTTCTCCACGTGCTCAGGTGGCTGTGCAGGGACAGCCCTGGCTCATGGAGCAGCACAGGCTGGTGCCAGGGTGTGTTATCTGCTGCTTGCCAGCACCTTGGGAGTGAAACCATTCCTGAATTTGACCCTCAGCTTCACAGCTGGGGGCTCTGGATGTGGAAGATCACATCAGTGGGTCGCAGTTATTTTGGGGAGCTTCCACTGACTGTGGGAATTTCTTAACAGGATCCTTCCCCTAAGAGACTGGTGGTTTTCTTTTTCTCCAACCGTTCATGAAACCCAGAATCCAGTCCTGTACCTGGATGTGTGCCAGGATGGGCTCAGTTTAGGAGTGATCCATGTTAAAGCCTTCCTCTAGAATTTGCACCAAATGGCTGGAATGTCTTTGTAGCCTCACTTTGAAATCTTTGATGTCTTACTTCAGAAACTGGCTGTGACAGGATTGGTGTATGACTTAATTTTATCTGTTTAGTAAACTTTATTTGACAATGGATGTGTGCATCAGTGCCTTAAAAGCATGATGTCACATACTTATTATGAGGCTCTCAGAACAAAAACCATGGCTAAAATGGGGAGGTGAGCACCTCTTTCTTCTTTAAAGTGAAAATCCTAAAGCTATCTCTTTAGTGTTGAGAATAAGTGAATTTCCTTCCAAATGAATTGCATTCTATTGAATATTCACCTTTTTTTGTAACTATATAGCTTATGCTGATGAACACCAGGTGCTCCTTGTGAGGGCCCTCACTGGCTCTGATGTCCCTGACCAACTTCACCTGAGTCCTGCATCCACTCCCCTGGGCACAGGAGGCCTATTTAAGCTCAGCCCCAGGAAGGGACTGTTTGTTGCCAGCCTTGCACTTGGCTCTTCCTGCTGGGCTGCTGTTGGCCGTGTGGTTTTGGTGGCTGTCTCCTCTGTGGGATTCTCCAGGGTGCATTGTATGTTTCCAGCTCTCTGACTCTGTCTTCTGCTGCTCTTGAGAGGATTCCTGGATGGACCCTGTGCCTGGAGCTGTTGATTTTGCCAGCATCCCTAGAGGCTGCCTGATCTGTGTCCTGCCTCCACTTGTTGCCCTCAGCATTTGGGAAATTTTGTGCTCAAGTTCTTCGCAAAGGTAAGAGGAAAATGTGTAGCTTGAATTTAACCTGGTGATGATAGATTCAGCAAAGCCTGATTGTATTTTTGCCCCCCTCCCCTATAATTTAATGATTTTGGTGTTTTGAAGCTGTTTCCCATTTCCTTCTCCTTTCACCTGCCTTTGTGCACCCCTCAGTTAGGGACTGAGTGAAAGGCAATAAGATGTCTGGTTTTAAATTGCATGTGTACTCTCAGCTACCTGGAAAAGGTCAAGCAGCACCAGATAATCTGTGTGGCAGCCTTGCTCTTGGGATGGGTGCAGGTGACTTGCAGAAATCATCATAATTGCTTTTGCAAGGTTTTTAGGATAAAAAGGGGAAGGTTTGGGATGAAGTTCTTTCAAGAAGAGTGGCACCAGACGGGTCTGAAGAGCTCAGTGAGATAAGCAGCTGCAAGTTTCCTAAAAAATACTGAATGTAGGGCTGGGGCAAAGAAAGGAGCTTTTTGGGGAGCAATCACCTTGCCTGCACAGAAAGGCAGATGGAGCTGAGGGTGGTGTAAAGCATTTTTTGATTCCTGGATTGTTGCTGTCCAGGTGCACCCCACTGCCCTCACATGAGTGGTCCTGGACTCCTAGATCTCCTGGCCTTCTGCAGGAGGAGTTTCACAGGATGCCCTGGATGTGCAGCCAATGCAATCCCATCTTGTGTTGCTGTCTAGGTGCACCCCACTGCCCTCACGTGAGTGGTGCTGGACTCCTTAGATCTCCTGGCCTTCTTCAGGAGGAGTTTCACAGGATGCCCTGGATGTGCAGCCAATGCAATCCCATCTTTGTGGCCCTGGATGGACCCTTTGGAGAGGGGCAGTGCAGGAAGGCTGAGCTGGCTTGTGTGGAGTGCTGGCTTCAAGGACCAAGCTGTTCCTCCACTCTTTCTTCTGTGGCTTCAGTGCTCTTATGACCCCTGGTAAACTTTCTGGAAAAGAACCTGAAGCTCATTAACAGGGTCATTTTTGTGGCATTGGCTAAATGGGAAGTGGAATTTCTTCCCATTTACATAAACAGAGATCTGGCAGCAGTTGGAGCCCACTGCTGGAAAATAAAGGGGCAGAGGTCTGAAATCGGTTTCAGGAGAAACAGATTTGTTTAAAATGAGGGTTTACAGATCTGTGTGCCTAGATAAGAAATATGTGCCTTCACATATTTCTTCACAGTCTGTTCTGGCCCTTAGTTGTGAGGTAGGTCTTCAGGCATCTGACCCTGTGGGGAATTTTCAGAGCTGTGCAAGGACATTTAGTATTTAGTGCCCCAATACTCTGCCTCTCCTGTTGCTGCACAATTAATAATGTGAGCTTAAATTGATTGGATGCCATCATTGCCTCAGGAAGGGGATTCTTAGGTTGCCTTTTGTGTTATGATGTAACTATAGGCCTCCTGGTTTATTTTGGCAGTGGTTTGGACTTGAAACAAACCTGGTTAATTTGAAATTAAAACAATTGGGTTCTTTATGCTATTTGTAATTGGTTTTGCAGTAGTTGCTTACTTATAAAAGTGATTTCATTGTCCGTTGGGGGTGGTTCATAACTGCATGGTTGACATGATTAGATTTGATCATTGATGGATTTCTGGGTTCCAAATCCAAATCTGTGCTTAATTCTGTTGTCCAGACTGAGATGTAGAAAGGTGTGACAGTGAGTTTATTCAATACTGACAACACTGAACATTCCAGTATCGTGAGTCAGACTCCTCCCAAATTCTGTACTTGGTTTAAGTTAATGAGACTTAGAAAAATATCGAGTTGTCCATTTTCCCCCCCTCTGCAATAGTCTGACCATCGTTTCCAATGAAACCTGTAATTCTCCCATGAGCTTTTGTCTCCAGGTGCTCTCAAATATTGCCAATTATTGAAAAAGTTGAAGTGAAATGTTATTAGTCCTTCTGTTTTTAAGCTAGAACAATGGACCTGTTAAAATATTTATAGTTAATGTTAGGGCAGCCTGTGGGAATGGGGTTTGAGAGTTTCATTCAGATTTTTTCCATTTCATACATATATTTATGTTCTTTCTGAGTAAGCAGTGGTTGCTGCAGAGCTTGGAGATGGGTTAGGTCTGATTCCTCTGCATTGTATTGTCTTAATTGTGAGCTGTGGCTTTGGACAGTAAAGAATATTTGAATTTTTTGTTTAGCATAGTGTGCACCTGATGGTCTGGTAAATGTTTCTCTGCTAGTTTCTCCAGGCAGTGTTTATGCCGTGGTATTTTCTGCCCTCTTGCTGCCCCTGTCCTGTAAGCATTACCAGTTCCCCATTTTTAGTGCTGTCAGGACAGGGGATGCTGATTTCATTTAAAGAGAGAACCTAGAAGCCTCAGATGGCCAGGATTCTTGCCCAGATCCTGCAGTAAGGTGGTTTTTTTTTTATTAATGGCAGTACAAATTGGAATCCTGACTTGCAAGGTTCATTTGCACTGGGAACATTTTTGTTGAAGTACCACAGAAATTGGTGAAGGCTTCCCTCAGTTGTTTGCATCTTAGAGGATGACTTTTTCTAAGGACACACTGGATCTTCACCCAAGAATTAGCAAAAATTAGGCAGGAGCTAATCAGATAAGTAATTCTACCTGATCCAGCTGTAACTTCTGTGAAACCACACTAACAAAACCAAACTATCTCTCCTTCTCTACAGGAGAACATGTCCTCACAGGAAGAGGACACTGCTGCTTTAATTTTGTCAATAGAGTGTGTTCAGATGTTGGTATTTTTTTCACATGTGAATTTATTTCAGAAGACTTTGCTAGTTCTTCAGTCTCTTTCTTTTCAAACCAGACAAACCCATGTAATCAATCTCAGATTCAGTGTTCTGCTTACCTGCTGTTGCCCAAACCCATAGACTCTGTTTGCCCTCAAGCTTTTTTGTCTTTTGGCAGCTGCTCTCATTCCAATTACAAAATATCCTTGGAAATTCAATACCTCATTTTTCTATTATTTAAATTATGGCTCGCATTGTAGTTCCATGAATTTAATTAAAGCGTTTCCTTACACACGTGGTGTCCATGTGGATAGGGAAAAAGAACTTTTAATCCTTTTAATCTTAAAACTGGGCATGTGTAATAGTTACAGCACAAGAGATCATTCTTTCTTATTGCATCCTTCAGGTAAGATGAATGTTCCTGTTGCCTGGAGGAAGACATAATCCATATGAGCTGGCTTTAAATCCTTAGGTCGCAGAGGGAATAACCTGTTTTAAATGACCACGTTGTCAGATGTGACCGAGATTTTGTGGGATATTGGTGGGGTGGACCAGGACCTGCAGATGGGGGGGCTCCCCAGTGGAGTTTTGGGTATTGCTGCCCAGCTCTAGGGCTCCCACCAGAGTTACTGGCTGCTGGAGGGGGGTTGTGATCAAAAAGTCTTAATTCTCATCACAGTGAAGGTTTGCAGATCTGAGTGTTCATTTTGTGGGAATTTGTCTTCAGAATATCCAAAGCTGGCTTGTAAGCTTTCTTTTTCAAGAAGTTATTTTTGCTAAATTCTATTTCTGATGCACTGAGGAGGATGCTCACCTGACATCAATCCCTCTCTTTCTCCACCATCCTGCAAGCTTGTTGGTTAAATTTGGTTAAACTTTGGCCAGCTTCAGTATCCCTTTATTTATTTTTTTTTTTTAAGGCACAGTTCCAAGAGAAAACCAGCATTTGTGTCTAAGACAAATGCAGGCAACACATGCAGCATGGGCCTGGCATGAATTTGGTTTGTCCCAGCAGCTGAATGGTCACCTGTGGTCCCTCAGCCCCTGCTGCCCCACTGAAATCTGTGCCTTGGCTGCTTGGTAGCCCCTTAGCAGGAGATGAAGGTGCTGCAATACTTGTTCCCAGGGCAGAGGGAAGTGAATTTGCAAGGAGTGGAGAAGCTGTCAATGTTTTGTGCTGCTGGGAAGTGAAGCTGAAGGATGTGGGCTGTGACCCATAAAGAGTGGCCTGCAGTAGTGCTTTGGCTGATGTGGTGACTTGTTCTGCTTCCCCTGGAGTGGGAGGGTTGTCATTATGGGCCAGGCCAGTCTGTGAACATCTCTGAGTGGACAACATCAGAAGCATCAAGTGAAAATTGTGGCTGGCAGTTGTTGAAAAACTCCTTTGGACTAAGCAGCAAACCCATCTTCCTTTCCCATCCTTGGGCACTGCTTTATTTACTGCTGCTTCCTTCAGGAATAGAAGGCACTGCTGTCAGGGCTGTGGGAGCACTTGGGGGACAGACAGAAATTGATATTGTGACTCTACAGTGGAGTCTCTCTGCTCTCTTGTCAAGCCTGGGGTGATTAACTCTTTGTCCTTTGCTTCCTTTTCTCACCATTCCATGTGTTTTCCTAGAAAAATTACAAAGTAAATGCAAACCCAGCTACTGCATATTTAAGATAACATAAGTAAACACGTGCAGCAAATTAATTGGTAGTTGTATTTGGTGTACAGTCAAGTCTTCTAAAGGCAGGAAACTTGAAAATTGTGAAATATGTGGTTTTACCAATTTCCAAACCACGTACTTTACTGGTTTTTGGTGCTTTTGCAAAGAGGTTTTCTCAATCCCTATCTTAACGTCAGTGATTTAATTTCACCATGGTCATGCTGCTAGATGGAGTTGACCTAACAATTTAACATTCTAGTGAGATGATTAATTCCAAATGTAACCAACTGCTTGCATAAAAACCCCTTTAATTTACCAGGTTGTTCCCTTCCCTTGGTCATAGCTCCAAGTGTGGCTATGGAGACTGCTTACCTCTTCTTTAAAAACAGGCAGCTGGTTTGCACAACTTGGAGAGTAGTTCAGCAGCTTCTTTTTGGTCAGGTGTTGGTGAATCAGGGAAAATATTTTCTTATTTCAAGTTCTCGGTAACTGTGGCAATTCTGGTGTGATGCTGGTCACACTTTTGGGTAGTAAAAGGCATATTCTGGACACAAATTGTGTCAAGTATGTTCTTAAACAAGGGAAGTGCTGTGCAGTAAATAAGATTATAACACCTTAAAGGCAGGGTAGTCTGACTCCGTGGTACCATCTGCACTTGACAGCTGGTGATAACACTGAGCTAAACCACTGCTGTGGCTGTACAAACCAAGGAAAAGTAATTTTTAATGATAAACTAATTATGTACACAACTGCAGGACCTCTGAACCTTAGAAATGAGTCAATTATAACATTCTTCTTTGCTGAAATATCCTAACAAGGAAGCTAATTTAAGCTAAATGTAATCCATGGTTAGCTTATAGCTGATTGCTTGTTTTCCCAAAGCATCAATTTTTGTAGCTCTTCCATCCAAAATTATTTTAAAACATGTCTCAATATAGTAACTGTGCTTTCAGCTACCAAGGTGCTGTCATCTCTGAATGAACTATCGTGCCAGTGTGACTTTGCCATGTTTTAATTTCTCCTCTGCCTTTCCATGATATCAGTGAGAACAAATGTGTTACCAGCTGCACTGGGCACAAACAGATTCTGGTTGCATCTGGCAAGAATTTTGGGGAAATCTACTTGGAAGAACTTGTAATGCTTTAATAGAAAGTTCCTAAGCAGGGGTTTCCTGAAGCCTTTGGATGTGAAAATGAGTGTTTTTTAGTCAGCCTGCCTTTCTTTAGAGGAGATCCTGAGCAGAGAGGATGTGCAGTGTGCTCTATTTATAACTCAGCAGACACAACTAGTACCAGTGTCTTTGGCCACTTTTATTGTGTTTGCTGAGCAGTTACTAAGATGCTCTGTTTTGGAAGGGCAAAAGAAGCTGTGCCATCTCCTCCCAAGCTTCTAAGCATCAGCAGCTAAAGGCTGAGAGGATGTGCATTGCTTGTCCCTGCAAATTTGGGATAAGCACAGGGCAGGGCTCAGTGTTCCTCTGGCTGACTGTGTTCCTGATGGATCAGCAGGATTAATTACCTGGGTCGCAGTCTGCCTCAGATGAATGAGCTCTGTCCCCTCCCTGCTGAGGGGTGAAACCATTTCTCAGCTTGTGGCACGTCACCCCTGCAGTGCAATTAGCTGTGCCACGCTGTTAATTCCTGCTGGGGATTAGCAGAGGGCACCACGCTCCTGCTGTGTCCTCTGCCTGCTGTGCTTGGGCTCTCCTGGGCCGCCTGGCTTGGAGGAAACTGCGTGAAAAATATCGCTCCTGCTCAGCTGACTCATTGCAAGGGAAAGCAGAAACTAGGAAGAGTTTCCTTCCACTCCCCCTTATATGGAAGGAATGGCTTGGGAAGCTTGGAATGGCTTCTTGATTCTCCAGGAATGCATGGCAACCTGCCAAAGGAAAACCCAAATCCTTTAAGTTTTTTATTAGTATATGGAATGCCAAAGTTGGCATTTTTTTCCTCTTTGTTCAGGGCTGGTAAACTCCATAATTGCCTTTTACAGTCTCATATGAATATGGCAAGAGAGGCTGAAGTTTGCCTAAAAAAGAATTTGATTTTTTTAAAAATGTCTCACAAGTGGGAACACTTGTTCTGTGCAGTTTGAGATTCTCAGTGACAAGGAAGGTTAGGAAAGATGCATGAATGAAACTTCCATGTAAATACAAATCACAGAGGGAGACCATGCATGGTTTACATCACTGTGTTTTAAAATCAGTCCAGTATCTCATATTTCTGATTTTAGTAAGAATGATAGGCTTTTTAAAACCCCCAATTAAATCACTCAGAGGATTACCTCATGCTACTTTTACCATGCCTAAATACCCAGATTGGGCCATGACCCAACAGACACACAAAAAAAAATATGGTAATAACTTCTGCCCACCATTTTTCTGTGGTTTTGCCAGTTAGATGCCTGTAATTTTGTTGGAGAATTGGAAATCAGAAAACTGCTCACAGTAGTCCAAACAAGAAGGTAGGCATGTGAATTAATGCTGCCAAATGTCTTGTAGAGTTTAAGGGCAAGTACCTGAGTGAACTCCTTTGACTTCGTGGGGCTTTGGGCATCTGCAATTTGGCACACAAGATAAGGAGCCACAGAAACAGAGACCCTTTGGCAAGGATTGGATTAGTTTTGGGGAGATCCTCTGAAGGCATTTATGGTCACAGCCCTGTTGCTGTGACACTGTAATCCTTGCAGTGCTGTACAGCAGGACAGCCAGGAAATCAAGGGAGGGGGCAACTCCTCCTTGTGAAAACTTGCTTCCTCTTTTTGGTCACCCCTTTGAAGCTGTTTGCTCTTGACACAGCGGGGTCCTCAGGTTCTATTTTGAGTGCTTGAGTCTTTAATGGCAATTCTTTTCATCGGTGGCTTTAACTGTACAAATCAGCTGCTTTACTGAGCTTAGGCACCAAACATCTAATTTGGAAACCAAATTATGCTTTTTTTTTTTGTTTTGTGGATTTGCAGCAATAAAAATTTTGCAGCACTTCTTTATTAAAACCCTTTTCTTATGATCCCATGTGTTTCTTTCCTCCCTGTGTCCCTGGTTGGTTCCAGCAGGTAGTGTGGGCATTGCCCATTGTTTTCTGTTTTGGAAATCAGACTATTTGTGGTACCCTACCTTTTTGTAGGTATGAGGTTTAATTTTTTTAGGGTCTATATTGTCTTTGAATAACAATTCGTGCTGTTCCAGATCATGTGTTCTCAGATCTGTAAAGATTAGCTTTTATGAAAAGTAATTCAAACAACTTGAAGGAAAACAGTACATACAATAATCAAAGTCTGGACTGATCCCCATGTTCTGGACTTCAGCATAATTAGAAAGAATTGGCACCTCAGAAATGAATGTGATGTATTTGTGGGCAGAGGAAAGCATGAGATCTGGTATCAGAAGCCTGGCTCCTTCAGTAGTTGTGAGAAATGGCAAGAAAGGAACATGGCCACTTTCTCATTAATGCAATTAGCATAGCCCATCAAACATGTGCTGATAAATTTGGGAGGCTTATACCATTCATTAGGCATATACATTCATTAGTGTTGCCATCATAAAATAACGAAGGGAGTGTCCAGCTTGGGGAAAAATTCAGAGGACAAGAGCTCACATTATGCAGAGCTATGATGATAAATGTCTCCTGTGGCATAATTTTAACTCTTACCATCTGTTATTCCCTGTTGCCATAGCATCTTAAAATAAATATTAAAAATAGTCTGAAACCAGGAAAAGCACAGCAGGGAATGTCTGTCCTGAAAGAAAACAAACCCTCAATGTTACCAGGAAATAGCAGGAAAAAGGAGTGATGAGAACTTCAGGAGATTTAGCTGGGAGAATTTTCAGTATGCAGGGGTGGGTGAGAGAAGGATCCCACACCAGTGTTTATAAGCAGTTGTAGCTGGGCTACCAAAGCACTCTCAGTGCTGTGCTTGCCATCTGTTTTCAGCTTTGAACTTGAGAAGTAATTTTACTTTAACTGTTAGATTGGTGCATATATGCATAAATATGTTTTCACATTTTTGAGAGTTTTTTTAATTTATTTTTTTTTTTTTTTTTTGTGGCTGAGCTAGAGGGCCATGAGGAGCTGTTCTAATGCAGTCTTGGTAAGCTGTGAGCATTACACTGGTGTTGATCAAATGATGACATTCAAATATTATTAGAACTGAATGTTTAGGCCAAAGGCAAGGCTTAAAAGGAGAGCTTCACTTTCATGCCAGGCCAGCACAGGAGCTGTTTCCAGAGGCTTCTTTCTGGAAAATACAAGAGCAGGAAAAGCTGGGCTGGGAAAGAAAGGCTGAAAGACTGCATTTAGTGTCAGGGCCATGAAGAATTGTTTAAATAATTGCAAGTGTTGTGAAATAACCAAGCAGTTCAAGAACCTAGGAACTTTACTCTTTTTGGGAGGAGTTAAATTATTTGGGGATGCCCTATCTAAAGAAATCCTTGGTTGAGAGATGCTTTGCATGTGAAGAGCAGCCCTGCTTGGGGGAATTGCTAGCTGCTCTGGGTGGGTCCTTGCTTTAGTCTAACTATGATGAGGATTTGTTTAGCTTCCTTGGTGAGTGTTCCTATATGTTTTTTAGCATTCTCTTTCATTTGTTTGGCAGTCACTTCAAGAGTGATTTATGATAAGAGATGAGAAAACAAACTGAGATATACAAAACAAACTGGATATACAAAGCAGCCCGGGTATCCAGGTGCCAGCAGTGAAAATTAAGCAGGTCTGTTCCTGGGCTCAAGTGAGTGGGACCTGAGGAATACAAATCAGAAATTGTGTTGGGGCTGATGACCTTACAGCAGCTTTTTATCTGCAGCCTTGTGGTTTGCTCTGTGACAATAACAAATGCAAATTCTAAAAGGCAGCCAGATGTAGAGGCTTTGATTTGCAGGGGAGCTCTGACCCATCAGAACTGCAATTTGCAGTGATAAAAGTCACTTGAGCTCCAGTTACAGCCACTGTATGTCTGAGTTGTCCTAGAAATGCCTTTCCTTCCCCTCTTCTACTCTCTGCCACCTCAGAAAGCTCGGTGTAATCTGAGAGTTTTCTATATTTGGCCAGAGGAGCAGATCAGGGCTGCCCTCAGCCTGCTCTGTGTCTGGGAGCTGTGGACACTCCCATGGCACAGCACCAGGATCAGCCTCTGTGCAGAGTCAAGGGCTATGGGAGCTGTGTTCAAAACAGCTGCTCTAGGTATTTAATAAGCCTGATGCACCTCAAAAGCCTTAGGTTCACCCCCAAACCAAATTAAGGTAGGTCTAAGGTTTCTCATGAGGCTTCATATTTCCCCTGGTCAGTTAATAATGTCAGAAATCAGTTAATGTCAGAAATGAGGCATCTGGTGTGGGAATAGGATCTGCTAAAACCTTTCCTGGTCTTGCTGTGGTTTGGGAGAGACCTGGACCACTTTGTTCTCACTGACACAGCTTTTCCCAGGCTTGCTGTCCTAGTCTGGGGTGAGGTGTGGAGAGGCCCAGGAGGCTTTCTCTGAGACCTGCTTTAAGTGGTGATAAGGGAGCCAGTTCTGTTAGGATATGACATAAGAGAGTTTCAGTCTTTGTTGGTGCTCCTCTTTGTCCACGGTGGACTCCCATGCCCATGACAAACTGTAAATTCCCCAAATCCCACCTGAATCTCCTTCAGCTGATCAAATAGTTAATCTAAACCTCCACTCACTTCATGTGTGCTTCAAGTTTTCATTCTGCAGAAGGGTTTCTGTGGAGCCTTTGGAAAAATATTGTGAAATCGTCTGATCTTTACTCTTTTTTTCCCCTTGTACTCCATTCCTGTCTTACTTTTTGTGGGGAATCCATGCTCATGCTGAATTGCTTTCTGGCATGCTGCAGGAGGGAAAGGGTTTCCCCGGAATTCTGGGAACAACCCAATTCCTTGGAAGTCCTGCTAGAAACACTGCTTGCAAACTGCATAGAAAATAAGACTTTGCTGCTTTCTGCTCAAAATGGGCTGTTATTTAATAGCATATCTAGTTAGATATGGTGGAGGTGTGTGTGTGCCCTGACTGTGCTCAGTGTGTGTTACTTAACACAGACCTGGTGCTTGGAGGTCTCTTCTTCCTACTGAAGATAAAATGTTTCCTGCTTTGAGGAATTTACAGCCTGAATGGACACTCCAGGAAGACTGAGAATCCAACAGCAGCTCAAGATGGAGTGGTTCATTTTAGGAAGTTTATCTCCATTTCATGATGGTGATGACATAATTTTTACTTGGAGGAGTAGGATTTATGCTGATGTACTTTCAGCTTTTATGCCAATCTCCTTATGTGTTGCATTAGACAGTCCCTGCTCCAGAGGTTTGAAATCTCAGCTAGATTAAGATATCTGATCTCTGCTTCCCAAAAATTCCACTGTGTTGTCAAGTGAAAGCAGGAAGCTGATGGAAGACATAAAGTGTGCAAAAGGCCTGCCATATTTCACTGGGATTTACTCTGACATCTGTGTGTAGCCAGTTGATTTTTTTCCTTTGACCCGAGCAGCGGTGTGAGTTCAGCAGTGTGCATTCTTTACTGCAGCTAGAGAATTCCAATTATTGTTTTGTGGGCCAAGTGATAGCCATACAATTAGGATTTCCATCTGTGCAGTCCTCTGCTTTGGAATGGTGGCAAACATGTGGCATGAAATAAGCTTATTACAGCTGTGGGAAGAGAGCTAAGGCTGAACTTCCTTGTTTACAGTTTTGCTGTGGAATTTTACTCTTTAAGGAACTCTGCAGATGTTTACAAACCTTCCATATAGCTGCTTCCTGAAGTTATGCCTTGCCTCTAATCAAAACTGAATGCTTAGATGGCGCAGGAGTTCCCTAACTCCCTATTTGCACAGAAACCTTGCTCCAGTTAGCTCTGAGCTTATGCTGTCCCCTTAATGAAAACCCTTGCTGTGTCCTCGTGTCCCACTCCTTTACAGCACAGATTGTGTATTTCCAAGCAAAGCTGAGCCTTGTTTTCCATTCAGTGAAGTTTAGTTTGGGCCCAGTTAAAACCTCCATGTTTTGCATTTATAAAGGGTATGTGGGTTTGTATTTATTAGAGAAACTCGTTCAAGTTTGGGGCTGGATTTTCTTGACTGAATGCTATTTTGCAGCCATCTTTTGCTGTCTGTTTTCTGAGCTGGAGATGTATCATCAAATTGTAATTACCTTCCAAACTGCAAAAGGCATTTCCTTCCTTATTCCATCCCCTTAGCTTTCTTTTTTCGTGCAGGCAGCAATAGTTTCCACGCTTGCTGTTCAAGATCCCATGGATCTGGAGAACTCATGGTGACTATCATTTTATTCTGCTGAGTACTTTAAAAGTTGTAATGAGACTGTGTGGTGAAGTTAATAGAGCCTCCTGGTTATTCTCACAGTACTTGTAAAAAATTACTTGGTGTCATGACTTCATATCCAGATGACTGTATAAAATTAGGCATACTCTTAACGCTTGTTCTCTGAGATATATATATATAATTTTAATTTATTGGTGCCATGAAAACGCAATCATTTTATCAGGGAGATAACTTGGAACTTTCCAAATGCTGATGGATAGCAGGCCAAATCTTTTCAGTGTTCAATAATAAAGTTCAAGGCATAGCACATTGGACACATGGGAAAGCTCCCTTTTGCAGATGATTGATCTGCCCTTCATTCTGCTTCCAGTGTGCTTGTACTTTGAGATGCAGATTATTTTTTTTTAGGTTACAGGTCTTTCAGAATTTTTTCTTATTCATGTTATTTAAAAACTTAATATTTTAACCATTAAGTTGAATGAAAATTGAGTTTCATTGCAGTTGTCCCTTGCAGGGTAATCTTTAGGGCTTTGTGAAGTAAATGATTGTGCTTAGAAAATGTCATCCACTCAGCTCGTTACCTTGTGGTCTGTAATAATTAGATTTGTGTATAGGTAGCTTTCCTGTGGCATTGTATTTTTTATTAGTCAAGTGAGAGGTAGAAATGAAATGCCAGCATGGTTTTCATCAAGAACGGTCTTTATTCTTACAGGTATTTACTGCTTACAGAACTTTATACCATTATACAGTTTTGTCAGCCCATTTCAGGTAACTTGTTATGGCTAAAAAATTATGAGCAAGGCATTCATATTTATTTGGATTTATTGAAGTGTGCACTTGTAAAAATGGTCCCTTCAGTTTTTAAAATCTCTCCTGTAAGGCCTCTCTAGTTCTTCCTTTGCCATCAGCCTTCATCCTTTTTTTTTCCCCCCCCGAGAAACTAAAATGGAAAAAACTGCATTGAGTGTGAATTTCTGTTCTGAAATGACCATGCTGCAAAAATCAACCTCTGCCTGCAGCTGGCTTGAATACTCCCACCCTGAGGACAAGATGGTCTGTTCTTACAGAACAACAGTAACTGGGATATTCTTGTGTGCCAGCAGGGCAAGAGATGGTTCTGGTACCTGATGTCTAGGAGGTTTGGATGCAACCCTTCAGACAGATTTTTCTAGTCTGGCAATGATTTGTTGGGTAATACTGGAAAAACACTTTTTATTTTACCATGGCACATATGAACTCCTCTGACAAGTGAGAGGAATGATTCTGGGCACTACTGGTGAGGTGTGTGGCACAAAAGCCAGGTTCCAGGTGTGTCTTAGAATGCTGAATGCAGGGCTTTGTGGAGATGTGAACTGCCTGGGGTTGAGCAGTTTGGGTGGTAAATTCCAGGAAATGTGGGTGTTTTAAGAAATAGACTTACTGGACCTGGTATTCTCTGATTTCAAAGTCTATTGGTGTAATCAAAACAAGCGTAATACACAGAATTATGCATGTTGTTCTGAGCTTTGCTCAGCTGGTTAGAGCATGGTGATGGTAATGAATTCCAAGGTCAAATGTTTGATCCCCCATGGGCCATTCACTTGGGAGCTGAACTTGATAATCCTGGTGGGTGCCTTCCAGCCTGGAATACTCTGTAATTCCTCATTAGCTAAAGCACAGGAAACACATGCATGATATGAGATCATAAGCAAGTGTAATACATGCTTTGAATAATGTGCTGATCAGTTGTAAGAGGCTGCTGAAGATGGTGGGAATTTGATGCAAATTTGGGTTCTTCCCAGGGTGTCTCTCTGGCCCTGTGGCATTGTTGGAGGCCTCGTGGCATGTTTTTGTTATCCTTAGAAGCAATGTCCTTGTGCTCATTCCTCATGAAGGATACTTGGCTACAAGTAGAGGTCTGTACCTGTGCAGTGTGGCTCCTTCCAGAACAGAGGATTCCCGGTAGGTGCCTGGTGGGAATGTGGCTTCCAGCATCAGCAGCAGACATAAAGGGACTGAGTGTCCATCCACAGACCTACCAGGGGGACACTTTGTCACACACACCACCGAGTCACCCAGAGCAAGCACAGGAATCTTTTGCTAATCATTGTGAGAACAACAGCTCATCCCTCCCAAAGCAGAGAGATTGCAGCCACTGATAATTCTGTTTTTTTTTTTTTTTTTTTTTTTTTTTTTTGAAAATGGGAAAACGGGGGGGGTTTTTGGGGGGAA